>NC_086446.1:564922019-565239519 GCF_028390025.1 Pseudophryne corroboree | reverse complement strand
AATATTCACTTAATATTCACCAATTGGACGTTTGAAGTGTAGATATACATATAAATAATTGTTATATATTTTATTTACTTTTTTATTTTTATTTGCGAATAAAAATAAAATTAAAATAAAAGTAAATAAAATATATAACAATTATTTATATGTACTGTATATCTACACTTCAAACTTCCAATTGGTGAATATTAAGCGAATATTAGTAACGCTTCATCAGAGAATTATCTACACATTCTGTTGGTCCCATATTTATCAAAAGTTCAACGTATAAATATGTTTAACATTCAAATATGATCAGACAATCCTTTCTGACTAAGTATGATGCAGTAAGGCTAATTAAAAGCCCAATAGAATCCTTGTAAACCAGTCCTCCTCCTCTGTTCCTCCTCACATAATATATCCTGTCCATACAGTATATTTTTATGGTAATATTCTTTTAGTAACATATGTTATGATTTTACAGATACCCCATATGGTGAAATTTGGTCCGATACTATTTTAAGCATTGTTAAATTGCCTTTTTGAAGACACGATAAGATGTATGTCCATATTGTGATTCTTTGGTATGTATTCAATAAGCTTTTGAAGAGAGTTAATTGTATTATAACTAGAAGAGTGAAGTTGTTTATGAATGTTTCTGTATTGTTTAGATTAATACACCCCTGATGAAGTCTGTAGGACGAAACGCGTTGGGTTAGCACATTGTTCTCTGACATCTCTACAAAGAAGATCATTTTGATGTTGTTTGAATTACCAACACAACTATCGTCTGTACAAACATTGTTTATTGTTATTCTGGGCAAATTGTAAACAGTTTTATGTATTGCTTTTTAAAAAAATAAACAATCTCTCTTTTTTAAGATTATTTTATTATACAAAACTTGTACATACCAAAGTACGACATCAGCTCCCTGGGGAAATCTCTTCTTTCACTATCTGTTGTTCATACCCCATCTAACAGGGGGTATCTTCCCTAAGTTGAAGCTTTCTCATCTTTAGCGCGATAAAGGTCTTATATCTTTTCAAATATATATATATACATATATATATATATACATATATATATATATATATATATATATATATATATACACTATATATATATATATATATCTGCAAATGATGACTGGCACTCCTTACTAGTACCGCACAACATGCTCCGGTGCCCGTCAGAATCAGATAATATGTACGGTGGCAGGACAGCACTCATAGAGACTGGTAAACCATAGAAAATTAGCACAGGATGCTGTAGCTGTATGCCAACGTTTCAGAGTTAGACTCTTTTAAAGGAGTCTAACTCTGAAACGTTGACAAACAGCTTCAGCGTGCTCATTTTCTATGGTTTACCAGTCTCTATGAGTGCCGTCCTGCCTCCGTACATATGTATGTATGTATGTTTGTTTGTGTGAGTACATCTTCTATATATATATATATATATATTTATTTATTACACAAACCTGCGCATATACATACACAACGGAAACCCCCTCGCTAAATCCTGCTTTTGGCCTTGCTAAGGGGAATTCTTAATTATGAAATAGCCATGCTGCCGAATGTGCATTCTGGAGTATGGCCTGGTAGCCAATTACATCTTCAGGTGATGGTAGCCCATAGCTAATGGTCTACTCTGGTGTGTTTTGTACAGCTGACTCATACTGCTGCATGCGCAGCACAGCTGTCCCATATCCAGAAGCAAAGTGAGAGGTTGATTCAGCTGTAGACAGTGTTCTGATTTTTACGCAGATGGCAGATGTTTTGAAGACTGCTCATGCATCAGAGATGCAGGGCGTAAGTGCCTCGATACAGCTGCCACGTTGGCCACAGTGCGATGTAAGCCGCAGCATGATTGGCAGTGGAGATGGGAAGCGTTGCACAAAACTGAGGTATGTCACATCCAATTTGTGGTAGTTCCAAGGCTAGCACATCTATGCTGCAAAGGACAGTGAATCTGCATCAGATGACATTGATGTTTTCTGGTGCAAATTCACTGCCCTTTGCAGCATAGATGTGCTGGACATTCTGAGTAAGATTATGGCTACTCAAATGTCCGATGGACCACTCCATGCTTCTGATGGTGATCCAATGCATGCAGCGGATCTGAGAAGCCACAGACGAGCATCTCATTTCAAAAGACGGTAACTGCATCATTTGCATACCTTCTCAGAGACCCTGCTACCGAAGACGCAGCACCGATCACTCTTTAGTCCACCTCTTAATCAGGCCCTGAGTGGCAGCTGTCACTTTGCTTCCAAGCCTTCACCAGAACAGGTCTTTCTCAGAAACTCTGTCCTGTCACTTGCAGCATGGCAAATGATTACTAGCGATTGTGGTAAATATGCCCCTATAAGACTAGAATGACAGAATAGTTATCTATGAAATTTGGCATAATATTTATAGCTTTACAGGTCATTATTATTAATCAACAGTTGATAATTTCCCAAAAGAAAACAGTTGGGAATATTCAACTAGCCACGATAATTTAATTAGAGCCCGTCTTTTGCAGCTAAAAAAATGACCTTTTTTTAAGGTGCAAAAACACATAGAATCCATGATAAGTTCATGGACCTTTGTGTTTTCACTTCTGGCTTCCTGAAAACAGGCTGCCAGCGGCCATGCTTCTGGGCTAATTGGATAGCCCCCAACAGGGATGTGAGGGCAATCAGCCCGCTGTAAATCATCATGGCCAATTGAATTCCCCTTATTTTGTGAGTTTGTGAAGTGAATGAATGTGATAACCTAGGGTTATTAAGGAATCCCACGGTCGGTCTAATGAGGTGCTCTTATGAGGTGAGTATCCTGACAGGGACTAGGTAAGTATACTTACCTTCTTCCTATGCCCCCCTAACCCTCCCTTTCCGCAGCCTAAACCTAAATACCCAATTTATTCTCCTGATCTTCCTGCTCATCATCACCTCAGAATTGTCTTCCAATATCTACAATATGCAGCAATAGGATAAATGCCAAAATTAATTTTTTTTAATTTTTTTAATTATAGCTTATAAAACATCTGCTAAAGGGTTTGAAATGTCAACCTGTGGGAGTCAAAGCCACTTTTTTGCCAAACCATTATTTCTACATGTATATTTGGGAAATTACATTTTACAGAAGCAGTGGCAAACGCAGGATTTGCATGGGGGGGTTTCCAGAACTGGGCGGAGCCAATCACGGGGGTGGGGACTGAGGTGACCCAGTATATGCTGGGTCCGTAAAACTAGGGTGTCTGTGTGTGTGTGTATGTATATATATATATGTGTGGGTGTATATATATATATGTGTGTGTATATATATATATATATATATATATACTGTACATATATCTACACATATATATATATATATATATATATATATACATACACACACATACATATACACATATACATAGCATATTAAACATGCATACATATATATATATTAGTGATGAGCACCGGAAATTTTTCGGGTTTTGTGTTTTGGTTTTGGGTTCGGTTCCGCGGCCGTGTTTTGGGTTCGAACGCGTTTTGGCAAAACCTCACCGAATTTTTTTTGTCGGATTCGGGTGTGTTTTGGATTCGGTTTTTTTTCTTCTTCAAAAAACCCTAAAAAACAGCTTAAATCATAGAATTTGGGGGTCATTTTGATCCCAAAGTATTATTAACCTCAATAACCATTATTTCCACTCATTTTCAGTCTATTCTGAACACCTCACACCTCACAATATTATTTTTAGTCCTAAAATTTGCACCAAGGTCGCTGGATGACTAAGCTCAGCGACCCAAGTGGCCGACACAAACACCTGGCACATCTAGGAGTGGCACTGCAGTGTCACGCAGGATGGCCCTTCCAAAAAACACTCCCCAAACAGCACATGACGCAAAGAAAAAAAGAGGCGCAATGAGGTAGCTGTGTGAGTAAGATAAGCGACCCAAGTGGCCGACACAAACACCTGGCCCATCTAGGAGTGGCACTGCAGTGTCACGTAGGATGGCCCTTCCAAAAAACATTCCCCAAACAGCACATGACGCAAAGAAAAAAAGAGGCACAATTAGGTAGCTGTGTGAGTAAGATAAGCGACCCAAGTGGCCGACACAAACACCTGGCCCATCTAGGAGTGTCACTGCAGTGTCACGCAGGATGGCCCTTCCAAAAAACACTCCCCAAACAGCACATGACGCAAAGAAAAAAAGAGGCGCAATTAGGTAGCTGTGTGAGTAAGATAAGCGACCCAAGTGGCCGACACAAACACCTGGCCCATCTAGGAGTGGCACTGCAGTGTCACGCAGTATGGCCCTTCCAAAAAACACTCCCCAAACAGCACATGACGCAAAGAAGAAAAAAAAGAGGCGCAATTAGGTAGCTGTGTGACTAAGATAAGCGACCTAAGTGGCCGACACAAACACCTGGCCCATCTAGGAGTGGCACTGCAGTGTCACGCAGGATGGCCCTTCAAAAAACTAGTCCCCAAACAGCACATGACGCAAAGAAGAAAAAAAAGAGGCGCAATGAGGTAGCTGTGTGACTAAGCTAAGCGACCCTAGTGGCCGACACAAACACCTGGCCCATCTAGGAGTGGCACTGCAGTGTCATGCAGGATGGCCCTTCCAAAAAACACCCCCCCAAACAGCACATGACGCAAAGAAAAATGAAAGAAAAAAGAGATGCAAGATGGAATTGTCCTTGGGCCCTCCCACCCACCCTTATGTTGTATAAACAGGACATGCACACTTTAACCAACCCATCATTTCAGTGACAGGGTCTGCCACACGACTGTGACTGAAATGACTGGTTGGTTTGGACCCCCACCAAAAAAGAAGCAATTAATCTCTCCTTGCACAAACTGGCTCTACAGAGGCAAGATGTCCACCTCATCATCATCCTCCGATATATCACCGTGTACATCCCCCTCCTCACAGATTATCAATTCGTCCCCACTGGAATCCACCATCTCAGCTCCCTGTGTACTTTGTGGAGGCAATTGCTGCTGGTGAATGTCTCCACGGAGGAATTGATTATAATTCATTTTAATGAACATCATCTTCTCCACATTTTCTGGATGTAACCTCGTACGCCGATTGCTGACAAGGTGAGCGGCGGCACTAAACACTCTTTCGGAGTACACACTTGTGGGAGGGCAACTTAGGTAGAATAAATCCAGTTTGTGCAAGGGCCTCCAAATTGCCTCTTTTTCCTGCCAGTATAAGTACGGACTGTCTGACGTGCCTACTTGGATGCGGTCACTCATATAATCCTCCACCATTCTTTCAATGGGGAGAGAATCATATGCAGTGACAGTAGACGACATGTCCGTAATCGTTGTCAGGTCCTTCAGTCCGGACCAGATGTCAGCATCAGCAGTCGCTCCAGACTGCCCTGCATCACCGCCAGCGGGTGGTCTCGGAATTCTGAGCCTTTTCCTCGCACCCCCAGTTGCGGGAGAATGTGAAGGAGGAGATGTTGACAGGTCGCGTTCCGCTTGACTTGACAATTTTGTCACCAGCAGTTCTTTGAACCCCAGCAGACTTGTGTCTGCCGGAAAGAGAGATCCAAGGTAGGTTTTAAATCTAGGATCGAGCACGGTGGCCAAAATGTAGTGCTCTGATTTCAACAGATTGACCACCCGTGAATCCTTGTTAAGCGAATTAAGGGCTCCATCCACAAGTCCCACATGCCTAGCGGAATCGCTCTGTGTTAGCTCCTCCTTCAATGTCTCCAGCTTCTTCTGCAAAAGCCTGATGAGGGGAATGACCTGACTCAGGCTGGCAGTGTCTGAACTGACTTCACGTGTGGCAAGTTCAAAAGGTTGCAGAACCTTGCACAACGTTGAAATCATTCTCCACTGCGCTTGAGACAGGTGCATTTCACCTCCTATATCGTGCTCAGTTGTATAGGCTTGAATGGCCTTTTGCTGCTCCTCCAACCTCTGAAGCATATAGAGGGTTGAATTCCACCTCGTTACCACTTCTTGCTTCAGATGATGGCAGGGCAGGTTCAGGCGTTTTTGGTGGTGCTCCAGTCTTCTGTACGTGGTGCCTGTACGCCGAAAGTGTGCCGCAATTCTTCTGGCCACCGACAGCATCTCTTGCACGCCCCTGTCGTTTTTTAAATAATTCTGCACCACCAAATTCAAGGTATGTGCAAAACATGGGACGTGCTGGAATTTGCCCAGATTTAATGCACACACAATATTGCTGGCGTTGTCCGATGCCACAAATCCACAGGAGAGTCCAATTGGGGTAAGCCATTCTGCGATGATCTTCCTCAGTTGCCGTAAGAGGTTTTCAGCTGTGTGCGTATTCTGGAAAGCGGTGATACAAAGCGTAGCCTGCCTAGGAAAGAGTTGGCGTTTGCGAGATGCTGCTACTGGTGCCGCCGCTGCTGTTCTTGCGGCGGGAGTCAATACATCTACCCAGTGGGCTGTCACAGACATATAGTCCTGAGTCTGCCCTGCTCCACTTGTCCACATGTCCGTGGTTAAGTGGACATTGGGTACAACTGCATTTTTTAGGACACTGGTGAGTCTTTTTCTGAGGTCTGTGTACATTTTCGGTATCGCCTGCCTAGAGAAATGGAACCTAGATGGTATTTGGTACCGGGGACACAGTACCTCCAACAAGTCTCTAGTTGGCTCTGCAGTAATGATGGATACCGGAACCACGTTTCTCACCGCCCAGGATGCCAAGGCCTAAGTTATCCGCTTTGCAGCAGGATGACTGCTGTGATATTTCATCTTCCTCGCAAAGGACTGTTGGACAGTCAATTGCTTGGTGGAAGTAGTAAAAGTGGTCTTACGACTTCCCCTCTGGGATGACCATCGACTCCCAGCAGCAACAACAGCAGCGCCAGCAGCAGTAGGCGTTACACGCAAGGATGCATCGGAGGAATCCCAGGCAGGAGAGGACTCGTCAGAATTGCCAGTGACATGGCCTGCAGGACTATTGGCATTCCTGGGGAAGGAGGAAATTGACACTGAGGGAGTTGGTGGGGTGGTTTGCGTGAGCTTGGTTACAAGAGGAAGGGATTTACTGGTCAGTGGACTGCTTCCGCTGTCGCCCAAAGTTTTTGAACTTGTCACTGACTTATGATGAATGCGCTGCAGGTGACGTATAAGGGAGGATGTTCCGAGGTGGTTAACGTCCTTACCCCTACTTATTACAGCTTGACAAAGGCAACACATGGCTTGACAAATGTTGTCCGCATTTCTGTTGAAATACTTCCACACTGAAGAGCTGATTTTTTTGGTATTTTCACCAGGCATGTCAATGGCCATATTCCTCCCACGGACAACAGGTGTCTCCCCGGGTGCCTGACTTAAACAAACCACCTCACCATCAGAATCCTCCTGGTCAATTTCCTCCCCAGCGCCAGCAACACCCATATCCTCCTCATCCTGGTGTACTTCAACACTGACATCTTCAATCTGACTATCAGGAACTGGACTGCGGGTGCTCCTTCCAGCACTTGCAGGGGGCGTGCAAATGGTGGAAGGCGCATGCTCTTCACGTCCAGTGTTGGGAAGGTCAGGCATCGCAATCGACACAATTGGACTCTCCTTGTGGATTTGTGATTTCGAAGAACGCACAGTTCTTTGCTGTGCTTTTGCCAGCTTAAGTCTTTTCATTTTTCTAGCGAGAGGCTGAGTGCTTCCATCCTCATGTGAAGCTGAACCACTAGCCATGAACATAGGCCAGGGCCTCAGCCGTTCCTTGCCACTCCGTGTGGTAAATGGCATATTGGCAAGTTTACGCTTCTCCTCCGACGATTTTAATTTAGATTTTTGAGTCCTTTTTTTACTGATATTTGGTGTTTTGGATTTTACATGCTCTGTACTATGACATTGGGCATCGGCCTTGGCAGACGACGTTGATGGCATTTCATCGTCTCGGCCATGACTAGTGGCAGCAGCTTCAGCACGAGTTGGAAGTGGATCTTGATCTTTCCCTATTTTTGGAACCTCAACATTTTTGTTCTCCATATTTTAATAGGCACAACTAAAAGGCACCTCAGGTAAACAATGGAGATGGATGGATACTAGTATACTTATGGATGACGAGCGACTGCCGACACAGAGGTAGCTACAGCCGTGGACTACCGTACTGCGTCTGCTAGTATAGACTGGATGATAATGATATAAAAAATATATATATATCACTACTGCAGGACAGGTATATATTATATAATGACGGACCTGCTGGACACTGTCAGCACTGCAGACTCCTAAACTACTAGTATGAAGAAGATAGAAAAAAAAAACCACTACAGGTAGGTATACAATTATGGACGAGCGACTGCCGACACAGAGGTAGCTACAGCCGTGGACTACCGTACTGCATCTGCTAGTATAGACTGGATGATAATGATATAAAAAATATATATATATCACTACTGCAGGACAGGTATATATTGTATAATGACGGACCTGCTGGACACTGTCAGCACTGCAGACTCCTAAACTACTAGTATGAAGAAGATAGAAAAAAAAAAAAACCACCACAGGTAGGTATACAATTATGGACGAGCGACTGCCAGTGCCGACACAGAGGTAGCTACAGCCGTGGACTACCGTACTGCGTCTGCTAGTATAGACTGGATGATAATGATATAAAAAATATATATATATCACTACTGCAGGACAGGTATATATTGTATAATGACGGACCTGCTGGACAATGTCAGCACTGCAGACTCCTAAACTACTAGTATGAAGAAGATAGAAAAAAAAAAAACCACTACAGGTAGGTATACAATTATGGACGAGCGACTGCCAGTGCCGACACAGAGGTAGCTACAGCCGTGGACTACCGTACTGCGTCTGCTAGTATAGACTGGATGATAATGATATAAAAAATATATATATATCACTACTGCAGGACAGGTATATATTATATAATGACGGACCTGCTGGACACTGTCAGCACTGCAGACTCCTAAACTACTAGTATGAAGAAGATAGAAAAAAAAAACCCACCACAGGTAGGTATACAATTATGGACGAGCGACTGCCGACACAGAGGTAGCTACAGCCGTGGACTACCGTACTGCATCTGCTAGTATAGACTGGATGATAATGATATAAAAAATATATATATATCACTACTGCAGGACAGGTATATATTGTATAATGACGGACCTGCTGGACACTGTCAGCACTGCAGACTCCTAAACTACTAGTATGAAGAAGATAGAAAACAAAAAACCACCACAGGTAGGTATACAATTATGGACGAGCGACTGCCGACACAGAGGTAGCTACAGCCGTGGACTACCGTACTGCATCTGCTAGTATAGACTGGATGATAATGATATAAAAAATATATATATATCACTACTGCAGGACAGGTATATATTGTATAATGACGGACCTGCTGGACACTGTCAGCACTGCAGACTCCTAAACTACTAGTATGAAGAAGATAGAAAAAAAAACCCACCACAGGTAGGTATACAATTATGGACGAGCTACTGCCGACACAGAGGTAGCTACAGCCGTGGACTACCGTACTGCGTCTGCTAGTATAGACTGGATGATAATGATATAAAAAATATATATATATCACTACTGCAGGACAGGTATATATTATATAATGACGGACCTGCTGGACACTGTCAGCACTGCAGACTCCTAAACTACTAGTATGAAGAAGATAGAAAAAAAAACCCACTACAGGTAGGTATACAATTATGGACGAGCGACTGCCGACACAGAGGTAGCTACAGCCGTGGACTACCGTACTGTGTCTGCTAGTATAGACTGGATGATAATGATATAAAAAATATATATATATCACTACTGCAGGACAGGTATATATTATATATTGACGGACCTGCTGGACACTGTCAGCACTGCAGACTCCTAAACTACTAGTATGAAGAAGATAGAAAAAAAAAACCCACCACAGGTAGGTATACAATTATGGACGAGCGACTGCCAGTGCCGACACAGAGGTAGCTACAGCCGTGGACTACCGTACTGCGTCTGCTAGTATAGACTGGATGATAATGATATAAAAAATATATATATATCACTACTGCAGGACAGGTATATATTGTATAATGACGGACCTGCTGGACACTGTCAGCACTGCAGACTCCTAAACTACTAGTATGAAGAAGATAGAAAAAAAAAAAACCACCACAGGTAGGTATACAATTATGGACGAGCGACTGCCAGTGCCGACACAGAGGTAGCTACAGCCGTGGACTACCGTATTGCGTCTGCTAGTATAGACTGGATGATAATGATATAAAAAATATATATATCACTACTGCAGGACAGGTATATATTGTATAATGACGGACCTGCTGGACACTGTCAGCACTGCAGACTCCTAAACTACTAGTATGAAGAAGATAGAAAAAAAAAAAACCACCACAGGTAGGTATACAATTATGGACGAGCGACTGCCAGTGCCGACACAGAGGTAGCTACAGCCGTGGACTACCGTACTGCGTCTGCTAGTATAGACTGGATGATAATGATATAAAAAATATATATATATCACTACTGTAGGACAGGTATATATTATATAATGACGGACCTGCTGGACACTGTCAGCACTGCAGACTCCTAAACTACTAGTATGAAGAAGATAGAAAAAAAAAACCCACCACAGGTAGGTATACAATTATGGACGAGCGACTGCCAGTGCCGACACAGAGGTAGCTACAGCCGTGGACTACCGTACTGCGTCTGGTAGTATAGACTGGATGATAATGATATAAAAAATATATATATATATCACTACTGCAGGACAGGTATATATTGTATAATGACGGACCTGCTGGACACTGTCAGCACTGCAGACTCCTAAACTACTAGTATGAAGAAGATAGAAAAAAAAAAAACCACCACAGGTAGGTATACAATTATGGATGAGCGACTGCCGACACAGAGGTAGCTACAGCCGTGGACTACCGTACTGCATCTGCTAGTATAGACTGGATGATAATGATATAAAAAATATATATATATCACTACTGCAGGACAGGTATATATTGTATAATGACGGACCTGCTGGACACTGTCAGCACTGCAGACTCCTAAACTACTAGTATGAAGAAGATAGAAAAAAAAAAACCCACCACAGGTAGGTATACAATTATGGACGAGCGACTGCCGACACAGAGGTAGCTACAGCCGTGGACTACCGTACTGCGTCTGCTAGTATAGACTGGATGATAATGATATAAAAAATATATATATATCACTACTGCAGGACAGGTATATATTATATAATGACGGACCTGCTGGACACTGTCAGCACTGCAGACTCCTAAACTACTAGTATGAAGAAGATAGAAAAAAAAAAAAAACACTACAGGTAGGTATACAATTATGGACGAGCGACTGCCGACACAGAGGTAGCTACAGCCGTGGACTACCGTACTGTGTCTGCTAGTATAGACTGGATGATAATGATATAAAAAATATATATATATCACTACTGCAGGACAGGTATATATTATATAATGACGGACCTGCTGGACACTGTCAGCACTGCAGACTCCTAAACTACTAGTATGAAGAAGATAGAAAAAAAAAACCCACCACAGGTAGGTATACAATTATGGACGAGCGACTGCCAGTGCCGACACAGAGGTAGCTACAGCCGTGGACTACCGTACTGCGTCTGCTAGTATAGACTGGATGATAATGATATAAAAAATATATATATATCACTACTGCAGGACAGGTATATATTGTATAATGACGGACCTGCTGGACACTGTCAGCACTGCAGACTCCTAAACTACTAGTATGAAGAAGATAGAAAAAAAAAAAACCACCACAGGTAGGTATACAATTATGGACGAGCGACTGCCAGTGCCGACACAGAGGTAGCTACAGCCGTGGACTACCGTACTGCGTCTGCTAGTATAGACTGGATGATAATGATATAAAAAATATATATATATCACTACTGCAGGACAGGTATATATTGTATAATGACGGACTTGCTGGACACTGTCAGCACTGCAGACTCCTAAACTACTAATATGAAGAAGATAGAAAAAAAAACCCACCACAGGTAGGTATACAATTATGGACGAGCGACTACCGACATAGAGGTAGCTACAGCCGTGGACTACCGTACTGCGTCTGCTAGTATAGACTGGATGATAATGATATAAAAAATATATATATATATCACTACTGCAGGACAGGTATATATTATATAATGACGGACCTGATGGACACTGTCAGCACTGCAGACTCCTAAACTACTAGTATGAAGAAGATAGAAATATAATGAATGACGGACCTGCTGGACACTGTCAGCAGAATGCGTTTATAGAATAAAAAAAAAAAACACCACACGAGTGTTTAACTTTTTCAGGCAGACAATATACTGGTGGTCACTGCTGGTCAGTCACACTGGCACTCTGGCAGCAAAAGTGTGCACTGTTAAATATGTACTCCTGCTATAACTGCTCCCCAGTCTCCCCCACAATTAAGCTGTGTGAGCAGTGAGCACTACTCAGCACAGTCAGATATACATAGATGATATTATCATGCAGCACACTGAGGCCGAGCACAGATATGGTATGTGACTGTGTATCGTTTTTTTTCAGGCAGAGAACGGATTATATTAAATAATAAATAAAACTGGTGGTCACTAGTATAACTATCAGCAAAACTCTGCACTCTCTGAGTACTCCTAATGCTCCAGTAAATCAAGTGTCTCACTCTCTATCTAAACGGAGAGGACGCCAGCCACGTCCTCTCCCTATCAATCTCAATGCACGTGTGAAAATGGCGGCGACGCGCGGCTCCTTATATAGAATCCGAGTCTCGCGATAGAATACGAGCCTCGCGAGAATCCGACAGCGGGATGATGACGTTCGGGCGCGCTCGGGTTAGCCGAGCAAGGCGGGAAGATCCGAGTCTGCCTCGGACCCGTGTAAAAAGCGTGAAGTTCGGGGGGGTTCGGTTTCCGAGAAACCGAACCCGCTCATCACTAGTACGCATATGTCAAAAAAGACAACTGTATTAACATTGACAGATACTAAAGAACAATATTATCTTAGGTCATTCATGAACTGCGATACTAAATATGTAGTTTATCTACTTACCTGTGGCTGTGGCCTTAACTATGTGGGAAGGACCACAAGACCAATACATGTGAGATTCATGGAACATCGTCGTAACATCCTTAAACAGTATAATCTACATAGTGTCTCCCGTCATTTCAGTCAGGTTCATGCAGGGGACCCAAGAAGTTTATCATTAGTCTGCATTGAACATATCACATCCACCCCAAGGGGAGGAGATAGATTTAATAGACTGTGCTGTAGAGAGATATACTGGATGCTTAAATTTAATTCCCTCCATCCGGATGGACTAAATGAAAGTATGGAACTTAACACCATACCCTAATGTATTGGTCAGAAAACATCTTGACAAGTATAATCTAACATAAACCTCCCCTCTTTTTTCACTTAGTGAAATATGTTGTTAAATAGATCATATACAGAGGTCAAATAACTCTGGCAAAGTTAAAATAACTCAATTTTTTACTGTCTCTTCAGCATTTTATAAATTCTGTCAATTAATGAGTGGTTATACTAGGAATTCCTATGGTATAGTTAGAAGCAGCTACGTTAGAATGCATGCTTTATGCACATGTTCTCACATACACAGTATCGATTGGTGTGTTATGTGTAGTCATGTGCAGATGAGTAAGCTAAATATGGAGTACACAATATATAACCTGATGCCTGCTGACTATCAAAGTGTGTATATATAACGCAGTTCTCTACATATCGTGGTTTATTAATTTTTACGGTCTCTGTAATATACCTCTCGCTTTTGCTCTTGTCATTGTTGCATTGTAGAAATAGAATGATAATGCTTAAATGCCCAAATATTAGTCATATGTGTATCATATGGACTTTTATCATGATTAAGGATAAAGTATATAATTATTCCTTCTCTACTATTATTTTTTCATCATTATGCATGTGTTTGAACTATGCACATTTTACTCTCAGTGTCAGATGTGATTAATTGTGGATAGTTTTTAATATATATGTATACTTTAGAATTAAAAAACGATAATATTGTTGTGACATTGATTTTTGTGTAATGGGATGAAACTTCCGGGTTTCGAGCCCGCTTGGAACGCAAACAAAGAGCGTGTGGAACGCAGCGCCGCTGGTAATGTGTTATGCACACCAGTGCCTGCAGGAATGTAAAGGTGTCTGAACTGTTATGCACACCAGTGCCTGCAGGAATGTACTGGTGTCTGAACTGTTATGCACACCAGTGCCTGCAGGAATGTACTGGTGTCTGAACGGATAGGGATGCAAAACAAATGAACTCACAGACAGACTGGGGAATATGACATTACGTACACAGAAGGTGATAGGGTAACAAAATAAACACAAAGTGAACAGAGAAGCCCAGAGGCTAAGAAACTGGGTGTCTCCCTAGTATTAGGAGTGCTCAGATGGAAAAAGCAAGATGTTGTGTTTTAATACGTAGAGAACCCGAAATGCTGTTGCTAAGGGCAACAGCAAAACCCTAAAGGGTTACCAACGGGTGTGGCAGTAAACTCCTTGGTCAGAGATGGAATGATAGACACAAGGAGAGTCTCCACAATCCTAATCCTCACTTGCAGTGCACTGGTTCAGCTTACTGCCACTAAACTGACACCTGAACACCTTGCACAGTGAGACAGGATTTAGGCAGGCAAGTCTGAGAATACAGCCGCAAACTTGCTAAGTTCACAGAGTAGCAAAAGAACCCCAGCAAGTTAAACGACTGACTCCAGTCTTACTGCTAGGTCTGGATTGGCAGAGTGTAGTACCAAATCCCCATTTGCAGTAAGCAACAACAAATACAAAGCTACACAGTACTGGCTAACTTTCAGGAACTAACTAACCAACAAAGATTCAGCAGCATCTGCTTAACCTGAGAAGAGGGTTTATAAAGCAGGTGCTGTCCACGCCCCACTCAGACCTCACAGACTGTGAGCACAAAAACCAGCACCGGATCCCCTGCCATGCACAGAGCCTGTAACCACTGCACAGCAAAAGACCCGAACCGGAGTATCAGCTGCGCTCAGGTTACTCCGCTAGCACTTGTCTCCCGGTTGCCATGACGACGTGGCAGCACAGGGCAGGAGACCCTCACAGTACCCCCCCTCTGACGAGGGGTCAAAGAACCCCTACCACCGGGTTTATCGGGAAACTGCGAGAAGAAAGAGCGTATCAGTCTGGGGGCATGAAGATCACAACTGCGCACCCACGACCGCTCCTCCGGGCCATACCCCTTCCAGTGCACCAAAAATGATAGCCGATCCCGAACCATCTTGGAGTCAAGAATCCTTTCAACAACAAACTCCCTCTGGCCACGTATCAGAAGAGGGGAAGGTCTTCCACTGGAAGAAGGATTACTAATCGCCCGTTTTAAAAGGGAACAATGAAATGTTTTATTGATACCCAAAGAACGGGGCAGATCTAACTGAAATGCCACCGGATTGATAACCCTGGTGATCTTATAAGGGCCGATGAACCGGGGGCCTAACTTATGAGATGGCTGTCTCAACTTCAAATTCTTGGTAGACAACCAGACGAAGTCTCCTAATTTGAAGCTGCAGGGTCTTTTCCGCTTATCAAAAACCCTTTTGGTCACTAATGACACAGACACAAGGGCTTTCTTCACTTTCCTCCAAATACCTCTAAGGACCGAAACCACAGAGGAACCACCAGGCGTGGAGTCCAGGGGGTCAAAAGAATTGGCCTTAGGATGATGCCCATACACACAAAGGAAGGGAGAGATCCCTGTAGCAGAGTGAGCCGCGTTGTTATAGGCAAACTCCGCCATGGACAGATGAGCAACCCAGTCAGTCTGACACTTGGAGACATAACACCTGAGGAACTGCTCCAAGGACTGGTTCACCCTTTCAGTCTGCCCATTAGACTGCGGATGGTAGCCTGACGACAAGCTGACAGAAATCTGGAGATCGGAACAAAATGCCCTCCAGAATTTGGCCACAAACTGGGATCCGCGGTCAGAGACCACATCAAGTGGCAACCCGTGGAGACGC
This sequence comes from Pseudophryne corroboree, assembly GCF_028390025.1. NCBI lineage: Eukaryota > Metazoa > Chordata > Amphibia > Anura > Myobatrachidae > Pseudophryne > Pseudophryne corroboree. Next base: position 565,223,488 of record NC_086446.1, on the reverse strand, counting down.
ACAACATGCAGCATAAATAACTCAGACAGGCAGCCCAACCAGTGGAACGAAGTGCGCCATCTTCGAAAACCTGTCAACGACAACCCAGATGGCTGTCATCCCCGAGGATTTGGGCAAGTCCACCACAAAATCCATTGAAATGTGGGTCCATGGCTTAGATGGGATAGAGAGTGGATGTAATGGGCCAACAGGAACCCCTCTAGGAGTCTTATTTCGGGCACAGATGTCACATGCCCGAACCCACTGATCCACATCCTTAGCCACCGAGGGCCACCACACCGCCCTAGATAGCAACTCCCGAGTTCTGGCAATACCCGGGTGACCTGCCGACTTCTTGGCATGGAATTCCAGGAACACTCGCTGTCTTAACCTAGGAGGCACAAACAAAAGACCTACCGAAAGGTCTGGAGGAGCCTGCTCCTGTGCTCTAAGGACTAATGACAAGAGGTCCTGGGTAATGCCCACTTTAATACATGATGGGGACACAATGGGCAACGGCTCCTCGGTGGGCTCCTGGATTGGAGCAAAACTCCGCGAGAGCGCATCAGCCTTGATGTTTTTTGACCCAGGGCGATATGTTATCAAAAAATTAAAGCGAGCAAAAAACAAAGCCCATCGTGCCTGCCTGGCATTGAGACGCTTCGCTGACTCTAAATATGCCAGATTCTTATGGTCGGTGAGAATTGAGACCACAAACTTAGCACCCTCAAGCCAGTGTCTCCACTCCTCGAGTGCATCCTTAATAGCCAACAATTCCCGGTTACCCACGTCATAATTCATCTCGGCAGGCGAAAATTTACGGGAAAAGTAAGCACAGGGATGAAGGCGATTATCAGACACTCCCATCTGAGAGAGCACTGCCCCAATACCCATCTCAGAGGCATCCACCTCCACCACAAAAGGACGCTCTGGATCTGGGTGTCGCAGCACCTTGGCCGAGACAAATGCCCTTTTGAGACGGGCAAAAGCCGCTTTAGCCTCACAAGACCAGTGAGCAACATCCGCCCCTTTCTTAGTGAGTGCCACCAAGGGCGCCACTATAGACGAAAATCCAGCGATAAATCGTCTATAAAAATTTGCAAAGCCCAGGAAACGCTGAAGCGCCTTCAAACTAGTGGGCTGCACCCAATCCAGGACTGCCTGTACCTTGGAACCCTCCATTTGGAAACCTTCTGGGGAGATAATATATCCTAGAAATGCGATTTGCTGAACTTCAAATTCGCACTTCTCCAGCTTCGCCCCAAGCCGTGGTCTCTGAGTTTCTGGAGGACTAAGCGTACATGCTTCCGATGTTCCTCCAGGGAATGGGAGAAGATTAGGATGGCATCTAAGTATACAACTAAGAATCTATCCAAATATTCCCTGAGTACATCGTTCATGAAATCCTGGAAGACTGCTGGGGCATTACAGAGCCCAAAAGGCATCACCAAATATTCATAATGCCCTGAGTGGGTATTAAAGGCAGTCTTCCATTCATCCCCCTCTCTTATTCGGATTAGATTGTACGCCCCGCGTAGGTCAATCTTAGAAAAAATGGTGGCAGTACGAAGCTGGTCAAACAAGACCGAAATGAGAGGCAGTGGGTATGAGTTTTTAATCGTGATACGGTTCAATTCCCTGAAGTCGATGCAGGGTCGCAACGAACCGTCCTTTTTACCCACGAAGAAGAACCCCGACCCAACTGGAGACTGTGAAGGTCTGATAAATCCCTTAGCCAAGTTCTCCTGAATGTACTCTGCCATAGCCTGAGTCTCAGGACGTGACAGGGAGTACAACCTGCTCTTGGGAAGCTTAGCATTTGGCAACAAATCAATGGCACAGTCATAGGGGCGATGGGGAGGTAGTACCTCTGCAACTTTTTTGGAGAACACGTCCGCAAAATCTGCATAACACCCTGGCAATCCTGGCAAACTTAGCTGCGAGAGCCTGACTGGAAGGCTCAAGCAACTCCTGAAACAATCAGTACCCCAACTAAGAATCTCCCCAGAGACCCAGTCAAATTGAGGATTGTGGGCCCTTAACCAGGGTAACCCCAACACCAATGGGGCAAAAGTACAGACAGTCACATAAAAGGACAATTTTTCAGAGTGTGTGGCTCCAATAAACAAAGAAATCTGGCTAGTGCAAGAGGTAATTTTACCTTGGGATAATGGTTCCCCGTTTAACCCACAAATCTCAATTTCCGATGCCAAGGGTACTAAGGGAACAGAGTGTTTCAGGGCGAATTGGCGGTCCATAAAAACCCCGTCGGCCCCACTGTCCACAAAGGCCTCAGTCTTGACAGTTTGACCGAGGATCTTCAAGGTCACCGGAATGATAAAAGTCTTCTTGGGAAATTCTGACTTCTGGCCTGACAGGATATTTCCCATCACCCTCAGGCCCTGAAGTTTTCCGGCTTTTCTGGGCATGGTACTACCACATGACCTTTATTCCCACAGTACAAACACAACCCCTGCTGTCTCCTCCGCGTCTTCTCACGCGAGGAGAGGTGGGTAGCCCCAATCTGCATAGGCTCCTCGGAAAATTCCTCAGAGTCTGAGGTTCCCTTGGGAAAGAAGGAAACCTCGGTCTCCCTTTCAAGCCTACGCTCTCTCAGCCGTCTATCCACCCGGATGGATAACTGCATGAGCTGATCCAAGCTATCAGGCAAGGGATATTGTACCAGTTGGTCTTTTATCTGGTTAGAAAGACCTCTTCGGTACTGGTGTCTCAGGGCTGGGTCATTCCACTGGGTATCATGGGCCAACCTCCGAAACTCCGTACAGTAAACCTCAACTGGCCTTCGCCCTTGCTTAAGGATCGAAATCTGAGCCTCGGCTGAGGCCGTCTTGTCAGGGTCATCATACAACATGCCCAGTGCCATAAAAATAGCATCAACACTTTTAAGCGATGGACAGTCAGGCTGCAACCCATATGCCCAGACCTGTGGGTCTCCTTGTAGCAAGGAAATCACTATGCCCACCCGCTGAATCTCCGACCCAGAAGACTGAGGCCTAAGCCGGAAGTATAGCTTGCAGCTCTCCTTGAAACAAAAGAACTGCGAGCGATCTCCAGAAAAACGATCCGGGAGATTTACTTTCGGCTCCTTAACCCCTGAAGGTGCTGCTGCTGCGGGAGCTCCGCCAGCGGCCTGCGAGGTGTGCATTTTAATGGACAAATCATTAAATTGTCGAGTCAGGACCTGCACCTGATCGACCACCTGTTGCAACGTATTTTGAGGGGTATGCTCCATATTCCCACAAAATTTCAACAGGAGTATTAGGCTGCTGAATATGTTATGCACACCAGTGCCTGCAGGAATGTACTGGTGTCTGAACTGTTATGCACACCAGTGCCTGCAGGAATGTACTGGTGTCTGAACTGTTGTGCACACCAGTGCCTGCAGGAATGTACTGGTGTCTGAACGGATAGGGATGCAAAACAAATGAACTCACAGACAGACTGGGGATTATGACATTACGTACACAGAAGGTGATAGGGTAACAAAATAAACACAAAGTGAACAGAGAAGCCCAGAGGCTAAGAAACTGGGTGTCTCCCTAGTATTAGGCGTGCTCAGATGGAAAAAGCAAGATGTTGTGTTTTAATACGTAGAGAACCCGAAATGCTGTTGCTAAGGGCAACAGCAAAACCCTAAAGGGTTACCAACGGGTGTGGCAGTAAACTCCTTGGTCAGAGATGGAATGATAGACACAAGGAGAGTCTCCACAATCCTAATCCTCACTTGCAGTGCACTGGTTCAGCTTACTGCCACTAAACTGACACCTGAACACCTTGCACAGTGAGACAGGATTTAGGCAGGCAAGTCTGAGAATACAGCCGCAAACTTGCTAAGTTCACAGAGTAGCAAAAGAACCCCAGCAAGTTAAACGACTGACTCCAGTCTTACTGCTAGGTCTGGATTGGCAGAGTGTAGTACCAAATCCCCATTTGCAGTAAGCAACAACAAATACAAAGCTACACAGTACTGGCTAACTTTCAGGAACTAACTAACCAACAAAGATTCAGCAGCATCTGCTTAACCTGAGAAGAGGGTTTATAAAGCAGGTGCTGTCCACGCCCCACTCAGACCTCACAGACTGTGAGCACAAAAACCAGCACCGGATCCCCTGCCATGCACAGAGCCTGTAACCACTGCACAGCAAAAGACCTGAACCGGAGTATCAGCTGCGCTCAGGTTACTCCGCTAGCACTTGTCTCCCGGTTGCCATGACGACGTGGCAGCACAGGGCAGGAGACCCTAACATAATGTACAACCAGCGTGACATGATAGGTCCGTTCTTGGACATGGTGACGCGCAGACACCTGATGGGGAGTCAAGTGATGCTGCTGGGATGAACGAGATGACGCCGATCACGTGACCGGAGGTGATCACGTGATCGGAACAAACATAGAATTCAAAGCAATACCTAAGACGGAAAGGCCATCTAAACCATGTGGTGTCCGCTGCGGTCACGTGACCAGGAAGTGTCACCATGTATTACACATTAAACACTTACTAAACAGGTATTTAAAATACTCGTTTTTGGGTATAAATCCCTCATTGTGCATATTATTCAATAGGATTGCCTTCTAGATAAAATCTGTATGATTTTAATGGGACGTTTTATAGATTGTATTGTGATATGAATCAGGTGGCCCTATTTCCAATTAATGAAGACAGTATATAAATCCTAATGGGCACCCTGGGTGATACATGCTCCTGAGGAAGCTGGCAGACGCTAGACCAGCGAAACGCGTTGAGCTAAAGATACGGACCACTAAAATTGGATCCATTTGAATTTTCCGGTATTGATTGGACTCTCTGCCTCTATTTGGACACTCTGTAACCCACTGGAACCTGGAATCACCCCTGCTGCTATTCGGGTCTTCATCAGCAATACTGAGATCCATGGGGACAGTTTCATTAAGGACTGGGTAAATACTTACATCTAAAGTGAACCAAAAGTATACTGAGGAGCGAGCCCTAACCGGAGAGGATATATACCAGCCATTATTATTGCGATCCAAGTGGCCCTAGTTAAAATCACCCACTTTTCCTGATTTAGGATTATATCCAGAAAGTGTGATTATGTGATTTTTTAGTATTTCTTTTTAATGTATATTAAAATTATGTGATTTCTCTTTTTAAATCTACCGTCCCTTATTGGTCTTACAGCCGGCGCCAGTTCACATATTCCATAGTAATGTAGGCGGGACAGGGGAGGGAGTGTGCAATCATAGGCCAAGTACAGTAAGGGTATGGTCACATAACTGTGACTGAGTCCAACCTACATACAGACACATATGCATCTGACAGGTGATGTTGTTCTTGCAAGTCTACCCTTTGTGCAAAATAGGCACTGATGATGATGATGATGATGGTCATCCATCTCTGTCAGATTTTGGTCCCCTAACTGGTACTACTATATAAATGACTAATGTGGCTGCTACATTATATAAAGTTGTGATCAATTCACATCACTTGGAAAACAATGGATGTTTATGTTTTATTTAATTTGCATATATGTCTAGTAGAGATGAGCGGATTCGGTTCTCAGAGAACCTAACTGTACCGAACTTCACCATTCGAGTCTGGATACGAGCCAGGCTCGGGATTTCCCGCGTGACTCGGAAACCAGAACGAGGCAAAATGTCATCATCCCGCTGTCGGATTCTCGCTGTGTTTGGATTCCATATAAGGAGCCGCGCTTCCCCACCATTTTCACTCCGGCATTGGAGAGTGTAGAGAGAGGACATGTCTCCGTTCTCTCAGTGTCCTCAGTGTCCGTGTCTTGTGCTGAATCTGTCCAGTCACAGTGGTGGTGTCCTCTGCTGCCATATGTCCGGTGCTGTCCAGTGGTGCTGTGTTGTGCTGCAGCAGTTCAGTGGTGGTGTGTTGTACTGTATCAGTCACAGTGGTGGTGTGCTCTGCTGCCGTATGTCCAGTGCTGCTGTATAATAAGTCCCTTACAGTGTTGCTGTGTTGTCCTGCATCACACCAGTGGTAGTGTCCTGGGCATCAGTCAGTCCAGTGACAATTCACAGTGGTGGTGTCCTCTGCTGCCATATGTCCAGTACTGCTGTATAATAAGTCCCTTACAGTGTTGCTGTGTTGTCCTGCATCAGACCAGTGGTAGTGTCCTGGGCATCAGTCAGTCCAGTGACCATTCACAGTGGTGATGTCATCTGCTGCCATATGCCCAGTGCTGCTGTATAATTATCTGTGTTGTCCTGCATCAGACCAGTGCTAGTGTCCTGTACATCAGTCAGTCCAGTGACCATTCACAGTGGTAATGTCATCTGCTGCCATATGCCCAGTGCTGCTGTATAATTATCTGTGTTGTCCTGCATCAGACCAGTGCCAGTGTCCTGTGCATCAGTCAGTCCAGTGACCATTCACAGTGGTGGTGTCCTCTGCTGCCATATGTCCAGTGCTGCTGTATAATAAGTCCCTTACAGTGTTGCTGTGTTGTCCTGCATCAAACCAGTGCTAGTGTCCTGTGCATCAGTCAGTCCAGTGACCATTCACACTGGTGGTGTCCTATGCAGCCATATGGCCAGTGCTGCTGTATAATAAGTCCCTTACAGTGTTGCTGTGTTGTCCTGCATCAGACCAGTGCTTGTGTCCTGTGCATCAGTCAGTCCAGTGACCATTCACAGTAGTGGTGGCATCTGCTGCCATATGCCCAGTGCTGCTGTATAATTAGCTGTGTTGTCCTGCATCAGACCAGTGCTAGTGTCCTGTGCATCAGTCATTACAGTGACCAGGCAGTCACAGTGGTATATGCTGCTGCTATATGTCCACTGCTGCCGTATAATAATAATAATAATAATAATAATTACAACAACAATAACAATAAATCCATTGCAGTGTTGCTGTGTTGCGCTGCATCAGACCAGTGTTCGTGTCCTGGCCATCAGTCATTCCTGTGCCGCATATTGTGTTATATAACTCCAACAAAATAATGGAGAACAAAAATTTGGAGGTTAAATAGGGAAAGATCAAGAACCACTTCCTCCTAGTGCTGAGCTTGCTGCCACTAGCCATGACAGACGATGAAATGCCATAAATGTCGTCTGCCAAGGCCGATGCCCAATGTGATAGTAGAAGGCATGTAAAATCCAAAAAGCCAAAGTTCAGTAAAAAGAACCAAAAAAGAAATTTAAATCATCTGAGGAGAAACGTAAACTTGCTAATATGTCATTTACGACATGGAGTGGCAAGGAACGGCTGAGGCCCTGGCCTATGTTCATGAATAGTGGTTCAGCTTCACATGACGATGGAAACCCTCATCCTCCCGCTAAAAAAATTAAAAGAGTTAAGCTGGAAAGAGCACAGAATAGAACTGAGCGTTCTGAGATGGTATCACAAATCCCCAAGGAGAGTCCGTGTGTGTCAGCGGTTGCGATGCCTGACCTTCCCAACACTGGATGGGAAGAGATGGCTCCTTCCACCATTTGCACGCCCCCTGCAAGTGCTGGAAGGAGCACCCACAATCCAGTTCCTGATATTGAAATTGAAGATGTCACTGTTGAAGTACACCAGGATGAGGATATGGGTGTTGCTGGCGCTGAGGAGGAAGTTGACGATGAGGTTTCTGATGGTGATGTGGTTTGTTTAAGTCAGGCACCGGGGGAGACACCTGTTGTCCATGGGATAAAGAAGTCCATTGTGATGCCTAGGAAAAGTACCAAAAAAGCCACCTCTTCGGTGTGGAATTATTTCTCCACAAATCCGGACAACAGGTGTCAAGCCATCTGTTGCCTCTGTCAATCTGTAATAAGTAGGGGTAAGGACGTTAACCACCTAGGAACATCCTCCCTTATAGGTCACCTGCTGCGCAATCATCATAAGTCAGTGTCAAGTTGTGAAACTTTGGGTAAGAGCGTAAGCAGTCCACTGACACCTAAATCCCTTCTTCCTCTTGTACCCAAGCTCCTGCATGCCACACCACCAACTCCCTCAATGTCAACTTCCTCCTAAGTCAGTAACGTCAGTAGTCCTGCAGGTCATGTCACTGTCAAAACAAAGAAAAGGCGCCCTACTGATCCGAAGTTGAAATGCTGTCTGCTGCTCTCAAGGGAAAAGGGTATTAGCACACCCTAGACAATTAGAAAAAAAGGAAAAGAGAGAGCGCAGACAGACTACATATATATTTGAACAAATTTATTCATAAAATATGTTAAATCACAATCTATCAAGACTGAGGATTCCTCTCCTAACCGGGATTCCTCCGGAGGATCCTTGAGTGGTACGCCTGCTGCTGCTGCTGCTGTTGTTGCTGCTGGGAGTCGATCGTCATCCCAGAGGGGAAGTCGGAAGACCACTTGTACTACTTCAACTAAGCAATTGACTGTCCAACAGTCCTTTGTGAGGAAGATTAAATATGACAGCAGTCATCCTGTTGCAAAATGGATAACTGAGGCCTTGACACTTATGTTGGTGTTAGACGTGCGTCCGGTATCCGCCACTACTGCAGTGGGATTTAGACAATTGATGGAGGTACTGTGTCCCCGGTACCAAATCCCATCTAGGTTCCACTTCTCTAGGCAGGCGATACCGAGAATGTACACAGACGTCAGAAAAAGAGTCACCAGTGTCCTACAAAATGCGGTTGTATCCAGTGTCCACTTAACCACGGACATGTGGACAAGTGGAACAGGGCAGACTAAGGACTATATGACTGTGACAGGCCAGTGGGTAGATGTATGGCCTCCCGCAGCAACAACAGCAGCGGCACCAGTAGCAGCATCTTGCAAACACCAAATCATTCCTAGGCAGGCTACGCTATGTATCACAGCTTTCCGTAAGAGGTACACAGCTGACAACCTCTTACGGAAACTGAGGGACATCATCGCAGAATGGCCCACCCCAATTAGACTCTCCTGGGGATTTGTGATATCTGACAATGCCACCAATATTGTGCGTGCATTAAATCTGGGCAAATTCCAACACGTCCCATGTTTTGCATATACAATTAATTTGGTGGTGCAGAATTTTTTGAAAAATGACAGGGGTGTACAGGAGATGCTGTCGGTGGCCCGAAAAATTGCGGCCCACTTTCGACATTCTGCCACCGCGTGCCAAGACTGGAGCGACAGAAAACACTCCTGAACTTGCCCTGCCATCAACTGAAGCAAGAGGTGGTAACGAGGTGGAATTCAACACTCTATATGCTTCAGAGGATGGAGGAGCAGCAAAAGGCCATTAAAGCATATTCATCCACCTACGATATAGGCAAAGGAGGGGGAATGCACCTGACTCAAGCGCAGTGGAGAATGATTTCTGTCTTGTGCAAGGTTCTCCAACCCTTCGAACTTGCCACATGTGAAGTCAGTTCAGACACTGCCAGCTTGAGTCAAGTCATTCCCCTCATCAGGCCTTTGCAGAAGCAGCTGGAGAAATTGAAGGAGGAGCTAAGATGGAGCGATTCTGCTATGTATGTGGGACTTGTGGATGGAGCTCTTCATTCGCTTTGCCAGGATTCAAGGGTGGTCAATCTGTTGAAATCAGAGCACTACATTTTGGCCACCGTGCTCGATCCAAGGTTTAAAGCCTACGTTGTATCTCTCTTTCCGGCAGACACAAGTCTGCAGAGGTGCAAAGACCTGCTGGTGAGTAAATTGTCAACTCAAGCGGAACGTGACCCATCAACAGCTCCTCCTTCAATTTCTCCTGCCACTGGGGCTGCAAGGAAAAGGATAAGATTTCCTAGCCCACCCGCTGGCGGTGATGCAGGGCAATCAGGAGCGAGTGCTGACATCTGGTCTGGACTGAAGGACCTGCCAACGATTACTGACATGTCTACTGTTACTGCATATGATTCTGTCACCACTGAAAGAATGGTGGAGGATTATATGAGTGACAGCATACAAGTAGGAATGTCAGAAAGTCTGTATGTATGCTGGCAAGAAAAAGAGGCAATTTGGATGCCCTTGCACAAACTGGCTTTATTTTACCTAAGTTGCCCCCCCTCCAGTGTGTACTCCGAAAGAATGTTTAGTGCAGCCAGTAACCTTGTCAGCGATCGGCATAGGAGGTTACTTCCACAAAATGTGGAGAAGATGTTCATCAAAATGAATTATAAATTCCTCCGGGAAGACCTTTACCAGCAATTGCCTCCAGAAAGTACACAGGGACCTGTGATGGTGGATTCCAGTGCGGATGAATTAGTACTCTGTGAGGAGGAGGAGGATGCACACGCTGAAAGGGGTGATGAACTGAAGGATGACATCTTGCCTCTGTAGAGCCATTTTGTGCAAGGAGAGATTGATTGCTTCTTTTTTTGGTGGGGGCCCAAACAAACCAGTCATTTCAGCCACAATCGTGTGGCAGACCCTGTCGCTGAAATGATTGGTTTGTTAAAGTGTGCATGTCCTGTTTATACAACATAAGGGTGGGTGGGAGGGCCCAAGGATAATTCCATCTTGCACCTTTTTTTCTTGTTATCATCATGTGGTGTTTGGGGACTATTTTTTTAAAGTGCCAGTCTGTCTTCCGTATATATCGAGTGGTAGTGCCATTTAATTCCAGTGATTTGGACGTATAATTCCAGTGATTTTGCCATTTAATTCCAGTGACTTGGACATATAATTCCAGTGACTTGGATATATAATTCATGTGATTTTGCCATTTAATTCCAGTGATTTGGACGTATAATTCCAGTGATTTGGAATTGTTTGTGTCGCATGGCTTAGTTATACAGCTACCTCATTGCACCTCTTCTACATCTTTGCATGAGGTGCTGTTTGGGGCCTAGTTTTTGAAAAGTGCCATTCTGTCTGACACTGCAGTGCCACTCCTAGATGGGCCAGGTGTTTGTGCCGCACACTTGTGTCGCTTGGCTTAGTCATACAGCAGCCTCGGTGCACCTCTTTTTCTTCTTTGCATCATGTGCTGTTTGGGAAATAGTTTTTGAATAGTGACATCTTGTCTGCAACTGCAGTGCCACTTCTAGATTGGCCAGGTGTTTGTGCCGCACACTTGTGTTGCTTAGCTTAGTCATACAGCCACCTCGGTGCAACTTTTAGGCCTAAAAACAATATTGTGATGTGTTCAGAATAGACTGGAAATGAGTTGAAAGGAATGTTATTGAGGTTAATAATACCGTAGGAGCAAAATTACCCCCAAATTCTGTGATTTTAGCTGTTTTTATGTTTTTTTTCAAAAATCATCAAGATCCAAAACCAAAACCAAAACGCGAAAGGGTGGTTTTGGCAAGACCAAGCCAAAACCAAAACACGAAAGTAGAATTAGAACCAAAACACAAAACACAAAACACGAATAGTGCCCGTCGCACATCTCTAGTGTCTGGATTTCATTGTATTTAACATAATTGTGACGTTTGCATTTAATAATAATCCTGTCCAGATATTTGATAAGTATCATATTTTGTAGAAATTGGGGAATGTAATTTTGCCATTTAATTCCAGTGATTTGGACGTATAATTCCAGTGATTTGGAATTGTTTGTGTCGCATGGCTTAGTTATACAGCTACCTCATTGCACCTCTTCTACATCTTTGCATGAGGTGCTGTTTGGGGCCTAGTTTTTGAAAAGTGCCATTCTGTCTGACACTGCAGTGCCACTCCTAGATGGGCCAGGTGTTTGTGCCGCACACTTGTGTCGCTTGGCTTAGTCATACAGCAGCCTCGGTGCACCTCTTTTTCTTCTTTGCATCATGTGCTGTTTGGGAAATAGTTTTTGAATAGTGACATCTTGTCTGCAACTGCAGTGCCACTTCTAGATTGGCCAGGTGTTTGTGCCGCACACTTGTGTTGCTTAGCTTAGTCATACAGCCACCTCGGTGCAACTTTTAGGCCTAAAAACAATATTGTGATGTGTTCAGAATAGACTGGAAATGAGTTGAAAGGAATGTTATTGAGGTTAATAATACCGTAGGAGCAAAATTACCCCCAAATTCTGTGATTTTAGCTGTTTTTATGTTTTTTTTCAAAAATCATCAAGATCCAAAACCAAAACCAAAACGCGAAAGGGTGGTTTTGGCAAGACCAAGCCAAAACCAAAACACGAAAGTAGAATTAGAACCAAAACACAAAACACAAAACACGAATAGTGCCCGTCGCACATCTCTAGTGTCTGGATTTCATTGTATTTAACATAATTGTGACGTTTGCATTTAATAATAATCCTGTCCAGATATTTGATAAGTATCATATTTTGTAGAAATTGGGGAATGTAATTTTGACATTTACTACGAACGCTGTCAATCCACATGTCGATGTTTTTGTTACACCTGGCATAACCCATACTCATCAGAGTTTTTTCACCTGGCCTAGCCTGGCACATATACTGCTTGTGCACAGCAGTGTACATCGTCAGCTTATAGTGTTAATATTAGAAGTGATGGGGATATTATTGGGGTGTGAAAATGCTTGAGTGACGAGGGGGTGCTCCTGGATCTCTGACAGAACCCATGTCTCACAGATTAACAGAAATTACATAATAAACACTGAAAAAAGTAAACTACAGGCATAAAATTCACCCTCTCAGACCGGTTCTGAATGCAAAAATAAAACTTGAGTGGTTCTCATCAGGAAATTTTCACTGTACAAGAAACATTCAACACATCATTTAGTGATCAGTGCTCATAGGAAAAACAAAGCTGCTGAGATTATTATTCTTGGCAACGTCACCGCTAAAAATGCCCCAAGCCATTCTCTGGGTTTGCTCGGAAATTGCTTCTGACTGTACCTGTCATAGAAACAGGGCAGGGTTGGGAGTGTGCTGAATAAAGGTGGAAGGTGTGAGCAACAAAGCTAAGAATTAGAGCCTAACTCAAACCTAATCGCAACAGCAAAATCTTTCTCTAATGGGGAAAACCATGTGCAGTGCAGGTGGGTCAGATGTAACATGTGCAGAGAGAGTTAGATTTGGGTGGGGTGTGTTCAAACTGAAATCTGAATTGCAGTGTAAAAATAAAGCAGCCAGTATTTACCCTGCACAGAAACAATATAACCCACCCAAATCTAACTCTCTCTGCACATATTATATCTGCCACACCTGCAGTGCACATGGTTTTGCCCATCGGAGAAAGATTTTGCTTTTGCGATTAGGTCTGAGTTAGGTCCTTAGTGAAATATGGTGACTTGTCTGGGGCTGCCCCCAGCATGGCATCTCCATGTATATATACTATGCTTCAGCTTCTGGGTTCAGGCATAGGGTTCCATGTCCAGCCAATAAGATTTCTATATTAATGAAAGTGCAATGTAACATTCAGGGCCTGATTCAGAGCTAGATGCAGGTCTGCTTTGCAGATGGATTTTGTGATTTTTTTTTTTTTACACTGGACGTGTTTTTAGTCAAATATATGAAGCCATGAGCCATTGCAGACTATTCAGACCAATCAGCTTCAAGCTATCATTTATCTACCACACTATAAAATGTAGTGACATGTGGTGGGGTAAGGCAGGTGAGGCAGAGCCTTTCCTGTCATACTCACGTTTGCGCCAGAGTTTTGACTGTATGAAGTATATGAAAAATACAAAGAATATGTTTAAAATATCTTCTTTTCATCTAATAATTTTTATAGCCAAAACTCTGGAGTAAAAAGTCGGACAGGTGAGGCAGTGCTTCCCTACCTATCTTTTCCATACATCTCTGATCAAAACTCACCTAATTACCAGGAGTTTATACTAGAGATGTGCACCGGAAATTTTTCGGGTTTTGGTTTTGGGTTCGGTTCCGCGGCCGTGTTTTGGGTTCGAACGCGTTTTGGCAAAACCTCACCGAATTTTTTTTGTCGGATTCGGGTGTGTTTTGGATTCGGGTGTTTTTTTCAAAAAAACCCTAAAAAACTGCTTAAATCATAGAATTTGGGGGTCATTTTGATCCCAAAGTATTATTAACCTCAATAACCATATTTTCCACTCATTTTCAGTCTATTCTGAACACCTCACACCTCACAATATTATTTTTAGTCCTAAAATTTGCACCGAGGTCGCTGGATGGCTAAGCTAAGCGACCCAAGTGGCCGACACAAACACCTGGCCCAATCCGCCACACTTTGGAGGGTGAAACCAATAAAAAAAATTTAAAACATGTTTTTTTTTTTGTTTTTTCCCCTGGTAATATCAGATCTATTTATATTAGAAGGGATTAGGTACTTGGTTTGTCTTTTTTGGAGGCACAAGTAATATTTATATATTTTTTAAAATAATATTTTTTTATTTTTTTATTTTTTTTTATAGATGGATGGTAAAATCCCTGAAAAAAATGGCGTGGGGTCCCCCCTCCAAAGCATAACCAGCCTCGGGCTCTTCGAGCTGGTCCTGGTTCTAAAAATGCGGGGAAAAAATTGACAGGGGATCCCCCGTATTTTTAAAACCAGCACCGGGCTCTGCGCCTGGTGCTGGTGCAAAAAATACGGGGGACAAAACGAGTAGGGGTCCCCCGTATTTTTCACACCAGCATCGGGCTCCACTAGCTGGACAGATAATGCCACAGCCGGGGGTCACTTTTATACAGTGCCCTGCGGCCGTGGCACTAAATATCCAACTAGTCACCCCTGGCCGGGGTACCCTGGGGAAGTGGGGACCCCTTCAATCAAGGGGTCCCCCCCCCCAGCCACCCAAGGGCCAGGGGTGAAGCCCGAGGCTGTCCCCCCCATCCAATGGGCTGCGGATGGGAGGCTGATAGCCTGGAGTAAAATGTCTGAATATTGTTTTTTCCAGTAGTACTACAAGTCCCAGCAAGCCTCCCCCGCAAGCTGGTACTTGGAGAACCACAAGTACCAGCATGCGGGAGAAAAACGGGCCCGCTGGTACCTGTAGTACTACTGGGAAAAAAATACCCAAATAAAAACAGGACACACACACCGTGAAAGTAAAACTTTATTTCATACGTCGACACACACATACTTACCTATGTTCACACGCCGACATCGGTCCTCTTCTCCATGTAGAATCCACGGATACCTGAAAAGAAAAGATCAATATACTCACCTCAACCAGGGTCCAGAGATAAATCCACGTACTTGTAAAAAACAAACAAACCGGACACCCGACCAAACGGACTGAAAGGGGTCCCATGCTTACACATGGGACCCCTTACCCCGAATGCTGAGAGTCCTCTCCGTGACAGCTGTCACAGAAAGGTCCCTTCAGCCAATCAGGAAGCGCTACTACGTGGCGCTCACCTGATTGGCTGTGCGCTGTCTGTGCTGTGACAGCGCATCGCACAGCTTTCTCCATTACTTACAATGGTGGGAACTTTGCCGTCTGCGGGGGTTACCCGCGGTCAGCCGCTGACCGGCGGGTGACCCCACCGCTAGCCGCAAAGTTCCCACCATTGAATATAATGGAGGGAGCTGTGCGATGCGCTGTCTGAGTTCAGACAGCGCACAGCCAATCAGGTGAGCGCCACGTAGTAGCGCTTCCTGATTGGCTGAAGGGACCTTAGTGACAGGAGTCACGTGGGGTCCCGGCTCATTCGGGGAAAGGGGTCTCATATGTCAATATGGGACCCCTTTCAGTCCGCAGGATCGGGTCTTTGCGTTTTTTTATTTTGCCAAGTACCTGGATTTATCTCTGGACCCTGGCTGAGGTGAGTATATTGTAGAGATGAGCGGGTTCGGTTCCTCGGAATCCGAACCCGCCCGAACTTCAGTTTTTTTTACACGGGTCCGAGCGACTCGGATCTTCCCGCCTTGCTCGGTTAACCCAAGCGCGCCCGAACGTCATCATCACGCTGTCGGATTCTCGCGAGGCTCGGATTCTATCGCGAGACTCGGATTCTATATAAGGAGCCGCGCGTCGCCGCCATTTTCACACGTGCATTGAGATTCATAGGGAGAGGACGTGGCTGGCGTCCTCTCCGTTTATAGAGATTCGAGAAGAGAGTGAGACAGAGAGAGACACAGTAGTAATTTTGGGGAGCATTAGGAGGAGTACTACTACTACTAGTACTTGCTGAAGTGATAGAGATAGTGTGACTGTATTATCTGACTTGTGGGGGAGACACTGACAGTGGGGAGCAGTTAGAGTCTGAGAGCAGGACTCAGGACTCAGGAGTACATATAACGTACAGTGCACACTTTTGCTGCCAGAGTGCCACACTGCCATTGTTTGTGACCACACTGACCACCAGTATAATATATATTGTGATTGTCTGCTTAGGACTCAGGAGTACTACTTGCAAGTTGCTGATAGTGTGACCAGTGACCTGACCACCAGTTTAATAATCACCACCAGTTTATGAGTTTAATATATATATATATAATTGTATATAATATATATATAATATTGTATACCACCTAGCACCTACCCGTGTTTTTTTCTTTTTTTCTTTCTTCTTTATACATACTACTATAGTAGCTTACTGTAGCAGTCTGCGGTGCTGCGGAGCTGACAGTGTCCAGCAGGTCCGTCATCAGTCATTACATAATAAATATATATACCTGTCCGGCTGCAGTACTAGTGATATTATATAATTATATATATATATATATATATATATATATATTGATTTCATCTCATTATCATCCAGTCTATATTATCAGCAGACACAGTACGTTAGTCCACGGCTGTAGCTACCTCTGTGTCGGCACTCGGCAGTCCATCCATAATTGTATACCACCTACCCGTGGTTTTTTTCTTTTCTTTCTTCTTTATACATACTACTATAGTAGCTTACTGTAGCAGTCTGCGGTGCTGCTGAGCTGACAGTGTCCAGCAGGTCCGTCATCAGTCATTACATAATAAATATATATACCTGTCCGGCTGCAGTACTAGTGATATTATATATACATATATATTGATTTCATCTCATTATCATCCAGTCTATATTATCAGCAGACACAGTACGGTAGTCCACGGCTGTAGCTACCTCTGTGTCGGCACTCGGCAGTCCATCCATAATTGTATACCACCTACCCGTGGTTTTTTTCTTTTCTTTCTTCTTTATACATACTACTATAGTAGCTTACTGTAGCAGTCTGCGGTGCTGCTGAGCTGACAGTGTCCAGCAGGTCCGTCATCAGTCATTACATAATAAATATATATACCTGTCCGGCTGCAGTACTAGTGATATTATATATACATATATATTGATTTCATCTCATTATCATCCAGTCTATATTATCAGCAGACACAGTACGGTAGTCCACGGCTGTAGCTACCTCTGTGTCGGCACTCGGCAGTCCATCCATAATTGTATACCACCTACCCGTGGTTTTTTTCTTTTCTTTCTTCTTTATACATACTACTATAGTAGCTTACTGTAGCAGTCTGCGGTGCTGCTGAGCTGACAGTGTCCAGCAGGTCCGTCATCAGTCATTACATAATAAATATATATACCTGTCCGGCTGCAGTACTAGTGATATTATATATACATATATATTGATTTCATCTCATTATCATCCAGTCTATATTATCAGCAGACACAGTACGGTAGTCCACGGCTGTAGCTACCTCTGTGTCGGCACTCGGCAGTCCATCCATAATTGTATACCACCTACCCGTGTTTTTTTTTTTTTTTTTTCTTCTTTATACATACTACTATAGTAGCTTACTGTAGCAGTCTGCGGTGCTGCTGAGCTGACAGTGTCCAGCAGGTCCGTCATCAGTCATTACATAATAAATATATATACCTGTCCGGCTGCAGTACTAGTGATATTATATATACATATATATTGATTTCATCTCATTATCATCCAGTCTATATTATCAGCAGACACAGTACGGTAGTCCACGGCTGTAGCTACCTCTGTGTCGGCACTCGGCAGTCCATCCATAAGTATACTAGTATCCATCCATCTCCATTGTTTACCTGAGGTGCCTTTTAGTTGTGCCTATTAAAATATGGAGAACAAAAATGTTGAGGTTCCAAAATTAGGGAAAGATCAAGATCCACTTCCACCTCGTGCTGAAGCTGCTGCCACTAGTCATGGCCGAGACGATGAAATGCCAGCAACGTCGTCTGCCAAGGCCGATGCCCAATGTCAGTACAGAGCATGTAAAATCCAAAACACCAAATATCAGTAAAAAAAGGACTCCAAAACCTAAAATAAAATTGTCGGAGGAGAAGCGTAAACTTGCCAATATGCCATTTACCACACGGAGTGGCAAGGAACGGCTGAGGCCCTGGCCTATGTTCATGGCTAGTGGTTCAGCTTCACATGAGGATGGAAGCACTCAGCCTCTCGCTAGAAAAATGAAAAGACTCAAGATGGCAAAAGCAGTAGCACCGCAAAGAACTGTGCGTTCTTCGAAATCCCAAATCCACAAGGAGAGTCCGACTCCAATTGTGTCGGTTGCGATGCCTGACCTTCCCAACACTGGACGTGAAGAGCATGCGCCTTCCACCATTTGCACGCCCCCTGCAAGTGCTGGAAGGAGCACCCGCAGTCCAGTTCCTGATAGTCAGATTGGAGATGTCAGTGTTGAAGTACACCAGGATGAGGAGGATATGGGTGTTGCTGGCGCTGGGGAGGAAATTGACCAGGAGGATTCTGATGGTGAGGTGGTTTGTTTAAGTCAGGCACCCGGGGAGACACCTGTTGTCCGTGGGAGGAATATGGCCATTGACATGCCTGGTGAAAATACCAAAAAAATCAGCTCTTCGGTGTGGAAGTATTTCAACAGAAATGCGGACAACAGGTGTCAAGCCGTGTGTTGCCTTTGTCAAGCTGTAATAAGTAGGGGTAAGGACGTTAACCACCTCGGAACATCCTCCCTTATACGTCACCTGCAGCGCATTCATAATAAGTCAGTGACAAGTTCAAAAACTTTGGGTGACAGCGGAAGCAGTCCACTGACCAGTAAATCCCTTCCTCTTGTAACCAAGCTCACGCAAACCACCCCACCAACTCCCTCAGTGTCAATTTCCTCCTTACCCAGGAATGCCAATAGTCCTGCAGGCCATGTCACTGGCAATTCTGACGATTCCTCTCCTGCCTGGGATTCCTCCGATGCATCCTTGAGTGTAATGCCTATTGCTGCTGGCGCTGCTGTTGTTGCTGCTGGGAGTCGATCGTCATCCCAGAGGGGAAGTCGTAAGCCCACTTGTACTACTTCCAGTAAGCAATTGACTGTCCAACAGTCCTTTGCGAGGAAGATGAAATATCACAGCAGTCATCCTGCTGCAAAGCGGATAACTGAGGCCTTGACAACTATGTTGGTGTTAGACGTGCGTCCGGTATCCGCCGTTAGTTCACGGGGAACTAGACAATTTCTTGAGGTAGTGTGCCCCCGTTACCAAATACCATCTAGGTTCCACTTCTCTAGGCAGGCGATACCGAGAATGTACACGGACGTCAGAAAAAGACTCACCAGTGTCCTAAAAAATGCAGTTGTACCCAATGTCCACTTAACCACGGACATGTGGACAAGTGGAGCAGGGCAGGGTCAGGACTATATGACTGTGACAGCCCACTGGGTAGATGTATGGACTCCCGCCGCATCTCGCAAACGCCAACTCTTTCCTAGGCAGGCTACGCTTTGTATCACCGCTTTCCAGAATACGCACACAGCTGAAAACCTCTTACGGCAACTGAGGAAGATCATCGCGGAATGGCTTACCCCAATTGGACTCTCCTGTGGATTTGTGGCATCGGACAACGCCAGCAATATTGTGTGTGCATTAAATCTGGGCAAATTCCAGCACGTCCCATGTTTTGCACATACCTTGAATTTGGTGGTGCAGAATTTTTTAAAAAACGACAGGGGTGTGCAAGAGATGCTGTCGGTGGCCAGAAGAATTGCGGGACACTTTCGGCGTACAGGCACCACGTACAGAAGACTGTAGCACCACCAAAAACAACTGAACCTGCCCTGCCATCATCTGAAGCAAGAAGTGGTAACGAGGTGGAATTCAACCCTCTATATGCTTCAGAGGTTGGAGGAGCAGCAAAAGGCCATTCAAGCCTATACAATTCAGCACGATATAGGAGGTGGAATGCACCTGTCTCAAGCGCAGTGGAGAATGATTTCAACATTGTGCAAGGTTCTGATGCCCTTTGAACTTGCCACACGTGAAGTCAGTTCAGACACTGCCAGCCTGAGTCAGATCATTCCCCTCATCAGGCTTTTGCAGAAGAAGCTGGAGACATTGAAGGAGGAGCTAACACGGAGCGATTCCGCTAGGCATGTGGGACTTGTGGATGGAGCCCTTAATTCGCTTAACAAGGATTCACGGGTGGTCAATCTGTTGAAATCAGAGCACTACATTTTGGCCACCATGCTCGATCCTAGATTTAAAGCCTACCTTGGATCTCTCTTTCCGGCAGACACAAGTCTGCTGGGGTTCAAAGACCTGCTGGTGAGAAAATTGTCAAGTCAAGCGGAACGCGACCTGTCAACATCTCCTCCTTCACATTCTCCCGCAACTGGGGGTGCGAGGAAAAGGCTCAGAACTCCGAGCCCACCCGCTGGCGGTGATGCAGGGCAGTCTGGAGCGACTGCTGATGCTGACATCTGGTCCGGACTGAAGGACCTGACAACGATTACGGACATGGCGTCTACTGTCACTGCATATGATTCTCTCACCATTGAAAGAATGGTGGAGGATTATATGAGTGACCGCATCCAAGTAGGCACGTCACACAGTCCGTACTTATACTGGCAGGAAAAAGAGGCAATTTGGAGGCCCTTGCACAAACTGGCTTTATTCTACCTAAGTTGCCCTCCCACAAGTGTGTACTCCGAAAGAGTGTTTAGTGCCGCCGCTCACCTTGTCAGCAATCGGCGTACGAGGTTACATCCAGAAAATGTGGAGAAGATGATGTTCATTAAAATGAATTATAATCAATTCCTCCGTGGAGACATTGACCAGCAGCAATTGCCTCCACAAAGTACACAGGGAGCTGAGATGGTGGATTCCAGTGGGGACGAATTGATAATCTGTGAGGAGGGGGATGTACACGGTGATATATCGGAGGATGATGATGAGGTGGACATCTTGCCTCTGTAGAGCCAGTTTGTGCAAGGAGAGATTAATTGCTTCTTTTTTGGTGGGGGTCCAAACCAACCCGTCATTCCAGTCACAGTCGTGTGGCAGACCCTGTCACTGAAATGATGGGTTGGTTAAAGTGTGCATGTCCTGTTTATACAACATAAGGGTAGGTGGGAGGGCCCAAGGACAATTCCATCTTGCACCTCTTTCTTATTTAATTTTTCTTTGCGTCATGTGCTGTTTGGGGGGTATTTTTTGGAAGGGCCATCCTGCGTGACACTGCAGTGCCACTCCTAGATGGGCCCGGTGTTTGTGTCGGCCACTAGGGTCGCTTATCTTACTCACACAGCTACCTCATTGCGCCTCTTTTTTTCTTTGCGTCATGTGCTGTTTGGGGAGGGTTTTTTGGAAGGGCCATCGTGCGTGACACTGCAGTGCCACTCCTAGATGGGCCCGGTGTTTGTGTCGACCACTAGGGTCGCTTATCTTACTCACACAGCTACCTCATTGCGCCTCTTTTTTTCTTTGTGTCATGTGCTGTTTGGGGAGGGTTTTTTGGAAGGGACATCCTGCGTGACACTGCAGTGCCACTCCTAGATGGGCCCGGTGTTTGTGTCGGCCACTAGGGTCGCTTATCTTACTCACACAGCTACCTCATTGCGCCTCTTTTTTTCTTTGCGTCATGTGCTGTTTGGGGAGGGTTTTTTGGAAGGGACATCCTGCGTGACACTGCAGTGCCACTCCTAGATGGGCCAGGTGTTTGTGTCGGCCACTAGGGTCGCTTATCTTACTCACACAGCTACCTCATTGCGCCTCTTTTTTTCTTTGCGTCATGTGCTGTTTGGGGAGGGTTTTTTGGAAGGGACATCCTGCGTGACACTGCAGTGCCACTCCTAGATGGGCCCGGTGTTTGTGTCGGCCACTAGGGTCGCTTATCTTACTCACACAGCTACCTCATTGCGCCTCTTTTTTTCTTTGCGTCATGTGCTGTTTGGGGAGGGTTTTTTGGAAGGGACATCCTGCGTGACACTGCAGTGCCACTCCTAGATGGGCCCGGTGTTTGTGTCGGCCACTAGGGTCGCTTATCTTACTCACACAGCTACCTCATTGCGCCTCTTTTTTTCTTTGCGTCATGTGCTGTTTGGGGAGGGTTTTTTGGAAGGGACATCCTGCGTGACACTGCAGTGCCACTCCTAGATGGGCCCGGTGTTTGTGTCCGCCACTAGGGTCGCTTATCTTACTCACACAGCTACCTCATTGCGCCTCTTTTTTTCTTTGCGTCATGTGCTGTTTGGGGAGGGTTTTTTGGAAGGGACATCCTGCGTGACACTGCAGTGCCACTCCTAGATGGGCCAGGTGTTTGTGTCGGCCACTAGGGTCGCTTATCTTACTCACACAGCTACCTCATTGCGCCTCTTTTTTTCTTTGCGTCATGTGCTGTTTGGGGAGGGTTTTTTGGAAGGGACATCCTGCGTGACACTGCAGTGCCACTCCTAGATGGGCCCGGTGTTTGTGTCGGCCACTACGGTTGCTTATCTTACTCACACAGC
Organism: Pseudophryne corroboree; assembly: GCF_028390025.1. Classification (NCBI taxonomy): domain Eukaryota; kingdom Metazoa; phylum Chordata; class Amphibia; order Anura; family Myobatrachidae; genus Pseudophryne; species Pseudophryne corroboree. The sequence goes on along the minus strand of NC_086446.1, from coordinate 565,201,045 downwards.
TACCTCATTGCGCCTCTTTTTTTCTTTGCGTCATGTGCTGTTTGTGGAGGGTTTTTTGGAAGGGACATCCTGCGTGACACTGCAGTGCCACTCCTAGATGGGCCCGGTGTTTGTGTCGGCCACTAGGGTCGCTTATCTTACTCACACAGCTACCTCATTGCGCCTCTTTTTTTCTTTGCGTCATGTGCTGTTTGGGGAGGGTTTTTTGGAAGGGACATCCTGCGTGACACTGCAGTGCCACTCCTAGATGGGCCCGGTGTTTGTGTCGGCCACTAGGGTCGCTTATCTTACTCACACAGCTACCTCATTGCGCCTCTTTTTTTCTTTGCATCATGTGCTGTTTGGGGAGGGTTTTTTGGAAGGGACATCCTGCGTGACACTGCAGTGCCACTCCTAGATGGGCCCGGTGTTTGTGTCGGCCACTAGGGTCGCTTATCTTACTCACACAGCTACCTCATTGCGCCTCTTTTTTTCTTTGCGTCATGTGCTGTTTGGGGAGGGTTTTTTGGAAGGGACATCCTGCGTGACACTGCAGTGCCACTCCTAGATGGGCCAGGTGTTTGTGTCGGCCACTAGGGTCGCTTATCTTACTCACACAGCTACCTCATTGCGCCTCTTTTTTTCTTTGCGTCATGTGCTGTTTGGGGAGGGTTTTTTGGAAGGGCCATCCTGCGTGACACTGCAGTGCCACTCCTAGATGGGCCAGGTGTTTGTGTCGGCCACTAGGGTCGCTTATCTTACTCACACAGCTACCTCATTGCGCCTCTTTTTTTCTTTGCGTCATGTGCTGTTTGGGGAGGGTTTTTTGGAAGGGCCATCCTGCGTGACACTGCAGTGCCACTCCTAGATGGGCCAGGTGTTTGTGTCGGCCACTAGGGTCGCTTAGCTTAGTCATCCAGCGACCTCGGTGCAAATTTTTGGACTAAAAATAATATTGTGAGGTGTGAGGTATTCAGAATAGACTGAAAATGAGTGAAAATTATGGTTTTTGAGGTTAATAATACTTTGGGATCAAAATGACCCCCAAATTCTATGATTTAAGCTGTTTTTTAGTGGTTTTTGAAAAAAACACCCGAATCCAAAACACACCCGAATCCGACAAAAAAAATTCGGCGAGGTTTTGCCAAAACGCGGTCGAACCCAAAACACGGCCGCGGAACCGAACCCAAAACCAAAACACAAAACCCGAAAAATTTCAAGTGCACATCTCTAGTATATTGATCTTTTCTTTTCAGGTATCCGTGGATTCTACATGGAGAAGAGGACCGATGTCGGCGTGTGAACATAGGTAAGTATGTGTGTGTCGACGTATGAATAAAAGTTTTACTGTCATGGTGTGTGTGTCCTGTTTTTATTTGGGTATTTTTTTCCAGTAGTACTACAGGTACCAGCGGGCCCGTTTTTCTCCTGCATGCTGGTACTTGTGGTTCTCCAAGTACCAGCTTGTGGGGGAGGCTTGCTGGGACTTGTAGTACTACTGGAAAAAACAATATTCAGACATTTTACTCCAGGCTATCAGCCTCCCATCCGCAGCCCATTGGATGGGGGGACAGCCTCGGGCTTCACCCCTGGCCCTTGGGTGGCTGGGGGGGGACCCCTTGATTGAAGGGGTCCCCACTTCCCCAGGGTACCCCGGCCAGGGGTGACTAGTTGGATATTTAATGCCACGGCCGCAGGGCACTGTATAAAAGTGACCCCCGGCTGTGGCATTATCTGTCCAGCTAGTGGAGCCCGATGCTGGTGTGAAAAATACGGGGGACCCCTACTCGTTTTGTCCCCCGTATTTTTTGCACCAGCACCAGGCGCAGAGCCCGGTGCTGGTTTTAAAAATACGGGGGATCCCCTGTCAATTTCCCCCCCGCATTTTTAGAACCAGGACCAGCTCGAAGAGCCCGAGGCTGGTTATGCTTTGGAGGGGGGACCCCACGCCATTTTTCCCCGTTTTTTTAAATCGCAGCAAAATCCGTCAAATCGGCCGTTTTTCGCCCGCGGGAATGTCGAATCCGTTTTTCATTGAATATGGTGAATTCCGGCAGCCACCTGCCGGAATTCACCTGTCGAATTGTGTCGAATTAAAAAACGGCGATAATTTGCCGCGATTCGCCGTGAATTGCATATACCCCTAAGTCTTTTCATTTTTCTAGCGAGAGGCTGAGTGCTTCCATCCTCATGTGAAGCTGAACCACTAGCCATGAACATAGGCCAGGGCCTCAGCCGTTCCTTGCCACTCCGTGTGGTAAATGGCATATTGGCAAGTTTACGCTTCTCCTCCGACGATTTTATTTTAGATTTTTGGGTCCTTTTTTTACTGATATTTTGTGTTTTGGATTTTACATGCTCTGTACTATGACATTGGGCATCGGCCTTGGCAGATGACGTTGATGGAATTTCATCGTCTCGGCCATGACTAGTGGCAGCAGCTTCAGCACGAGGTGGAAGTGGATCTTGATCTTTCCCTATTTTTGGAACCTCAACATTTTTGTTCTCCATATTTTAATAGGCACAACTAAAAGGCACCTCAGGTAAACAATGGAGATGGATGGATACTAGTATACTTATGGATGACGAGTGACTGATGACACAGAGGTAGCTACAGCCGTGGACTACCGTACTGCGTCTGCTAGTATAGAGATGATAATGATATAAAAAATATATATATATATCACTACTGCAGGTATATATAATATAATGACGGACCTGCTGGACACTGTCAGCAGACTCCTAAACTACTAGTATGAAGAAGATAGAAAAAAAAACCCCACCACAGGTAGATATACAATTATGGACGAGCACTGACGACACAGAGGTAGCCACAGCCGTGGACTACCGTACTGCGTCTGCTAATATAGAGATGATAAAGATGATAGAGATGAACAAAAAAAATATAACACTACTGCAGGTAAATATTTATATAATATAATGAATGACGGACCTGCTGGACACTGTCAGCAGAATGCGTTTATAGAATAAAAAAAAAAAACACCACAGGAGTGTTTAACTTTTTCAGGCAGACAATATACTGGTGGTCACTGGTCAGTCACACTGGCAGCAAAAGTGTGCACTGTACTCCTGCTATAACTGCACCCCAGTCTCCCCCACAATTCAGCTGTGTGAGCAGTGAGCACTCAGCACAGTCAGATATACATATAGATGATATTATCATGCATCACACTGAGGCTGAGCACAGATATGGTATGTGACTGTGTATCGTTTTTTTTCAGGCAGAGAACGGATTATATTAAATAATAAATAAAACTGGTGGTGGTCAGTCACTAGTAACTATCAGCAAAACTCTGCACTCTGAGTACTCCTAATGCTCCCCAAAATTACTAAGTAATCAACTCAAGTGTCTCTATCTATTCTAACGGAGAGGACGCCAGCCACGTCCTCTCCCTATCAATCTCAATGCACGTGTGAAAATGGCGGCGACGCGCGGCTCCTTATATAGAATCCGAGTCTCGCAATAGAATACGAGCCTCGCGAGAATCCGACAGCGGGATGATGACGTTCGGGCGCGCTCGGGTTAGCCGAGCAAGGCGGGAAGATCCGAGTCTGCCTCGGACCCGTGTAAAAAGGCTGAAGTTCGGGGGGGTTCGGATTCCGAGGAACCGAACCCGCTCATCTCTAGTTTATACTGCTGCACCTGTGTATAATGCCCACATGAAACCTTTGGCTCATATATTGTGTGTAAATTTGGCTCTGATGCTAGCCAATACCTCCTGAGCCATTTAGCTCACTGCACATACCTGGTAAAATGACAGTTAAAAGCTGATTGTTTGCTATGGGCATCTTCTTCAGTTTTTCTCTCTCTCAAGGTTTGATACAGCTCCCCTTAAGAGTGATGACTAAGAGTGATGACTGCTACAATCACAAGCGAATGGATTGGGGGCTGGGTGTGGCTGCTTGGGTACGAACAACTCTAATGCAGGCAAAGATCTGCATTATTTTCTGTGCATACAACGCAACCACAGTTATACATAGCTTGGAAAATACACGCGTGCAACTCGCATACAATCTCAGAGAAGCTCCATGAACTATGACATACATGGGTACAGCAGCTGAAAGGGAATGCTGGTCCTTTTAGTTCCATTTTTGATGCCTTTTAGTTTAATTTAGTGTTCAGTTCTACTTACATATGGCTCAATCTAGGGACAGTTGTTATATGTGCTTTTAACCAATTCACAGCTGTATACTGAGGGATTTCTCTGTTTTTATTTTCCAGATAATCCGTCTCTTCTGCGGATGCTTTGCTTTCCTATTTGCGAATCATTGCTCAGTTCTTGGGTTTTATTATTTCATGCAATGAATACATCCCTCATTCGCATGTTATAAACAGTTATTTTTAATCATTAATCAAACATTTCTAAGATTTACATTTTTCACTTATGCTCACGAGACTAACCACTATTTTACAACTCTAAGAAATCCAAATATATTGGTACATACTGTATAAACATAATCAGGTTCAGGTAGTTTGACTGACAGACAACTAGGGGATTTGTCACATTCACATATGTTGTTATGAAAGAGAGCGGTCAGACATAAAGAAGTTAAATTATGCAGATTATCCATATATTGGCTCCAAAAGTGCCTGTTCTAATATCTAAAAAATGTGTGTATGGATGTGCAGAGCCGGCACGAGCCATTTTGGGTGACAGGGAAAGCGTTAGAACAGAGGGAAAAGCGACTGGGCAGAATAGAGGTGACAGGAGAAAGGGGTGACAGGGACATGACAGTGGGGGCAGGACCAGGACAGAGGTGATAGGTCAAGAAAGAGATGACAGGGACAGGACAGTAATGGCAGAGCAAAAGGCAAGGCAGAACAGAGGTGACAGGGACAGAACAGAAGTGACAGGGCCAGGGCTAGAACAGAGGTGTCAGGACCAGCCAGGACAGATGGAGCAAGGTCAGGACATAACAGAGAGGACAGGAGAGAGGAGTGACAGGAACAGGACAGAGGTGACAAGGCAAGGTCAGAGAGGATAGGGACAGGACAAAAGGGACAGGCGAGAGGCGTGATAGCGCTAGGACAGGAATTCCCGTAGCCGCATCCCCGATGCGCATGGGTGCTGCCATGTTGTATTCGCCAGGAGGCTGCCTAGTGGGTGGACTGGAGGTGCTGGCTGGCTGGATGTGAGGACAGCCAGCAGCAGCCGTAGATATGATTCTGGACAGGAAACTCTGGAAACACATAAAGGACGGCTGAAGGTCACATCCCATCCTTACCCCCCTCCTACCCAGAAGTAAACTGGCAGGCCCAGAACCTGACCGGTGCACTATGGTAACAAATTAAAAACAGGTGCAATGGGGTTGCTTTCTGCTCAAATGCCCTATTTGTATGTGTGTGTGTGTGGTGTGTGTGTGTGTGTGTGTGTGTGTGTGTGTATATATATATATCTCCTATATAATAGCCCAGATCTGTGACTTTGTGCTTCATTTGCTAACGCTGGGCAGAGTCACAGCACTGGGCGGAGTTAGTCAAATGAGTCACAGATCTGGGCAAATCTATAGGAGACTAGGAGCAGAAGCAGATGGTATGGGCATGTCACAGGCAGGGGTGCATACCTCCCAGCTTTCTTCAGGCAGAAGGAGGGACACACGCACGGTGAAAAGAGGGCATGACCAATGGAAATGGGCGTGGCTTTGCGGAAGCACCCACGATTGTGAGCCACGCCCCATTTTCGTCAGTGAGGGGGCATGCCCAGCACTCTGGGAGCATGCCCCCAGGGGTGGATTATGAGTCCGGGGGGCCCAGGGCACTTGAGACAGGGGGGCCTATCTCATTACTGTGCCTGCTGTGGGTTTGGGGGCGTGGCCTAATAGCGGATTACGTGGCCATGCCCCCTTATGCAAATTCCGGGAATTTTTTGTTTATTTAAATGGGATTTTGGCCCCTCAGCTAGGGGTAAATCCAGAGGGGGTGGTCGCTCCCCCCTACACACCCGCACAGGCAGAACAAAGCAGGGAGGCTGCTGCCTCCCTGCAACACCACAGACCTGCCAACACGCAGCAGCGTGTGCTGACCCCCCCCCCCCCCTTAATCCGTACCCCCTCTCCCTCTGTCTCCACTAAATAGCCTATTCACCTCTGCTCTGCTAAGCAGACCAGCGAGTACAGGAGCTTCCCAACTGCCCCCCCACCACCACCGCAGGACACTGCGGGCCGCTGGTGGGACAGCAGGACAGACCCCCAAAAATGGGACTGTCCCACGAAAATCGGGACAGTTGGGAGGTATGGGGGTGTGTGAGGGGGTATGCCATACAGACAGACGGGCACCGGCTCACTGTGTGCATGACCACCCACATCAGCATACTCAGCAGGGGCTCTCTGGCACGGAGGAGCGTCACTTTCTGGCACACTCCACGCTTCTTAGCTGCAGTTTTGTGGGGCACCTGCCGCTGTACAGGTTCCATACTGCCTCTGTTATCTCCAGCCCCGGCAACCCCACCGCTAGCTGCTGTGCTGCCACCCGCAGTGAGGTGCACCCAGCTCCTTCACACACTTTAGCCGGCTGGTAGCGCTGCAGAAGTCCGCGCTGCTTGCAGGCTCCGACCCCCTCCTCCCTCCAGCCGCAGCGTCTCCTGGGGGCTAACCAGTCACTCCCAGTCTCCCCTTACCACAGTGCCCGGCAGCCGCGCAAGGTCCGTGGTATGTGACTGAGGAGTGGGGGGGGGGGGGGGATGCGGATGGGCAGAGGAAGCAGGACTCCAGCCTGAGAGAGTCAGCCATGCCAAGTCTCCACCAGCAGCAGATCCCAACAGGCTGGAGTGGAACAGCAGCAGCCAGCAGCAGTGACTCCGGTAAGACACATCTGTCTGTCACCACTGTTCTGTCCCTAATACCAATCTCTCCCGTGCCCTGTGTTCTGTCATGTCCCTGTCACCCCTGGCCTTGCCCTGTCACCCTTATCCTGGCCCTGTCACCCTTATCCTGGCCCTGTTACCCTTATCCTGGCCCTGTTACCCCTATCCTGGCCCTGTCACCCCTGGCCTTGCCCTGTCACCCCTGGCCTTGCCCTGTCACCCTTATCCTGGCCCTGTCACCCCTATTCTGGCCCTGCTACCCCTATCCTGGCCCTGTCACCCCTGTGGTTGCCCTGTCCACCCTATCCTGGCCCTGTCACCTCTGTCCTGGTCCTGCCGCCCCTACCCTGGCCCTGTCACCCCTATCCTGTCCCTGTCATTTCTGTCCTGGCCCCGTCGCCCCTGTCCTGGCCCACCCCTCCACCCGCAGCATCTACAGACACCCTCCCCCATCCGCAGTCCCCCCCCCCGCACCCGCTACATTCTGTACATCGTGCCCTGCAGGTGCTGTTCACGCTGTCGCAAGGGGCTGCGCCTCCTTTACCATCGCACGCCCTTTCATTGTGCAATATTTAACCACTAACAAAGGAATGCAGGTAATACTCCATATAATACAAATATTGAACCCCAGATAGGCATGTAAGGGTTAAGGGGGTGTAGCCCCTTGCGACGGTGTGAAGAGCGCCCGTAGGGCGCGATGAAGCACCTAGTGTGTGTATATATATATATATATACATCTCTCTCTCTCTCTCTCTATATATATATATATATATATATATATATATATATAAACATACATACACATATATATGCAGCATGCCAAAACTACACTGTGGACATTGCCACTTTTGAATAAATTTATTAAAATGGCTTAAGTTTTTGATAATGGCTTGGTCCGCCCCTGCACTTTGAATTAAGATGCTACTTTGCTATGTGGGAGCAGAAGAAGTTGGCTCAGCCTCAGTCTGTGGTAGCGCAGTGTCCGGAGTCTGACTGACTCCTCAAAGGACCATGGGAGGAGGAGCTGCTGCCGAGCATGCGCAGTAACCCTCCTAGCGTAGCGGCGGTCATATTTGTTAGGGGAGGAGCGGCTGGAACACCCAGACTGCCCCGTGGAAGCGCTAGTGCCATCCGCATTGCAGCCCGTACACTCTGCACCTGCTCCGGTGCTACAGTAGGCGGCTCTGCTCTGATATGCAAGAGCAGAGCTGCCGGCACCGCAGATCAGTGGGTGCCGCACGGACCACCAATGGTATCCAAGCCTGCCCCTAGACGAAGGCAGATCCCTAGGCAATTGCCTATTCTGCCTATGCTGGGGCTGGCTCTGTGGATGTGTATATGTGTGTGTGCATTGTTCCATTCATGGGAAGGACCATGTGAAAACCAAGATGATGTTCACTACTGCATGAAGGGATATAGAGGCATATTTATCACAATCCGCATTTCTAATGCCACCTGGAGATGCCGTTATCCTATCATGTTCAAGCTCTATAATGCTGGAGCTTTGTAAATATAATAGCTTCACAGCCCCAATAGAAACCTTTGGGGGCAGCGGCTGCTATCAGAAATGAAGAAACTGCCGCAGATATCTTCAATATCTGCTGTGATCCCTCCAAAGTACATTCGGGGGCAAAGCTCTTAATTCACATTAGACCACACAGTAGTGCCCTTTCTATACATTATGCCACACAGTAGGGCACCTTATACACATAATGCCACACATTAGTAATGCATTTATACACATAATGCCCCCTACACATATGACACATTATTAATGTCCTTATAAACATAATGCGCCTTACATACTGTATTATGCCAACCTTTATTAATGCCCTCATACACATCATGGGGGTAATTCCAAGTTGATCGCAGCAGGATTTTTTTTAGCAGTTGGGCAAAACCATGTGCACTGCAGGGGAGGCAGATATAACATGTGCAGAAAGAGTTAGATTTGGGTGGGTTATTTTATTTCTGTGCAGGGTAAATACTGGCTGCATTATTTTTACACTGCAAATTAGATTGCAGATTGAACACACCACACCCAAATCTAACTCTCTCTGCACATGTTAAATCTGCCTCCCCTGCAGTGCACATGGTTTTGCCCAACTGCTAACACAAGTCCTGCTGCGATCAACTTGGAATTACCCCCAATGTCCCTTACACATATGTCGCACATTATTAAAGCCCTTATACACATAATGACACACATAATGTCCCTTTCACATTTGCCACACATTATTAATGCATTTATACACATGACACACATAATGCCCCTTACAGATATGCCAAACACTACTGCACAACCAACTCATCTGCACACAGCATTCACATGGGCGCTAACACTGTGACCTCTGTCTCTGTTTGGATACAGATGTGTCCACATACATCTTGCCTCAATACGCCATGTAGCAGGAGATGCTCTGCTAACGCTGGATGCCTTTTTTGATGAAAATGCATCTTATTTGCATTACTATGTGGCTGGGATGCACAAGCAGCTTCTGCTCATTAAAATGATATGAGGCATGCCTATATTTTGTGTGCGACTGTGGTTGTATCTGCATACAGTTATTTTCAGGAATACACTGTAACCTACTGTAGCATTTCGTATGCAGATACAGCCGCAGTCACACACAGAATATAGGCATGCCGCATATCATTTTAATCAGCAGAAGCTGCTTGTGCCCCTAGGCATATGAAATACCCTAGATATTTGCCTAGATTGCCTATGCCAAGGAGGATCGTCTCTGTTCGGAGGATCAATAATATATGCAGTTATCCCCTGAATATGGCTGTTTTCAGGGAATATGCCCCAAATATAATTTGATAAATAGGACCAAAGAGACAGCTGTTTTTACCATCAATCAGCCAAACTCAACATGATTTCCCCTAATGTAAGCATATTGTACTGAATTGACAAGCAGCATATATGTATTTCAATGGATTTTCAGTGTAAAATGATTTCATTAAATTCATATAGACTGTGGAGATAAATAGAATTGCAATGAATATGTGCATTGAAATGTACTGTTTGTATTCAGCCCTCTACCAAATATAAAGACTCACCCAGTCTCATGGCCCTGGTAGAAAACTTGGCACAATGCAGAATCTCCTCTTCATCCATTGAGTCCAACACTTTGGTTTGGCGCAAGTATGGGGTGAGCCGCTCTGGGGACAAACGCTGTACAATTTTACATCTGTGTCTTTCAATCATTTCCCATAGCTCCTCTTCCTCCAAATCCACCAGCTCTGGGTCAGCTTGCCAGTTGGCTGACATAATTCTGGATGATATTCCAAATGAATAAAAGAGTAGGAACAGAGTTTTATGTTATGCTTGTCAAATCGTTCTGAAAATATAAGGAAGTGAAAAACAGAGTGTGAGTAAAATGAAATCACTTTGTCAGTGTCTCAGTTTCAAGGCTCAGTCAGTGCTCTGCAATCTTGTTTACTTCCTTGTTAGTAAAACCTAATGAACTGACATACTATTATAATGATTCATGCTTTTATCACTAAAATTAAACTTAAGAAACATTATTCAACCTTACAGTACCTCACAGATTAAATCCTCATGTCTGTATCACGCAAGCTGGCGAAATGAGCATCACATCTAGGAAATAAAGTAAACGCAAAATAACCATATGAGAAGGTGTTTCAGCAGAAATACCTATTCCCTAGATCTACAGTGAGCTATGTCATTAGCTGCATATTTGGAATTTCACCTCCAGGACATTGTAATTTTGTAGCATGAAATACTCAGTGCATGAATTCAGATAGTAGTATTTGTTTGTATTTGCAATGTGTATGATCCACGGGCTGGCTCCCCATTTACGATGAGCGATCCAATGCACGAATCAGTGGGCTCCGGTGATTAGACAGGGTGCTGTCAAAATTCAACATGTTAAAAATGCCCTATTTGACGATTCCGATAATTGTTGTGTTAGAATGGGCAAATTGAGAATTTGCAACATGCAGAATTTTGCAGATCATCAGCTCCAGGCATGGGGAGAATGGTAATTTCCCTGATATTCTACTGATGTATGGGCCCCTTAAGTGTGTTTGTGTGGGTAGGTGGTGGGAGATGGAGCGGGGTTGGGGGGTGGGGTGGGGGGGGGGCGGCAGAGGAAAATTTGTGTAGTTTGGACCCCTCTGCACCCAATATATGCCTGTGATTATTATTTATGTTTTCTAAGAAGAAAAAAATCTACACGAAGTAGAATATTTAGTTTGGGTAGAGTTAAAAGTTAAATCACAGAACAATAAAGCAGGCCATAGAAATTACATTATGTGTAATTACAGTATGTTACTTACATTTGAAAAAGCAGTATATGGCTATAAAAGCCACAGGGGCAAAGTTACAAACCCTTGGAGGGTGGTAAAGAGTAAAAGTTTCCCAAAGAAACAAATCAGTTCCATTGTCATTTCAAAGACAATTGGTTGGTTGCTATAGACAACTTTCCCACTTTGGGGGTCATTCCGAGTTGATCGCTCGCTAGCAGTTTTTAGCAGCCGTGCAAACGCATAGTCGCTGCCCACCGGGGAGTGTATTTTCGCTTTGCGGGAGTGCGAACGCCTGTGCAGCAGAGCGCCTGCAAACACATTTTGTGCAAAACAAGACCAGCCCTGTAGTTACTTATCCTGTGAGATGATTGCTGCGACGAGTGACACGGTAATGACGTCAGATACCCACCCAGCAAATCCCGGCCATGCCTGCGTTTTTCCAAGCACTCCCAGAAAACGGTCAGTTGACACCCACAAACTCCCACTTCATGTCAACCTCCTTGCGTTCGGCTGAGCGATTGGAATCGTCGCTAGAACCAGTGCAAAACCACAAAGGACTTTGTACCCGTACGATGCAAGTGCACATTGTGGTGCATATGCATGCGCAGATTAGCCATTTTTTTCACTGATCGCTACGCAGCGAACGGCGGCTAGCGATCAACTCAGAATGACCCCCTTTATCACTCTACAAGTCTTTACGGATCTCCCCATCAGACCTTTCTCAGAAATTAAGGGGTTTATAATAAAAAACAGACTGTTGGTAGTACTGTCTGAATCATTGGGCTTCCTCAAGTTCTCTATCACTCCACTAAAAACACAGATTTAATAGGGTTCACTACGGCTGGCCGGCGGTCGGGCTCCCGGCGACCAGCATCCCGGCGCCGGGAGCCCGACCGCCGGCTTACCGACAGCTTGGCGAGCGCAAATGAGCCCCTTGCGGGCTCGCTGCGCTCGCCACGCTACGGGCACGGTGGCGCGCTACGCGCGCCACACTATTTTATTCTCCCTCTATGGGGGTCGTGGACCCCCACGAGGGAAAATAAGTGTCGGTATGCCGGCTGTCGGGCTCCCGGCGCCGGTATACTGAGCGCCGGGAGCCCGACCGCCGGCAAACAGAAGACCACCCATTTAATACTATGCACACACAATAGTGGCTGTCTAGTGCAGCACCCATTCACTGCAGATTATGGAACGTACTAACAACCTTCCAACTGCAGCTCAGTGCTGTCCCAATTGGGATGGTGAGACAACCTCAAATCAGGGACTAAGGGCCTAATTCAGATCTGATCCCAAAAGCAAAATCTTTCTCTAATAGGCAAAACTATGTGCACTGCAGGTGGGGCAGATATAACATGTGCAGAGAGAGTTAGATTTGGGTGGGTTATATTGTTTCTGTGCAGGGTATATACTGGCTCCTTTATTTTTACACTGCAATTTAGATTTCAGTTTGAACACACCCCACCCAAATCTAACTCTCTCTGCACATGTTATATCTGCCCCACCTGCACGGCACATGGTTTTGCCCATTAGAGAAAAAGTTTGTTATTGTGATCAGGTCTGAATTAGGCCCTAAATCCAGATAGTTGGGAGGTACTATTAAAGGAGAGAAGTGAACTCTGGCGCACTCGGTACAGTCAGCCTAATCAATTCTCTTAATACCTGCCCAACCAGGTATTGTGACAAAAGGGAGTATGAAATGGAAGAGGAATGATCAAAGGCGACAATGAAATAACAATATACAATGATATAGGGAAATGAATAAATAAATGTCAAACATAAAATGGTTGTTACGATACTTTAAATGTTCCAGAGAGAGTTCTCAGATCCTCAGATAATGCTCCAAATGTCCACAAGGAATATGTAAGAAAATGAAATAAAAAAGTCCAAGTCCAAGTCTCAGCTTGTACCAACGACGTTCCGACCTAATAGGCGAAAAAACGTCGTTGGTACAAGCTGAGATTGGACTTTTTTAGACCTTGATGCAAGTTGACATCATCTGTCTTACTGATAAGGTACGCAAGGGTCATATATACACAGTGGGCATTCCGGATTCCCCACGTGTATTGGAGTTTTCCATCTTCTCCATATGCCCTGGCAGATACCCTGCAGTGATAGATTTGACTATCTTGTATTTCATTTTATTTTGTAAATTTTAACCAATTAAAAAGTAATTTTTTTTTCTTCAATTAACTGAATCGACTGCTTATTTAAAGATACCTTTATATGCAGAAAGAGCACCCCTGACATGTGAGTGGGGTACGCAGTACCTATACGAATAATTGTGAAACTTTTACATAAAGATACCTTTATATGTAATCCCTCTACTCTTATCTATGTGAGTTTCGGTACGCTGGATTTTGTATTCGGAGTGGTGGTGAGATCCTATCCTTTTCTTCTATCAAGTTTACCCTCACATCAGGCTTCCTATTCTGGACACCATTAAAACATTTGTTTAAACATCACTACACATTGGACTTTTTTTATTTAATTTTCTTACATATTCCTTGTGGACATTTGGAGCATTATCTGAGGATCTGAGAACTCTTTCTGGAACATTTAAAGTATCGTAACAACCATTTTATGTTTGACATTTATTTATTTATTTATTCATTTCTCTATATCATTGTATATTGTTATTTCATTGTCGCCTTTGATCATTCCTCTTCCAGTTGGGAGGTACTGTATGTGATTATATTTTGTGTTGTGCATCAAATTATATATGTTTGTTTAGTTATTCTATAATCATTTTGTTTCAACGTTATTAATTATTTAATTATACATAGTACAGATAGTTAATTTATGACACATTAATTAATTTGTAAATTACTATATTATTACTGTATTATTTGTTAGCCGTTGCCTTTGTATCTAGTGCATTATTTGACTGATCACATTTCACAATTAATAGCATATTTATTTGCTACCTCGATACATACTGTAATTTCAGTGCTTAAACCAAAACGTATAGGGCTCATATGTCTATAATGTATTGGCCCAATTCCCCCATTCTACTGATGCCGAGTAGGGGACTTGGTGAAATCCAACACATTGAAAATTCTTGATTTGCTGATTCCGACCAAAAAATGACCAGGGTCATTGAGTTAGGAATTTTAACATGCTGCTTTTTTTTGTTTCCCTGACAGAACGCTGATCATCGATGGACACTGATTGGATCAACAGAACAGGGAAACTGGGCCATAGATGCCAGGGACGTGCAGTCAGGGGAGGCAGGGCCTCCCCTGTCATCAACGATTAAAATAATACAAAGAAGATACTTATGACACATATTCTGTGTCATAAGTATCTCCTTTAGCCTTTATATTATTGTAATAATTTTTACCTTTAAAAAACAGTTTGAAATGCGCTTTGGAGGTACCGCTGTCAGTGTGAAAGGGCTGAAAGCGAGGGGTAGGGCCAAACAATGGGCAGTGAAAGCCCATTAAAAAGAGCAGCAGAAGCGACACTTACTAGAAGTGCCTCTTTGAAAGGGGTGTGCTTTCAGCCCATATGAAAGCATGCCCCTGTCACTAAGACTGATGTGATGGGCAGATTTGTGTGTGTGTGTGTGTGGGGGGGGGGGGGGGGTTGAGCATCAAGGCATGCAACACTTCTGTCGCCTAGGATTTTTTTTAAATTATTTTTTCTCTAACGTCCTAGTGGATGCTGGGAACTCCGAAAGGACCATGGGGAACAGCGGCTCAGCAGGAGACTGGGCATAACTAAAAGAAAGCTTTTAGACTACCTGGTGTGCACTGGCTCCTCCCACTATGACCCTCCTCCAAGCCTCAGTTAGATTTCTGTGCCCGGCCGAGCTGGATGCACACTAGGGGCTCTCCTGAGCTCCTAGAAAGAAAGTTTATTTTAGGTTTTTTATTTTACAGTGAGACCTGCTGGCAACAGGCTCACTGCATCGAGGGACTAAGGGGAGAAGAAGCGAACCTACCTGCTTGCAGCTAGCTTGGGCTTCTTAGGCTACTGGACACCATTAGCTCCAGAGGGATCGACCGCATGGAACTGGCCTTGGTGTTTGTTCCCGGAGCCGCGCTGCTGTCCCCCTTACAGAGCCAGAAGCAAGAAGAGGTCCGGAAAATCGGCGGCAGAAGACATCAGTCTTCACCAAGGTAGCGCACAGCACTGCAGCTGTGCGCCATTGCTCCTCATACACACTTCACACTCCGGTCACTGAGGGTGCAGGGCGCTGGGGGGGGGGGGGGGGGGCGCCCTGAGCAGCAATAAAAACACCTTGGCTGGCAAATATATCACAATATATAGCCCCAGAGGCTATATATGTGATAAATACCCCTGCCAAAATCCATAAAAAAAGAGGGAGAAAAGTCTGCAAAAAAGGGGCGGAGCTATCTCCCTCAGCACACTGGCGCCATTTTCTCTTCACAGTGCAGCTGGAAGACAGCTCCCCAGGCTCTCCCCTGTAGTTTGCAGGCTCAAAGGGTTAAAAAGAGAGGGGGGGCACTAAATTTAGGTGCAATATTGTATATACAAGCAGCTATTGGGAAAAATTCACTCAATATAGTGTTAATCCCTAAATTATATAGCGCTCTGGTGTGTGCTGGCATACTCTCTCTCTGTCTCCCCAAAGGGCTGTGTGGGGTCCTGTCCTCAGTCAGAGCATTCCCTGTGTGTGTGCGGTGTGTCGGTACGGCTGTGTCGACACGTTTGATGAGGAGGCTTATGTGGTGGCAGAGCAGATGCCGATAAATGTGATGTCGCCCCCTGTGGGGCCGACACCAGAGTGGATGGATAGGTGGAAGGTATAAACCGACAGTGTCAACTCCTTACATAAAAGGCTGGATGACGTAACAGCTGTGGGACAGCCGGCTTCTCAGCCGCGCCTGCTCAGGCGTCTCAAAGGCCATCAGGGGCTCAAAAACGCCCGCTCCCTCAGATGGCAGACACAGATGTCGACACGGAGTCTGACTCCAGTGTCGACGAGGTTGAGACATATACACAATCCACTAGGAACATCCGTTACATGATCCCGGCAATAAAAAAATGTGTTACACATTTCTGACATTAACCCAAGTACCACTAAAAAAGGGTTTTATGTGTGGGGAGAAAAAGCAGGCAGTGTTTTGTTCCCCCATCAAATGAGTGAATGAAGTGTGAAAAAGCGTGGGTTCCCCCGATAAGAAACTGGTAATTTCTAAAAAGTTACTGATGGCGTACCCTTTCCCGCCAGAGGATAAGTTACACTGGGAGATATCCCCTAGGGTGGATAAGGCGCTCACACGTTTGTCAAAAAAGGTGGCACTGCCGTCTTAGGATACGGCCACTTTGAAGGTACCTGCTGATAAAAAGCAGGAGGCTATCCTGAAGTCTGTAGTTACACACTCAGGTACTAGACTGAGACCTGCAGATAGTGCTGCTGCAGCGTGGTCTGTGACCCTGTCAAACAGGGATACTATTTTGCGAACATAAGAGCATATTAAAGACGTCGTCTTATATATGAGGGATGCACAGAGGGATATTTTGCCGGCTGGCATCCAGAGTTAATGCAATGTCCATTCTGTCAGGAGGGTATTAGAGACCCGACACTGGACAGGTGATGCTGACTTTAAAAGGCACATAGAGCCTTATAAGGGTGAGGAATTGTTTGGGGATGGTCTCTGGGACCTCGTATCCACAGCAACAGCTGGGAAGAAAATTTTTTACCTCAGGTTTCCTCACAGCCTAAGAAAGCACTGTATTATCAGGTACGGTCCTTTCGGCTTCAGAAAAGCAAGCGGGTCAAAGGCGCTTCCTTTCTGCACAGAGACGAGGGAAGAGGGAAAAAGCTGCACCAGTCAGCTAGTTCCCAGAATCAAAATTCTTCCCCCGCTTCCTCTGAGTCCACCGCATGACGCGGGGGCTCCACAGGCGTAGCCAGTTACGGTGGGGGGCCGCCTCAAAAATTTCAGCGATCAGTGGGCTCGCTCACAGGTGGATCCCTGGATCCTTCAAGTAGTATCTCAGGGGTACAATCTGGAATTCGAGGCGTCTCCCCCCCGCCGTTTCCTCAAATCTGCCTTGCTGACAACTCCCTCAGGCAGGGAGGCTGTGTTAGAGGCAATTCACAAGCTGTATTCCCAGCAGGTGATAGTCAAGGTACCCCTACTTCAACAAGGACGGGGTTACTATTCCACACTGTTTGTGGTACCGAAACCGGACGGTTCGGTGAGTCCCATGTTAAATTTGAAATCCTTGAACACATACATAAAAAAATTCAAGTTCAAGATGGAATCGCTCAGGGCGGTTATTGCAAGCCTGGAGGAGGGGGATTACATGGTATCCCTGGACATCAAGGATGCTTACCTACATGTCCCCATTTACCATCCTCACCAGGAGTACCTCAGATTTGTGGTACAGGATTGCCATTACCAATTCAAAACACTGCCGTTTGGGCTGTCCACGGCACCGAGGGTCTTTACCAAGGTAATTGCAGAAATGATGATACTCCTTCGAAAAAAGGGAGTTTTAATTATCCCGTACTTGGACGATCTCCTTATAAAGGCGAGGTCCAAGGAGCAGTTGTTGGTCGGAGTAGCACTATCTCGGGAAGTGCTACAACAGCACGGATGGATTCTATACATTCCAAAGTCACAGCTGGTTCCTACCACACGCCTACTGTTCCTGGGGATGATTCTGGACACAGAACAGAAAAAAGTATTTCTCCCGCAGGAGAAAGCCAAGGAGCTGTCATCTCTAGTCAGAGACCTCCTGAAACCAAAACAGGTATCGGTGCATCACTGCACATGAGTCCTGGGAAAAATGAGAGCTTCTTACGAAGCAGAATTCCATTCGGCAGGTTCCATACAAGAACCTTTCAGTGGGACCTCTTGGACAAGTGGTCGGGATCGCATCTTCAGATGCATCGGCTGATAACCCTGTCTCCAAGGACCAGGGTATCTCTACTGTGGTGGCTGCAGAGTGCTCATCTTCAAGAGGGCCGCAGATTCGGCATACAGGACTGGGTCCTGGTAACCACGGATGCCAGCCTTCGAGGCTGGGGGGCAGTCACACAGGGAAGAAATTTCCAAGGACTTTGGTCAAGTCAGGAGTCGTCCCTACACATAAATATTCTGGAACTGAGGGCCATTTACAATGCCCTAAGTCTGGCAAGGCCTCTGCTTCAAAACTAGCCGGTACTGATCCAATCAGACAACATCACGGCAGTCGCCCATGTAAACCGACAGGGTGGCACAAGAAGCAGGATGGCGATGGCAGAAGCCACAAGGATTCTCCGATGGGCGGAAAATCACGTCTTAGCACTGTCAGCAGTGTTCATTCCGGGAGTGGACAACAGGGAAGCAGACTTCCTCAGCAGACACGACCTACACCCGTGAGTGGGGACTTCATCCAGAAGTCTTCCAACTGTTGGTAAACCGTTGGTAAAGGCCACAGGTGGACATGATGGCGTCCCGCCTGAACAAAAAACTAGATATTGCGCCAGGTCAAGGGACCCTCAGGCAATAGCTGTGGATGCTCTAGTGACACCGTGGGTGTACCAGTCGGTTTATGTATTCCCTCTTCTGCCTCTCATACCAAAGGTACTGAGAATAATAAGAAAACGAGGAGTTAGAACGATACTCGTGGTTCCGGATGGGCCAAGAAGAGCTTGGTACCCAGAACTTCAAGAAATGATATCAGAGGACCCATGGCCTTTACCGCTCAGACAGGATCTGCTACAGTAGGGGCCCTGTCTGTTCCAAGACTTACCACGGCTGCGTTTGACGGCATGGCGGTTGAATTCCGGATCCTAAAGGAAAAGGGCATTCCGGAGGAAGTCATTCCTACGCTGATAAAAGCCAGGAAAGAAGTAACCGCAAACCATTATCACCGTATTTGGCGAAAATATGTTGCGTGGTGTGAGGCCAGGAAGGCCCCAACAGAGGAATTTTAGCCGGGTCGTTTTCTGCACTTCCTACAGTCAGGAGTGACTATGGGCCTAAACTTGGGTTCCATTAAGGTCCAGATTTCGGCTCTGTCGATTTTCTTCCAGAAAGAACTGGCTTCACTGCCTGGAGTTCAGACATTTGTAAAGGGAGTGCTACATATTCAGCCCCCTTTTGTGCCTCCTGTGGCACCTTGGGATCTCAACGTGGTGTTGAGTTTCCTAAAATCACATTGGTTTGAGCCACTTAAAACTGTGGATTTGAAATATCTCACGTGGAAAGTGGTCATGTTATTGGCCTTGGCTTCGGCCAGGCGTGTGTCAGAATGGGCGGCTTTGTCATGTAAAAGCCCTTATCTGATTTTCCATATGGATAGGGCAGAATTGAGGACTCGTCCCCAGTTTCTCCCTAAGGTGGTATCAGCTTTTCACTTGAACCAACCTATTGTAGTGCCTGCGGCTACTAGGGACTTGGAAGATTCCAAGTTACTGGACGTAGTCAGGGCCTTAAAAATTTATATTTCCAGGACGGCTGGAGTCAGGAAAACTGACTCGCTTTTTATCCTGTAGGCACCCAACAAAATAGGTGCTCCTGCTTCTAAGCAGACTATTGCTCGCTGAATTTGTAGCACAATTCAGCTGGAGCATTCTGCGGCTGGATTGCCGCATCCTAAATCAGTAAAAGCCCATTCCACGAGGAAAGTGGGCTCATCTTGGGCGGCTGCCCGAGGGGTCTCGGCTTTACAACTTTGCCGAGCTGCAACTTGGTCAGGGGCAAACACGTTTGCTAAATTCTACAAGTTTGATACCCTGGCTGAGGAGGACCTTGAGTTCTCTCATTCGGTGCTGCAGAGTCATCCGCACTCTCCCGCCCGTTTGGGAGCTTTGGTATAATCCCCATGGTCCTTTCGGAGTTCCCAGCATCCACTAGGACGTTAGAGAAAATAAGATTTTACTCACCGGTAAATCTATTTCTCGTAGTCCGTAGTGGATGCTGGGCGCCCATCCCAAGTGCGGATTGTCTGCAATACTTGTATGTAGTTATTGCCTAACTAAGGGTTATTGTTGAGCCATCTGTTGAGAGGCTCAGTTATATTTCATACTGTTAACTGGGTATAGTATCACAAGTTATACGGTGTGATTGGTGTGGCTGGTATGAGTCTTACCCGGGATTCAAAATCCTTCCTTATTGTGTCCGCTCTTCCGGGCACAGTATCCTAACTGAGGCTTGGAGGAGGGTCATAGTGGGAGGAGCCAGTGCACACCAGGTAGTCTAAAAGCTTTCTTTTAGTTGTGCCCAGTCTCCTGCGGAGCCGCTATTCCCCATGGTCCTTTCGGAGTTCCCAGCATCCACTACGGACTACGAGAAATAGATTTACCGGTGAGTAAAATCTTATTTATTTACATATGTGGTCGCCCACTACCCCCTGCCTTGCCCATCCCCCAGTAACACAGTCCTACCAGCGGGGTAGAAGGAACCACATTCCACTCTCCTCTCCAGAAATAAGGAACCGCAATCCACTCTCCTCTCCGAAGCGCTACTGATGGGCCACACACACACACACACACACACACACACACACACACACACACACACACACACACACACACACACACACACACAGCCCAAGTAGAGTGAGGTGACTGCATGAGCAAGCCAGATGTTGGAGCAGCTCTCAGGAAGCAGCAGCAGTTCGGGGCGTGGCCTAATAACGGACCAGCGGGTCTAGAAAGTGTAGGAGAGGATGAGCAGCCCCTGCCACATGGAGCAGGTTTGCTAATTCCTCAGTTACTGGCAGATGCGAGAGGGGGGTGGCGGATACTTAGGTTTTCAATGGGCTGAGGTCACCCATGCTGTATCAGGGACTCAAGGCTCAGGGCTGTACTGCATATGTTGTTTGCTATACCTCCAGCAGAGTGGACTCTCCCTCCTATCACCCCCTCCCTGTCACCCTCTACTGTCACCCTCTACTGTCACCCACTGCTGTCACTCTTTTCCTGGCATCACCCTCTCCCTGTCACCCTCTCCCTATCACCAGCTCCCTGGTATCACCCTCTCCCTGTCACTAGCTCCCTGGCAGCACCCTCTCCCTGTCACCAGCTCCCTGGCATCGCCCTCTCCCTGTCATCACCCTCTCCCTGTCACCCTCATCCTGTAGCCAGCTCCCTGTCACCCTCTCCCTGTCACCAGCTCCCTGGCA
This sequence comes from Pseudophryne corroboree, assembly GCF_028390025.1. Taxonomy (NCBI): domain Eukaryota; kingdom Metazoa; phylum Chordata; class Amphibia; order Anura; family Myobatrachidae; genus Pseudophryne; species Pseudophryne corroboree. Next base: position 565,179,878 of record NC_086446.1, on the reverse strand, counting down.
TTACCCTCTCTTTGGTATCACCATCTCCTTGTCACCCACATCTGGCACCGACTGCTGTCAGCTTCTCCATGTTACCCTTTTCCTGGCATCACCCTCTCCCTGGCGTCACCCACTGCTGTCACCTCCCTGTCAACCACTGCTGTTACCTTCTCTCTTTCAACCACTGCTGTCCCCTCTCCCTGTCACCCACTGCTGTCATCCTCACCCTGATGTTACCCTCTCCCTGTCACCCACTGCTATCACCCTCTCACTGGCGTCACCCTCTCCCTGACATCCTCTCCATGACATCACCCACTGAGTCTCCCTGGCATTACTCCATCACCCACTGCCTCCCACCGTCACCCTCTCCTTAGTACCACCCTCTCCCTGATGTCACCCACTGCTGTCACCCTCTCCCTGGTGTTACCCTCTTCCTGTCACCCACTGCTGTCATCCTCTCCCTGGTGTCACCCTCTCCCTATCACCAACTGACTCTCTCCATTACCCTTTACCTGTCACCCTCTCCCTGTCACCTACTGCAATTCACTTGCATCACTGTCACCCTATCATCAGATCTCTCCTGTCAACTTTTGCCTTTTCAATACATCACCCTCTCGTTGTCATATGACCACGCCTCTTGTTGTGAGTCTACACCCTCATTTCCAGACTACACTCACTTTTCCGGGAGCACGTGTACCTTCGGCACACATAGAGACAACAGCGGTAGCAGCCATCGGTTCGGGGGTGGTAGCGGGTATTGGCAGGACACAGTGGACATTATGGCTACAGTGCCTCACCAGCCACTGACCTCACCGCACGCCACTGATAGATGCATGGCCTGCCTTACACTATTATGAACCCTTCTAAGCATCAGCTAACAGTATAAAAATTAGATGATAATGGGAGCAGACATAGACTTAAATTAGTAAAGGCCAGAGGTCAATACAGGCAACAAAAATGACATGTTAGAATTTCAAATCTGAGGTCACAGTCAGGAACAGCAATGGCTCCTACCTTTTCCTTTGGGGAAACTTGTAAGGTGTGCGCTAGGTACAAATGGCAGAATAGCACGGGATAGGCTTCACATTGGAAGCACTCTCTCATAATCGCAGTCCAGGCTGGTGTTATGAACCAGGTTTCAGATCACGGAAAGCAAGACACAATCCTACAGGATTCATACTGAACAAAGAGAAAATAGACCCCTAATGCGCTATACCACCAATAGCAGCCTTGGAGAACCAAAAGAGAACCTTTCACCGTGATTCTAAATGATACACAATATATAAACAACTTGGAACTCCACGTGGCGCTACTTAATCACCTTCAGAGAAAGCTTACATAGTAGGCATACCAATTTTCAGGTCTCACAGCTGTCTTGATTTGAAAATCAACTACAAGACATAAAATATATACAACACATAGTGCAATACTGTAAAATAATTATTGGGTATTTTATTAATGGTCCCACTCACATATAAATGTGAAATAAATTGCATGTAGAAAATCACAAGACACGAAGGGTAGTTTTCACTCCACGACTGAATCCTCCTCCATAGAACTCTTGAAATGAAAAATAGGGATAATAGTGCAACACCGTCTTTTTTAAAGACAAAAATTTAATAAGGAATGCACTCACAAAACATCTAATTAAAATCAGCATAAAATATCCACATAGAACTGCAAGCCTGATAGGGTCTCCCGGATATAATCACCGCAAAGTCCTCAAGTTCCAGCGTCTCCACCGGTCCCAGGTCGCAGCTCCAATCCTCGTCTGGCTCGTTTGTCTGCTTAAGCGCTTTCGGACTTACGTCCTTCCTCAGAAGCATGAGAGCCAAAGTGTTCTATTCCTCCTTAAGTAGCACTGTAATTAGTCTTTAATAAAAACACCTGTTTCCTCTTCGGAAGCCGCAGCCCCCGGATATGATGTTTTCCGGATATGTAGTGCTGGTCACATTACCCGTGCGTCTCAGCTCTATTGATGAAAAGCCGCTCGTACTATCCGTCCCCGGAAATGACATAGACGGAAGAGACGTTAACGGAAGTGACCATGCGTTCCACACCATAATGTTTGCATTCCACTGCAGATTCCTCCGTATTGTATCAGTGAAACCATTCATTATATAAAAATGAAAATAACAGACAATCATAAAAACGAAAGTGACTGTGCATTCCACAATAAGACACCTCTGTATTAAAACAATAATTGATTACATAGGATAGTAATAATCTTTAAAAGATAATTAAAAAGGGTAGGAGTAAGATATAGAAATAGCTTATAAGAACTAGAGAAACCATTTTAGTTCGAAGTCACTATTTAGACCAAGGGGTACTAGGGATTTCAATTTATATATCCATTTCATTTCTGTTTTTGAAAGGACAGTTTCTATTTCCTTATTCCGTGGTGTGGGTTTAATTGTTTGTATTCCCCAAAAACTTTTAAAATGATTCGGGTTGCAGGAGTGTTTATCTTTAAAATGTTTAGAGACCGTATGCGTCTCTACCCCTTTCCTAACATTGTATGTGTGTTCCATACAATCTAGTTTTCAGATTTCGGCCTGTCTTGCCGACATAGACCAAGCCACAATCACACTCCAGCGCGTATATCACATCCCTTGAGTTACAGGTGATAAAGTCATTTATCGGATATGTGGTACCATTAACTGTAAATTCCTTTAATTTGCTAGGTCCGTTGGTACATTTACACATGGCACACAGCCCACACCTATAAAAGCCTTTGCTTCTAATACTACTTCTTTTTATAGGTTCTATAGAGCTGTGTACTAAACGATCTTTAATTGACTTCGATCTCCTTTAGACAAATTTCGGTTTAACCGGTAATAGAGAACCTATAACCGGATCTTTGACCAAAACCTTCCAATGTTTTTTTATCGTGGATTCAATTTCTCTATGTTGCGAATTAAAATCCATTATGAAGGACCACTTGGAATCAGCATCCTCTGTTTTTCCACGGTTTTTACCATGAATTAAATCCCTTCTAATAATACCATCAACTTTATCTTGGGCTTTCACTAACAATTCATTCGAATATCACACATACAATGTTAGGAAAGGGGTAGAGACGCATACGGTCTCTAAACATTTTAAAGATAAACACTCCTGCAACCCGAATCATTTTAAAAGTTTTTGGGGAATACAGACAATTAAACCCACACCACGGAATAAGGAAATAGAAACTGTCCTTTCAAAAACAGAAATGAAATGGATATATAAATTGAAATCCCTAGTACCCCTTGGTCTAAATAGTGACTTCGAACTAAAATGGTTTCTCTAGTTCTTATAAGCTATTTCTATATCTTACTCCTACCCTTTTTAATTATCTTTTAAAGATTATTACTATCCTATGTAATCAATTATTGTTTTAATACAGAGGTGTCTTATTGTGGAATGCACAGTCACTTTCGTTTTTATGATTGTCTGTTATTTTCATTTTTATATAATGAATGGTTTCACTGATACAATACGGAGGAATCTGCAGTGGAATGCAAACATTATGGTGTGGAACGCATGGTCACTTCCGTTAACGTCACTTCCGTCTATGTCATTTCCGGGGACGGATAGTACGAGCGGCTTTTCATCAATAGAGCTGAGACGCACGGGTAATGTGACCAGCACTACATATCCGGAAAACATCATATCCGGGGGCTGCGGCTTCCGAAGAGGAAACAGGTGTTTTTATTAAAGACTAATTACAGTGCTACTTAAGGAGGAATAGAACACTTTGGCTCTCATGCTTCTGAGGAAGGACGTAAGTCCGAAAGCGCTTAAGCAGACAAACGAGCCAGACGAGGATTGGAGCTGCGACCTGGGACCGGTGGAGACGCTGGAACTTGAGGACTTTGCGGTGATTATATCCGGGAGACCCTATCAGGCTTGCAGTTCTATGTGGATATTTTATGCTGATTTTAATTAGATGTTTTGTGAGTGCATTCCTTATTAAATTTTTGTCTTTAAAAAAGACGGTGTTGCACTATTATCCCTATTTTTCATTTCAAGAGTTCTATGGAGGAGGATTCAGTCGTGGAGTGAAAACTACCCTTCGTGTCTTGTGATTTTCTACATGCAATTTATTTCACATTTATATGTGAGTGGGACCATTAATAAAATACCCAATAATTATTTTACAGTATTGCACTATGTGTTGTATATATTTTATGTCTTGTAGTTGATTTTCAAATCAAGACAGCTGTGAGACCTGAAAATTGGTATGCCTACTATGTAAGCTTTCTCTGAAGGTGATTAAGTAGCGCCACGTGGAGTTCCATGTTGTTTATATATTGAGGATTCATACTACCTTTAGCTGATATATCAGAACTGCACTCTTTTCAGAAACGGTGGTCTTACACAGGGTGTGGGTTGATAGATAGACGGTGTCTAGTTAGACAGTCAATAGATAGACACCATATGTTAGACAGACATTAGGTCGACAGGGTCAAAAGTTCGACATGAAAATGATCGACACAAAAAAGGTAGACACTATGGCCTTCATTCCGAGTCGTTCGCTCGGTATTTTTCATCGCATCGCAATGAAAATCCGCTTAGTACGCATGCGCAATATTCGCACTGCGACTGCGCCAAGTAATTTAACAATGAAGATAGTATTTTTACTCACGGCTTTTTCATCGCTCCGGCGATCGTAATGTGATTGACAGGAAATGGGTGTTACTGGGCGGAAACACGGCGTTTTATGGGCGTGTGGTTGAAAACGCTACCGTTTCCGGAAAAACCGCAGGAGTGGCTGGAGAAACGGGGGAGTGTCTGAGCGAACGCTGGGTGTGTTTGTGACGTCAAACCAGGAACGACAAGCACTGAACTGATCGCACAGGCAGAGTAAGGTTGAAGTTACTCAGAAACTGCAAAGTAGTTTGTAATCGCAATATTGCGATTACATCGGTCGCAATTTTAAGAAGCTAAGATACACTCCCAGTAGGCGTAGGCTTAGCGTGTGTAACTCTGCTAAATTCGCCTTGCGACCGATCAACTCGGAATGAGGGCCTATGTTTTTGCATTTTTGTGGTTTGTGTGGATAGTTTTGTCATCTGGGACCCCCAATTGTAGAAAGGCATCCGCTCGCCATACTTTGGGCTCGCCACAAGGTTTATGACCAACTCTATGCCGACATGGATAGAGAACAGTAGCGGATCTTGCCACGGGCAAGCAGGACTTTTGCCCGGGGCGCCGCCTTCCGAAGGGCGCCGGCGTCTTCCGGAGGGCGCCGCACCATGGCAAGATCCGCTGCTGCTGTGGTGCCCCCTGCTGCCGCAGCCCGCTGTCCGCTGTGAAGGGAAACTAGACGCTACGCGTCTAGTTTCCCTTCGTGGGCTGCCCGCTATGAAGGGAAACTAGACGCTACGTGTCTAGTTTCCCTTCCTGGAGAGGACCTTCACTGTAATGATGTGCGGTGTGCGTTGACGTCATCGCACACCGCACAGCAAAGGTCCTCTCCACGAAGGGAACTAGACACTTAGCGTCTAGTTTACCTTCGTGGAGAGGACCTTTGCTGTGCGGTGGGCGATGACGTCATCGCGCACCGCACATCCTACAACAGTACAGGGGGCGTAACTGACCACGCCCCCTGTATGAAGCCACGCCCCCTAATGCCGCCCGGGGCGCCAGAAGTCCGGGAACCGGCCCTGATAGAGAAGGTATGAAATAGTCCAAAAACATGTTAAATAAAAAAAAAATCTTTTTATATCGACCATTTTCATGTCGACCTTTTGACCATGTCGACCTAATGTCTGTTTAACATATGGTGTCTATCTATTGACTGTCTAACTAGACACTGTCTATCTATCAACCGGATACCCTTATACATGACAAAACACAACCAGCAGGACATGATCAATAGCTCACCATTATGTAGTGCAGGGAGTATTTCAGCAACACATCACAGATAAACCTAATCAGTAGGCATGAATAGCAGGGAGAGGAGGCAGTTCATTGGTTTATAGAGAGGAGTGGAGAAATGACAAATGGAATACAGATAATATGTAAAGGTTAGTACTTTCAATAATTAATGGTAAGGGGGGTACTCACGAAGCGATCGCTGCATAAAATCTAAGCAATCTGACTAGATTGCTTAGATTTTAAGCAGCGATCACCCTGGTTGTACCCCTCACAGCGATAGCGATGCGCAGCCCCGCGCATCGCTATCGCTGGTGCTAGACTGGCCTGCATGCAGGCCAATCTAGCAGGTCGCTCACTTCACCCGCTGGGTGAAATGAGCGGCCCCCCACCCGCACGCTCAGCACACATCGCGCTGTGCTGAGCGGGGGGGAGCGATGTGTGTCACATCTCTCATTACATTTGCCCGTGAATACGGACCTGTAAGCAGACATGAAATCTTATAAAAACAAGCAACAAAGTATAACAAAATACCCCCTGGCGCTAATTAAAAAGGCTCAGTTTTAAATAATTTGTCTGCTTGCAGCTCACTGCAAAAAAAAAGGGACTCCTCTACCCTTTCAAATACCAAACCAAAAATACACAAATCACAGACAGCACTTGCAGACTATAATTAAACATATTTATTTACCCTTAAATAGTAAAATTAGTAAATGACTCCTGAATATACCTCTATATTTTAGCTCCACATCAAAGTAAAGTAATTTGTTTACTATCTCAAAACATGGTAATGCATACAATAGTTCATCATAGACAAAAAAACATATACATTTTACTTTACACTGTAACGCTGCTCCGCTTCATAGTTTGTATCATTATTGCACATAAATCAGGTGTTAATTGGTTAGTACAGAGGTTCCCAAACTGTGTGCCGTGGCTCCCTGTGGTGCCTCGGGACAATTGCAGGGGTGCCCTGGGTTGGTGGTCCAGGACCAATTCAAATTATTCATGGTCAATATAATAGGCAAAACCAGTGCTGGTGGCTGCCAGTCATAAAATATGTGGCCAAACAGAAGCAAATCTTGTCCCTCTAGTACCAGTCAGAGGCAATGAGCCAGAAAAGACCCATAGGCAAGGGCAAGAGCCACTATCATGCGCGCGCCTTCGGCGCACGCAAAAAATGGGGTGGGGTGGGGGGTGGCCTAGTTGTCACAAAGCCACGCCCCATTTTTGTGCACACACCTTTCGGTATGACGTTTGTAGGAGTGTGACCTTATGTCATAACCCCGTTTAGTCAGTGCCACATACATATAAAAATGCCAAAAAATGGGTGCCACCACAGTGCCAGATAAATTTATGCCCCCAGTGCCAGATACACATGCCCCCACAGTGCCAGATACATATATGCCCCCAGTAGCAGATACACATGTCCCCACAGTGCAAGATACATAAATGCCCCACAGTGCAAGATACATATATGCCCCACAATGCCAAATAAATATATGCCCCCACAGTGCCAAATACATGTATGCCCCCACAGTGCCAAATACATGTATGCTCCCACAGTGTCAAATACACGTATGCCCCCACAGTGCCAAATACACATGTCCCCACAGTGACAGATACATATATGCCCCACAGTGCCAGATACACATGTCCCCATAGTGCCAGATACATATATGACCCACAGTGCCAGATACACATGTCCCCACAGTGCCAGATATGCCCCAGTGCAGATACACATGCCCCCACAGTGTCAGATATGCCCCCGGTGCAGATACACATGTCCCCACAGTGCCTCCCACAGTGCCAGATATGCCCCCAGTGCAGATACACATGCCTCCACAGTGCCAGATATGCCCCCGGGGCCAGATATGCCCCAGTGCCAGATATGCCCACACAGTGCCGGATATGCCCACATAGTGCCAGATATCTCACACAGTGCCAGATATGCCCCAGTGCAGATACACATGCCCACAGTGCCAGATATGCCTCCAGTGCAGATACACATGCCCCCACAGTGGCAGATATGCCCCCGGTGCAGATACATATGCCCACAGAGTGCCAGATATGCCCCCACAGTGCCTCACTCCCCCTCCCCCCCAAAAAAGTGCTGCTTAATGCGCTGATGCTGTGAGGGGAAGGAGAGTGCAGCGCGCGCCTCTCCTACCCCTCAGTCTCCAGCGGCGGTGTCTATCTTCTCTTCAATTAAACGCCAGCCAGTGAGATCGTGGTCCGGCAGCCAATCAGGAGCCTTATCTGCCGGTCCGCCAGCTCTGATTGGCTCACTGGCCGGCGCCAAATTTTAGATAGACACCACCGCTGGAGACCTGCTGTGAGTGCGCTGTGTCGGGGAGCGGTGGCCGGGAGCTCTAGTATCTTGAATAACTGTCTCCTCTGAGGCGGCGGCCATTTTGGGAGGGACGTTTCCAATACAGCTGCAGGAGGACGAAGGAGAGCAGCAGAACAGAGGGGATGGAGGAGGGCAGGCAGCGGCATCAGCATTCCGGGCCCTCCCGACAGCGGCACACGTATGTATGCATGCGTGTGTGTGTGTGTATATATATATATATATACATATATATATATATATATATATAAAAGAAAGAGGGACGGCGGCACTCAGAGTCTTTCACTTCCAGGTATATTAAAGCAAAAGTTTTGCTTTAATATACCTGGAAGTGAAAGACTCTGAGTGCCGCCGTCCCTCTTTCTTTTGTATATTGGGGTTGCTATACCCCTAGGAGGGCACCGGAGCAATACCCCCACGGGGACAACGGAGTGCCGGGCTGTCACCATGTACTATGTATATATATATATATATATATATATACATATATATATATATATATATATATATAAAAAAAAAAAAAATATATATATATATATATATATATATAAAAAAACACACACACGTTAACGGGTGCAATTCTAAAGTTGACTCCTCCACAGTTGGGGGGGAAAGGGGCCCTGCCTATTTTGTCAGTCCCGGGCCCCGCGATTTCTGATGGCAGCCCTGCATGCGACGGCCATTGCCAGGAGGAGCATTCACCATGTCATTTCTGTATCACGTACCCATAGGCTACAGCTGCTAATACCATCATTGCATTCTGCGGCTTGGTAAATCTTGCAGTCCCCATAGAAACCTACGGGGGCTACTTCTGCTGTCAGAAATGGAGGGACTGTGGCAGATATTGGAGACATCTGCTGTGGTTGCTCCATGTTACGTTCGGGGTAAACCTAATATTTGCTGGTACCAGCAAATAATATTTGATAAATAGGCCCCATAATGATTACTCCAACCACTATTCTGGTAATTGAGGACAAATACTACTCCATGGTTTCTACAGGCTCTATCAATTACAACTTATTTTATAAATACAACCAATTCTAACATAAATAGTTAGACTTACAGTAGGTCAACATCATTTCCCCATATAGCCAATTTTTCAGACCTGATTGCTCACTAGCGGTTTTTGCAGTGCTGCGATCAGGTCAGAACTGCGCATGCGTATGCACTGCAATGCGCAGGCGCATCGCACGGGTACAAAGCGTATTGTTGCTGTGCGATGGGTTTTACGAAGAATCCATTCGCACAGCCGATCGCAATGAGATTGACAGGAAGAAGGCGTTTGTGGGTGGCAACTGACCGTTTTCAGGGAGTGGCTGGAAAAACGCATGCGTGTCCAAGCGTTTGCAGGGCGGGTGTCTGGCGTCAATTCCGAACACGGACAGGCTGAAGTGATCGCAGCTGCTGAGTAAGTCCTGGGCTACTCAGTAACTGCACAAACTTTTTTTTTGTAGCGCTCGGCCGCACAAGCGATCACACACTTGCAAAGCGAAAATACACTCCCTGATGGGCGGCAACTATGCGAACGCAGGACTGCAAAAATCAGCTAGCGAGCGATCAGGTCTGAATTACCATCTTTGACTGTTTAACCCAAATGCATTAGTCAGCAAGTTGTATGCAGCTGCAAGATTTGGTACATTTAGCAGCTACAGTACATTTAACAAGGGGAATTTAAAAGAAATTAAGTCTAGCGGCTAAATTGCCTAAATCTTGCTTCTGCCTGCGACTTGCAGGCTATTACACTTGGGCCTTTGTCCATACCTCCCAACTTTAGCCTGGAGGTACTCAGGACTCCTGTGCGGCGAAGCCGTGAGTTGCCCCAAAAAGGGGGCATGGACTCGGCCGTGATGGGCTTGGCCTCGCCAAACGGACCATTTTCCTGCCTTTGGTGGCGTGCCCAGCTCTCCCCGAGTAGCTGGGCAGCCCCCGCTCCCCTCCTAGCACTGAATACATGCCGTGCGCGTGCGCACAGCATGTATTCAGTGATCATCGGCTGCTTTGCAGAGCAGCGGGTGATCAAAGGCTCTCCCAACTGCCTCCCTGCCCGTGGGACACTGCTGACCGTGGGTGGGACAGCGGGACAGGGTCCGAATAGCAGGACTGTCCCGTTGTGAGGTATGCTTTGTCTTTAATTTCCAATATAACCGTGAAAGCATGTACACATACTTACCAAATCGTTTAGAATCAGGACAGTCACTATACGGAAACGGCAAAACAAAAACAGAAAAATATTCCCTCAAACTATTGAGAAGGAACTTGCAGTGCACAACCAGAAAAACTGCTGAAGTAGAACAGTGGTGTGACAGCGCCACCCTCAGACAATATTTAGCAAAAACTACAGGAAAAAGACACACGAATAAGCCATAAAACATGAGGAAGAAAAAAATTCTGGTTAAATGGAATCAAATATTGGCAAACCCACTTTTAATTTTTTTTACCAAATGGAGTTATTAAAAATAGGAGGCAGCCTCTAGATAAAATAACTAAAGTAACTGATGTAATTCAAACAAAACTAGAGCCAGTTGCCAACATGGTGTATTTATAAATCTACGCAAACACACCAAAAAGGGAATTTCACAGGATAGAGAGAGAAAACGAAAGCAACAAAATACATTCTATAGAAACCTAGGGGTCTATTCAATGCATGTCGGATCCTCTCCGTCGGAGAGGAGCCGACCAGTGGCGGAACTGGAGAGTCCACCTTTTAACACATTCCGACAGACATAGTCCCCCTTTTTACACATTACCACAGACAGCGTCCCCTCTTTACACATTGCGGCAGATAGCATCCCCCTTTATACACATTATGGCAGACAGTGTCCCCTTTTTACACATTATGGCAGACAGTGTCCCCTTTCTACACATTACAGTAGACTGAGTCCCCTTTCTACACATTACGGCAGACAGCGTCCCCTTTTTACACATTACGGTAGACTGAGTCCCCTTTCGACACATTACGGCAGACAGCGTCCCATTTTTACACATTACGGCAGACAGCGTCTCCTTTTTACACATTACCACAGACAGCGTCCCCTTTTTTCCACATTACGGCAGACAGCGTCCACTTTTTTACACATTACGGTAGATAGGATAGATAGATAGATAGATAGATAGATAGATAGATAGATGATAGATAGATAGATAGATAGATAGATAGATAGATAGATAGTGTGGCAGTCCAGTCCGGATGCCAACCCGAGTGTTTGCAGGACGGGGCACAACAGTTCGGGTGCCCAGGCTAAGGCGACCTGCGTTTAGGACTGGACCAAGAGGAAGCCCCAGTGAGGTGTTAGAACACAGCAGGTTGTCTCTTTAATGTTGTGTCAAAGATCATCTGGCAGTTGGAAATTATATTATTGTATTGCTGTCTAAGAAAGAAAAAAGAAATGTTTCCAAAAGGAAAATGTACACAGAACAAACATGAAGATACCTTATAAAAGAACAAGGGTGTGAGACCAAGGTGTAGTGCGCTAAAAAGACAATGTGCGGCCAGATATATGCAATACCAAAATAGGAGGATTCCTCCAACCTGTAACAGACTCCTTGAAAAAGACCCCAGTGCAGGGGTAGAAACGCGTTGGAGGTGACAGCAAAGAATGCTCAGGACAGCTGTGTGACTGACACCGGGGTATTTACTACAGCATTGCTTAACACCAAGGGTGCCCGGGACTCACCTTTTACATGCTGATTTGAACTGTTTGCTCAGTTCAAAAGACTCTGGTAATTACATTCATTATACCTGTGCTGGACAAACTGCTGCATATGCATTGTGTGGAGCTAAATTCATTGTGCTTTTTATGTTATTAAAAGTGTTTAAAACTGTACTTCACTATATAACTCCTTTCCTTTCCACATATCGTCTGGGTCACCTGATATTGCTTTAAGAGAAAGTCAGACCAGAACTGTGCTCACAAACTATCATTTAAAACAACAGCGCCGGATAAGTCATACCTACTTTGTATTTTTGATGAAGATACCTTAATTTTTGGTAAACAAAAACTACAACAGTTGGCGAGTTCAAGTACAGCTATTATCACTCCATCCTCATTTTCATTCCATTCATCCCCATTAGCTAATGCCTAACCTTAACCAACCCCTCCCACAGCCTAACTCTAACCATCCACTCCCACAGCCTAACCCTAAAGCCCAACTCCCACCCCTCTCAAATACTAATGATATCGCACCGCTCCCAAAGCCTAACCCCAACCATCCCCTCCCACAGCCTGACCCTAACCATCCCCTCCCGCAGCCTAACCCTAACCCAAGTAATTACCATCAGGATTCTGACTGCTGGGATCCTACTGTAACTGCATCCCCTTACCAGTAACCTATAAAGTGGCACTATAACCTCTGTCTACCTGGTAATAATACTTTCTAAACATTCTACTGGCTATCCACACTGCTTCACTGGACTGGTGTCTTTCCTTCATATCTTCTGAAAATTAGATCTCCAAAGTCACAGTTTGTTTTAATCGACATTGAACTATTATTCATTCCATATTCTGCTTTTGGGCTTTTGAGTCCCACATGTCTTATATTTAGAGATGTGCATCGGACATTTTTCGGGTTTTGTGTTTTGGTTTTGGATTCGGTTCCGCGGCCTTGTTTTGGATTCGGACGCATTTTGGCAAAACCTCCCTGAAAATTTGTTGTCGGATTCTGGTGTTTTTTTTCAAAAACCCCTCAAAAACAGTTTAAATCATAGAATTTGGGGGTAATTTTGATCCTATAGTATTATTAACCTCAATAACCATAATTTCCACTCATTTCCAGTCTATTCTGAACAACTCACACCTCACAATATTATTTTTAGTCCTAAAATTTGCACCAAGGTCGCTGAATGACTAAGCTAAGCGACCCAAGTGAGTGGCACAAACACCTGGCCCATCTAGGAGTGGCACTGCAGTGTCAGACAGGATGGGACTTAAAAAAATTGGCCCCAAACATCACATGATGCAAATAAATATATATAAAAAAAAGAGGTGCAAGATGGAAATGTCCTTGGGCTCTCCCACCCACCCGGGCTCTCCCACCCACCCTTATGTTGTATAAACAGGACATGCACACTTTAACAAACCCATCATTTCAGTCACATGACTGTGGCTGAAATGACTGGTTGGTTTGGGCCCCCACCAAAAAAAGAAGCAATCTCTCCTTGCTTAAACTGCCTCTACAGAGGCAAGATGTCGACCTCATCATCATCCTCTGATTCCTCACCCTTTTCACTGTGTACATCCCCCTCCTCACAGAGTATTAATTCATCCCCACTGGAATCCACCATCTCAGGTCCCTGTGTACTTTCTGGAGGCAATTGATGGTGAATGTCTCCACGGAGGAATTGATTATAATTCATTTTGATGAACATAATTTTCTCCACATTTTGTGGAAGTAACCTCGTACGCCGATCGCTGACACGGTGACCGGCTGCACTAAACACTCTTTCGGAGTACACACTGGAAGGGGGGCAACTTAGGTAAAATAAAGCCAGTTTGTGCAAGGGTCTCCAAATTGCCTCTTTTTCCTGCCAGTATACGTACGGACTATCTGACGTGCCTACTTGGATACGGTCACTCATATAATCCTCCACCATTCTTTCAATGGTAACAGAATCATATGCAGTGACAGTAGACGACATGTCAGTAATCGTTGGCAGGTCCTTCAGTCCGGACCAGATGTCAGCACTCGCGCCAGACTGCCCTGCATCACCGCCAGCAGGTGGGCTCGGAATTCTTAGCCTTTTCCTCGCAGCCCCAGTTGCGGGAGAATGTGAAGGAGGAGCTGTTGACGGGTCACGTTCCGCTTGAGTTGACAAGTGTCTAAACCAGCAGGTCTTTGAACATCTGCAGACTTGTGTCTGCTGGAAAGAGAGATACAACGTAAGCTTTAAACCTAGGATCGAGCACGGTGGCCAAAGTGTAGTGCTCTGATTTCAACAGATTGACCACCCGTGAATCCTGGTTACGCGAATGAAGGGCTCCATCCACAAGTCCCACATGCCTAGCGGAATCGCTCCGTTTTAGCTCCTCCTTCAATCTCTCCAGCTGCTTCTGCAAAAGCCTGATGAGGGGAATGACCTGACTCAGGCTGGCAGTGTCTGAACTGACTTCACGTGTGGCAAGTTCAAAGGGTTGCAGAACCTTGCACAACGTTGAAATCAGTCTCCACTGCGCTTGAGTCAGGTGCATTCCCCCTCCTTTGCCTATATCGTAGGCAGATGTATAGGCTTGAATGGCCTTTTGCTGCTCCTCCATCCTCTGAAGCATATAGAGGGTTGAATTCCACCTCGTTACCACCTCTTGCTTCAGATGATGGCGGGGCAGGTTCAGGAGTGTTTGCTGGCGCTCCAGTCTTCGGCACACGGTGGCTGAATGCCAAAAGTGGCCCGCAATTCTTCGGGACACCGACAGCATCTCTTGCACGCCCCTGTCATTTAAAAAAAAATCTGCACCACCAAATTCAATGTATGTGCAAAACATGGGACCTGCTGGAATTTGCCCAGATGTAATGCACGCACAATATTGGTGGCGTTGTCTGATGTCACAAATCCCCAGGAGAGTCCAATTGGGGTAAGCCATTCTGCGATGATGCTCCTCAGTTTCCGTAAGAGGTTGTCAGCTGTGTTCCTCTTATGGAAAGCGGTGATACAAAGCGTAGCCTGCCTAGGAACGAGTTGGCGTTTGCGAGATGCTGCTACTGGTGCCACTGCTGCTGTTCTTGCTGCGGAGGCAATACATCTACCCAGTGGGCTAACACAGTCATATAGTCCTTAGTCTGCCCTGCTCCACTTGTCCACATGTCCGTGGTTAAGTGGACATTGGGTACAACTGCATTTTTTAGGACACTGGTGACTCTTTTTCTGACGTCTGTGTACATTATCGGTATCGCCTGCCTAGAGAAGTGGAACCTAGATGGTATTTGGTACTGGGGACACACTACCTCAAGAAATTCTCTAATTCCCTGTGAATTAACAGTGGATACTGGACACATGTTTAACACCAACACAGCTGCCAAGGCCTGAGTTATCCGCTTTGCAGCAGGATGACTGCTGTGATATTTCATCTTCGCAAGGGACTGTTGGACAGTCAATTGCTTACTGGAAGTAGTACAAGTGGTCTTCCGACTTCCCCTCTGGGATGTCGATCGACTCCCAGCAGCAACAACAGCAGCGCCAGCAGCAGTAGGCGTTACACTCAAGGATGCATCGGAGGAATCCCAGTTAGGAGAGGACTCGTCAGACTTGCCAGTGACATGGCCTGCAGGACTATTGGCGTTCCTGTCTAAGGAGGAAATTGAAACTGAGGGAGTTTGTGGTGTGGTTTGCAGAAGCTGGGGTACAAAAGGAAGGGATTTAGTTGTCAGTGGACTGCTTCCACTGTCACCCAAAGTCTTTGAACTTGTCAATGACTTATGATGAATGCGCTCCAGGTGACGTATAAGGGAGGATGTTCCTAGGTGTTTAACGTCCTTACCCCTACTTATTACAGCTTGACAAAGGCAACACACGGCTTGACACCAGTTGTCCGCATTTCTGTTGAAATAATTCCACACCGAAGAGGTGATTTTTTTTGTATTTTGACCAGGCATGTCAATGGCCTTATTCATCCCACGGACAACAGGTGTCTCCCCGGGTGCCTGATTTAAACAAACCATCTCTCCATCAGAATCCTCCTTGTCAATTTCCTCCTCAGCGCCAGCAACACCCATATCCTCATCCTGGTTTACTTCAACAGTGACATCTTCAATTTGACTATCAGGAAATGGACTGTGGGTGCTCCTTCCAGCACTTGCAGGGGGCGTGCAAATGGTGGAAGGCGCCACCTCTTCCCGTCCAGTATTGGGAAGGTCAGGCATCGCAACCGACACAATTGGACTCTCCTTGGGATTTGTGATTCAGAAGAACGCACAGTTCTCTGCTGGGCTTTTGCCAGCTTAACTCTTTTCATTTTTCTAGCGGAAGGATGAGTGCTTCCATCCTCATGTGAAGCTGAACCACTAGCCACGGACATAGGCCAGGGCCTCAGCCATTCCTTGCCACTCCGTGTCGTAATTGGCATATTGGCAAGTTTGCGCTTCTCTTCAGACGCTTTTAATTTAGATTTTTGGGTCATTTTACTGAACTTTTGTTTTTTGAATTTCACATGCTCTCTACTATGACATTGGGCATCAGCCTTGGCAGACGACGTTGATGGCATTTCATCGTCTCTGCCATGACTAGTGGCAGCAGCTTCAGCACTAGGTGGAAGTGGATCTTGATCTTTCCCTATTTTACCCTCTACATTTTTTAATGTGTGGAATTATATGCCAGTAATATATCTGGAATTAGACGGCAGTAATTTCTGGAATTAGACACCACTAAATAGATACCAGATACCACTGTGACTGGAATGATGATGACCTATGCACAGTGACAGGACACTACCACAGCACCCTACAGCAGCCAGATGCAGCACAAGACACTGGACTTTTAGTCACCACAATGCAGCACTGATACTGAGCACAGATACTGAGCACTGTTCAGGATAATAGAACTGACACTCGACAGCAAAATACAGCACTGGACTACTGTACTGTACTACTATATACTGGTCAGTGGTCACCACAATGCAGCAATGATAATAATGAGCACAGATACTGAGCACTGTTCAGGATAATAGAACTGACACTGGGCATCAAAATACAGCAATGGACTACTGTACTGTACTACTATATACTGGTCAGTGGTCACCACAATGCAGCAATGATAATAATGAGCACAGATACTGAGCAGTATTCAGGATAATAGAACTGACACTGGGCAGCAAAATACAGCAATGGACTACTGTACTGTACTACTATATACTGGTCAGTGGTCACCACAATGCAGCAATGATAATAATGAGCACAGATACTGAGCACTATTCAGGATAATATAACTGACACTGGGCAGCAAAATACAGCAATGGACTACTGTACTGTACTACTACATACTGGTCAGTGGTCACCACAATGCAGCAATGATAATAATGAGCACGGATACTGAGCACTGTTCAGGATAATAGAACTGACACTGGGCAGCAAAATACAGCAATGCACAACTGTACTGTACTACTATATACTGGTCAGTGGTCACCACAATGCAGCAATGATAATAGTGAGCACATATACTGAGCACTATTCAGGATAATAGAACGGACACTGGGCAGCAAAATACAGCAATGGACTACTGTACTGTACTACTATATACTGGTCAGTGGTCACCACAATGCAGCAATGATAATAATGAGCACAGATACTGAGCATTGTTCAGGATAATAGAACCGACACTGGGCAGCAAAATACAGCCATGGACTACTGTACTGTACTACTATATACTGGTCAGTGGTCACCACAATGCAGCAATGATAATAATGAGCACAGATAGTGAGCACTATTCAGGATAATAGAACTGACACTGGGCAGCAAAATACAGCAATGGACTACTGTTCTGTACTACTATATACTGGTCAGTGGTCACCACACTGCAGCAATAATAATAATGAGCACAGATACTGAGCACTATTCAGGATAATAGAACTGACACTGGGCATCAAAATACAGCAATGGACTACTGTACTGTACTACTATATACTGGTCAGTGGTCACCACAATGCAGCAATGATAATAATGAGCACAGATACTGAGCACTATTCAGGATAATACTGACACCGGGCAGCAAAATACAGCAATGGACTACTGTACTGTACTACTAAATACTGGTCAGTGGTCACCACAATGCAGCAATGATAATAATGAGCACAGATACTGAGCACTATTCAGGATAATAGAACTGACACCGGGCATCAAAATACAGCAATGGACTACTGTACTGTACTACTATATACTGGTCAGTGGTCACCACAATGCAGCAATGATAATAATGAGCACAGATACTGAGCACTATTCAGGATAATAGAACTGACACTGGGCATCAAAATACAGCAATGGACTACTGTACTGTACTACTATATACTGGTCAGTGGTCACCACAATGCAGCAATGATAATAATGAGCACAGATACTGAGCACTGTTCAGGATAATAGAACTGACACTGGGCAGCAAAATACAGCAATGGACCACTGTACTGTACTACTATATACTGGTCAGTGGTCAGCACAATACAGCAATGATAATAATGAGCACAGATACTGAGCACTATTCAGGATAATAGAACTGACACTGGGCAGCAAAATACAGCAATGGACTACTGTACTGTACTACCATATACTGGTCAGTTGTCACCACAATGCAGCAATGATAATAATGAGCACAAATACTGAGCACTATTCAGGATAATAAAACTGACACTGGGCACCAAAATACAGCAATGGACTACTGTACTGTACTACTATATACTGGTCAGTGGTCACCACAATGCAGCAATGATAATAATGAGCACAGATACTGAGCACTGTTCAGGATAATAGAACTGACACTGGGCAGCAAAATACAGCAATGGACTACTGTACTGCACTACTATATACTGGTCTGTGGTCACCACAATGCAGCAATGATAATAATGAGCACAGATACTGAGTACTGTTCAGGATAATAGAACTGACACTGGGCAGCAAAATACAGCCATGGACTACTGTACTATACTACTATATACTGGTCAGTGGTCACCACAATGCAGCAATGATAATAATGAGCACTTATACTGAGCACTATTCAGGATAATAGAACTGACACTTGGCAGCAAAATACAGCAATGGACTACTGTACTGTACTACTATATACTGGTCAGTGGTCACCACAATGCAGCAATGATAATAATGAGCACAGATAGTGAGCACTATTCAGGATAATAGAACTGACACTGGGCATCAAAATACAGCAATGGACTACTGTACTGTACTACTATATACTGGTCAGTGGTCACCACAATGCAGCAATGATAATAATGAGCACAGATACTGAGCACTGTTCAGGATAATAGAACGGACACTGGGCAGCAAAATACAGCAATGGACTACTGTACTGCACTACTATATACTGGTCAGTGGTCACCACAATGCAGCAATGATAATAATGAGCACAGATACTGAGCACTATTCAGGATAATAGAACTGACACTGGGCATCAAAATACAGCAATGGACTACTGTACTGTACTACTATATACTGGTCAGTGGTCACCACAATGCAGCAATGATAATAATGAGCACAGATACTGAGCACTATTCAGGATAATACTGACACTGGGCAGCAAAATACAGCAATGGACTACTGTACTGTACTACTATATATATACTGGTCACCACAATGCAGCATAGATACTGAACACAGATATTGAGCTGAGAGTTAGCTGATATTGGGCTATTCAGGCAGAGAACGTAGCCACGTTCTCTCGCTATCTCGACAATGCACAAGTGAAAATGGCGGCGATGCATGGCTCTTTGTATGGATTCCGAATCTCGCGAGAATCCGACAGCGGGATGATGACATTTTCCCCCGTTCGGGTTTTGCGTGTAAGGTGGGAAGAACCGAGGCTGCCTCGGACCCGTGTCAACCACGTGAAGTCTGGGGGGTTCGGATCTCGACGAACCGAACCCGCTCATCTCTAATTCTTAGGTTCTAACCTATTATAATCCTTTCCCATTACTCTCAAAATTTCAGTTTCCTTTTATGATTTATGTACCAGGGATTAACATACTTAAATTCTACAGGATATAAAATTACCCAATCTGGCTGTTAGTACCTAAAATGTCCTTTTTTGACTGTTGAAACCTAAAAAGACCTAATACTGTTACTTAAGTGGAAACTATAGAAATTTACTGTGGAAATGTGTGGAATGAGTAGTTTTCATACACTGCTCAAAAAAATAAAGGGAACACTTAAACAACACAATGTAACTTCAAGTCAATCACACTTCTGTGAATCAAACTGTCCACTTAGGAAGCAACACTGATTGACAATCAATTTCACATGCTGTTGTGTAAATGGAATAGACAACAGGTGGAAATTATAGGCAATTAGCAAGACACCCCCAATAAAGGAGTTGTTCTGCAGGTGGTGACCACAGACCACTTCTCAGCTCCTATGCTTTCTGGCTGATGTTTTGGTCACTTTTGAAAGCTGGCGGTGCTTTCACTCTAGTGGTAGCATGAGACGGAGTCTACAACCCACACATGTGGCTCAGGTAGTGCAGCTCATCCAGGATGGCACATCAATGCGAGCTGTGGCAAGAAGGTTTGCTGTGTCTGTCAGCGTAGTGTCCAGAGCATGGAGGCGCTACCAGGAGACAGGCCAGTGCATCAGGAGACGTGGAGGAGGCCGTAGGAGGGCAACAACCCAGCAGCAGGACCGCTACCTCCGCCTTTGTGCAAGGAGGAACAGGAGGAGCATTGCCAGAGCCCTGCAAAATGACCTCCAGCAAGCCACAAATGTGCATGTGTCTACTCAAACTATCAGAAACAGACTCCATGAGGGTGGTATGAGGGCCCGACGTCCACAGGTGGGGGTTGTGCTTCAGCCCAACACCGTGCAGGACGTTTGGCATTTGCCAGAGAACACCAAGATTGGCAAATTCGCCACTGGCGCCCTGTGCTCTTCACAGATGAAAGCAGGTTCTCACTGAGCACGTGACAGAGTCTGGAGACGCCAAGGAGAACATTCTGCTGCCTGCAACATCCTCCAGCATGACCGGTTTGGCAGTGGGTCAGTAATGGTGTGGGGTGGCATTTCTTTGGGGGGGGCGCACAGCCCTCCATGTGCTCGCCAGAGGTAGCCTGACTGCCATTAGGTACCGAGATGAGATCCTCAGACCCCTTGTGAGACCATATGCTGGCGCGGTTGGCCCTGGGTTCCTCCTAATGCAAGACAATGCTAGACCTCATGTGGCTGGAGTGTGTCAGCAGTTCCTGCAAGACGAAGGCATTGATGCTATGGACTGGCCCGCCCATTCCCCAGACCTGAATCCAATTGAGCACATCTGGGACATCATGTCTCGCTCCATCCACCAACGCCACGTTGCACCACAGACTGTCCAGGAGTTGGCGGATGCTTTAGTCCACGTCTGGGAGGAGGTCCCTCAGGAGACCATCCGCCACCTCATCAGGAGCATGCCCAGGCATTGTAGGGAGGTCATACAGGCACGTGGAGGCCACACACACTACTGAGCCTCATTTTGACTTGTTTTAAGGACATTACATCAAAGTTGGATCAGCCTGTAGTGTGTTTTTCCACTTTAATTTTGAGTGTGACTCCAAATCCAGACCTCCGTGGGTTAAAAAATTTGATTTCCATTGATAATTTTTGTGTGATTTTGTTGTCAGCACATTCAACTATGTAAAGAACAAAGGCCCTCATTCCGAGTCATTCGCTCGGTAATTTTCTTCGCATCGCAGTGAAATTCCGCTTAGTACGCATGCGCAATATTCGCACTGCGACTGCGCCAAGTAATTTTACAATGAAGATAGTATTTTTACTCACGGCTTTTTCTTCGCTCTGGCGAACGTAGTGTGATTGACAGGAAATGGGTGTTACTGGGCGGAAACACTGCGTTTTCGGGGCGTGTGGATAAAAACGCTACCGTTTCCGGAAAAAACGCAGGAGTGGCCGGAGAAACGGGGGAGTGTCTGGGCGAACGCTGGGTGTGTTTATGACGTCAAACCAGGAACGACAAGCACTGAACTGAACGCAGATGCCGAGTAAGTCTGAAGCTACTCTGAAACTGCTAAGTAGTTTGTAATCGCAATATTGTGAATACATCGGTCGCAATTTTAAGAAGCTAAGATACACTCCCAGTAGGCGTAGGCTTAGCGTGAGCAACTCTGCTAAATTCGCCTTGCGAGCGATCAACTCGGAATGAGGGCCAAAGTATTTAATAAGAATATTTCCTTCCTTCAGATCTAGGATGTGTTGTTTAAGTGTTCCCTTTATTTTTTTGAGCAGTGTATATAATTCATATATCCACGTGTTCTGTTATAGTCTTGCTGCGTAGCATGTGCATCGCAACGCCGGCTCCTGAGATTTGTGAGTGTGAACGTATACACACACCCACAATCCATTCACTTCCATTCGCAGCTGTGAATGGATCGCAACCTCCCGCGGCACAGTTCATCACGGGAGCAAATGCTGCAAGGAAGTATCAGGACACATCTGTAGTAAAGGCACAGTTTAAAACATAATGATATATTGCGTGGGTTTGTTTTATTTTCTTCCAACGTATGAATTCCTAAACTGAAATTTTGAAGATCTATAAAATCCTAAAACACGGATTGAAAAAAAACTAATTTTAGATTATTGAATCCTAAAAATCTGTGGGCTATTTATTAGTGGGACAATAACTATAAAGATTGTATAGTGTAGGGCTGGGGTGGGGGCAATGTTTGGCACCTCTGCTGCTGAGGAACTACACAGAAAAACTGTGGGAGGGCATGCTGGGATGTATAGTTCCATACCAATTGGAAGACACAAATTGCCTACTCCTAGTGTACTGCATCAAAGATGGGTGTGTGATTTATGACATCAGGGGTGACTGCAAGTCATCAAATGAACCAAATGTATGTTTCCATGTACTGGCGATGAGGTGCGTGGGATCATAGATTAATCTTTTTATTTTAATGCAAACTGTGAACATTGGGGGTCATTCTGAGTTGATCGTTCGCTGGCAATTTTCGCAGCGCAGCGATCAGGTACAAAAACGTCAAAACTGCGCATGCGTATGCACCGCAATGCGCAGGCGCGTCGTACGGGTACAAAGAGGATCGTGCTGGGCGATAGATTTAGCGAAGATTCCATTCGCACAGCCGAACGCAAGGTGATTAACAAACAGAGGGCGTTTATGGGTGGCAGCTGACCATTTTCTGGGAGTGTTTGGGAAAACACAGGCATGTTCAGGCGTTTGCAGGGCGGGTGTCTGACATCAATTCCGGCACCAAAAAGACTGAAGTGATCGCAAGGGCTGAGTAAGTCCAGAGCTACTCTGAAACTGCACAAAATGTTTTTGCTGTGCTCGGCTGCAAAGGCGTTCGCACACTTGCAAAATGAAAATACACTCCCCTGGTTAGCGGGGCGCTGGCCATTATGGCGGCATGAGGGTACTGAGATGTACGGCTTCTAAACGGGGTGGAATGCATCTCCGGACACAGTACACAACTGCGTCTAAATACATTGCACACAGTACCCAGACTGGCAACACAGCCTTAAAACGGGTTCTCTTCATTTTAAGCACCAGATTCCTCAGCCAGTATAAAAAAAGCGGGGGCTTCTATATGAGAAGATCCAGCTGCTCACCAGCGCCTTTTTCGCTCTGCAGTGGACACAGACACTGCCAGGACAGACGCTGCCAGGACAGGGACGCGCAGCTCCTCGGGTGTGACTCCAGATTACCTCAGCGGTACCAGGGGGATCATAGCAGGGGGGGGGGAGCGAATATTAGTGTACTAAGTCCCCTATCAGTGTACTTAGTCTGCGACCTGGCTAAGCTTGGCATTAGCAATAAGGGCTCTTTGTGGGTTAATTATGCTTAACCTTTTCCTGTGTGTGCTGTCACATTTACATTATGTTGGGCAAAGAGTGTGTTTCTTGTACAGCGGAGTGTTCCTCTTCACCAGGTGGCTCACTACTGGGTACTCAGGGTTCACAAGCTAGCTGGGCTGAACCGGAGTGGTTTAATTCTCTTAAAGGAATGATTTCCACTCTTTCTACAAAATTGTCCCGCAATGAGAAAGAGATGCAATACTTAAAACAAACTGTGGATGAGTTTATGAACAGAGACTCAGTCCCCAAAAAAGCATCTCAGTCCCCTCCCATTTGTCCACAAAAGCGATCTCTGGCCCATATCCTGCAATCTGACGCTGATGGGTCAGACTTTGAGGAGGGTGAGGTAGACTTGGAGGGGGGAATGTGGCTCTGTCACAGGGAATAGAGGCTCTTATAGAGGCTATCAGAGATGTTCTGCATATTCCTGATAAGGTGTTAGAGGAGAGTGAGGAATCTTATTTTAATGTAAAGAAGTAGTCCTCAGTTACTTTTCCTGTGTCAAAGGAATTGAATACCCTGTTTGAAGAACCATGGGTTAATCCTGATAAAAAGTTTCAGATCCCTAAAAGGTTGCTCTCATCTTTTCCTTTTCCTCTGGAGGATAGGAAAAAATGGGAAAATCCAACGATAGTGAATGCATCTGTTTCTAGGCTGTCACGTAAAATTGTATTGCCTGTTCCTGGTCGTAAAATTGAGACTACACTAAAAGCAGCTGCTGGGGTGGCCCAAAGACCCACTATTGCATGTGCGTGCATCACTAAAGCCATTGTGAAATTGTCAGGTAACCTAATTGAGGGGTTAGATTCCTTATCTAGGGGGTATGTTGTCTTACTCCTGCAGCATATACAGGACTCTGCAAACTTTATGGTGGAAGCCATAAAGGAAATAGGCGTGCTTAAGGAACGCACCACCGCTATGGCAGTGTTGGCATGCAGGGGCTTGTGGCTACGACAGTGGACTGCTGACGTGGACTCCAGGAAAGGCGTGGAAGGCCTGCCATTCACAGGAGAGGCCTTGTTTGGACATGAACTAGACAAATGGATCTCCACAGCTACTGCGGGTAAGTCTACGTATCTTCCTTCTGCAGCTCCCCAAGAAGACTTGTTCAGCTTCTAAGTTACAGTCCTTTCGGATGGCCAAGTTCAAGGGCAAATCCAGAGGTGCTTCTACGTCCTCCAGCGGCGCTGGAGGTAAACCATGCAAACCAGCAACTGCAGGTGCCCAGGAACAGAGCTCAGGCTCTGCTTCCTCAAAAACTACAGCAGGACGGTGAACCGCAATGCCTTGAAGGCTGGCAGGTGGGAGCCCGACTACAATTCTTCAGTCAGATCGGGTCAATTTCGTGCCAGGATCCCTGGGTCATAGATCTTATTTCCCAGGGTTACAGACTGGAGTTCCAAGAGCTCCCACCTCACAGATTCTTCAAATCAGGCTTGCCAGTTTCACAAGAGACAAGTATAACTTTACAGCATGCCATCCATAAACTGGTACAGACTCAGGTCATTGTTCCAGTTCCACCTCATCTACTAAACAAGGGGTACTATTTCAACTTGTTCGTAGTACCGACGCCGGACGGTTCGGTAGGACCGATTCTGAACCTCAAGTCTTTAAACCCGTACTTACGAGTGTTCAAATTCAAGATGGAGTCTTTGAGAGCGATGATCTCAGGTCTGGAGGAGGGGGAATTCCTAGTGTCTCTGGATATCAAGGATGCGGACCTTAAAATTCCGATCTGGTATCCTCATCAGGCTTATCTACGGTTTGCACTGCAGGATGGTCACTACCAGTTTCAGGCCCTGCCATTTGGTCTCTCCACAGCACTGAGGGTGTTCACCAAGGTGATGGCAGAGATGATGTTTCTACTCCGCAAACAGGGAGTGAACATAATTCTGTACCTGGACGATCACCTGATAAAAGCGCCGTCCAGGAAGAGGTTGCTGGACAGCATTGCTCTCTCAACAAAACTCCTCCAGGATAACAGGTGGATTCTGAACCTTACGAAATCTCACCTAGAGCCAAGACGGAGGCTCCCATTCCTGGGAATGATACATTGTCGCCGAGTCACAAAAGGAGTTCCTTCTGTTGGAAAAGGCATTGGTAATCCAGTTGATGGTTCGGGATGTCCTGAAGCCAACCCAGGTGTCAAGGCACTTCAATACGGAAGGTTTCACGCAAGACCCTTCCAGCTCGATCTGTTGGACAAATAGTCCGGATCGCATCTTCACATGCACCAGAGGATCCATCTGTCGCCAAAGGCCAGGGTCTCCCTTCTGTGGTAACTACAGTCTTCTCACCTCATCGCAGGACAGAGGTTCGGAATTCAGAACTGGATTCTGTTAACCACAGACGCAAGCCACAGAGGTTGGGGAGCAGTCACTCAGGGGATGCCGTTTCAGGGAAGATGGACTAATCAGGAAGTCATCCTTCCAATCGACATTCTGAAAACTCAGGGCCATATACATCGCCCTTCTGCAGGACTCACATCTTCTTCAAGATTGGGCAATTCAGGTCCAGTCGGACAATGTGACGGCAGTAACGTACATAAACCGACAGGGCGGAACGAAAAGCAGAGCAGCAATGTCAGAGGTGTCAAGAATTTTCCTCTGGGCAGAAAGAAACGCTGTGGCGTTGTCAGCGGTCTTCATTCCAGAAGTAGACAACTGGGAAGCAAACTTCCTCAGCAGACACGACCTGCATCCGGGGGAGTGGGGCCTTCACCCGAAAGTGTTCAGGTGCTTGACAAGTCGATGGGGATATCCACAGATTGACATGATGGCCTCTCATGTCAACAAGAAGCTCAGGCGGTATTGTTCCAGGACGAGAGACCCACAGGCGGTGGTGATAGACGCCCTGACAACTCCATGGGTCTATCAGATGGTGTACATGTTTCCTCCACTTCCGCTGATCCCAAGAATTCTAAAGCGAATAAAAAGGGAAAAGGTTCAAGCAATACTCATTGCTACAGACTGGCCAAGTAAGGCCCAGTATGCAGACCTTCTGGAGATGCTCCTCGAAGATCCGTGGCCTCTACCTCTTATCAAAGGATATTCTGCAACAGGGCCTGTTCATCCATCAGGACTTACCACGGCTTTGTTTGATGGCATGGAAGTTGAACAGCTGATTCCAGCCAGGAGTGGGATCCTTAAAAAGGTTATCCCGACTATGATCCAAGCCAGGAAGGGGGTAACGTCTAAGCATTACCAAGGTATTTGGAAGAAATACGTCTCTTGGTGTGAGAGCAGAAATTTATTCTGCGGTGGAATTTCATCTGGGACATTTCCTGCTTATTCTGCAGGCAGGCGTGAATGTGGGCCTGCATCTGGGCTCCATAAAAGTCCAGATTTCGGCCTTGTCCATTTTCTTTCAGAAACAATTGGCTTCTCTCCCTGAGGTCCAGACGTTCTTGAAAGGTGTTCTGCACATCCAACCTCCCTTTGTGCCTCCCACGGCACCTTGGGATCTCAATGTGGTGCTGCAGTTCCTCCAATCGGACTAGTTTGAACCGTTACAGGAGGTGGACGTAAAATATCTTACGTGGAAGACCTTCACACTGTTGGCCTTGGCTTCAGCAAGACGTCCCTATTTAATTTTCCATGAGGACAGAGCTGAACTCAGAACGCGTCAGCAATTTCTTCCTAAAGTGGTGTCCGCCTTTCATATCAACCAACCTATTGTGGTTCCGGTTATCACCGACACCTCTGCTATGTCAAGGTCTTTGGATGTTGTGAGGGCTTTGAAGGTGTATGTGAAAAGAATAGTTTGTCACAGAAAAACAGACTCGCTGTTTGTTCTTTATGATCCCAATAAGATTGGGTGTCCTGCTTCAAAGCAGACAATTGCACGATGGATCAGACTTACTATCCAGCATGCTTATTCCACGGCAGGTTTGCCATGTACAAAATCTGTACAGGCCCACTCTACTAGGTCGGTGGGCAGTAGCGGATCTTGCCACAGGCAAGCAGGACTTTTGCCCGGGGCGCCGCCTTCCGGAGGGCGCCGCACCATGGCAAGATCCGCTGCTGCTGTGCCTGCCGCTGCCCGCTGTCCCGCTGCCTGCTGTGAAGGGAAACTAGACGCTACGCATCTAGTTTTCCTTCGTGGGCTGCCCGCTGTGAAGGGAAACTAGACGCTACACATCTAGTTTCCCTTCGTGAAGAGGACCTTTACTGTAATGATGTGCGGTGCGCGTTGATGTAATCGTACACTGCACAGCAAAGGTCCTCTCCACGAAGGGAACTAGATGCGTATCGTCTAGTTTTCCTTCGTGGAGAGGACCTTTGCTGTGCGGTGCGCGATGACGTCATCGCGCACTGCACATCCTTTCAGCGGCGCTACTACTGTACAGGGGGCGTAACTGACCACGCCCCCTGTATGAAGCCACACACCCCTATGGCCACCCGGGGCGCAAAAAGCCCCTGAACCGGCCCTGTCGGTGGGTTCTTCCTGGGCGGCTGCCCGGGGTGTCTCAGCTTTACAGTTCTGCCGAGCAGCTACTTGGTCAGGTTTGAACACGTTTGCTAAGTTCTACAATTTCGATACTTTGGCCTCTGAGGACCTTCAGTTTGGTCAATCAGTTCTGCAGGAACCTCAGCACTCTCCCACCCAGTTTGGGAGCTTTGGTACATCCCCATGTTAATAAATGGACCCCAGTATCCTCTAGGACGTAAGAGAAAATAGGATTTTAATTACCTACCGGTAAATCCTTTTCTCGTAGTCTGTAGAGAATACTGGACGCCCGCCCGGTGCTTCGTTCTTCCTGCACTGTTACTTGGTTAAGTAATGTTGGTTCAGCCATTGCTGTTCCTGTTTCAAGTTTGGTTAGCTTGGCTTTCCTCTTGTTGTGTGTGCTGGTTCGGAATCTCACCACTATCCTTATCTATCCTTCTCTCAAAGTATGTCCGTCTCCTCAGGCACAGTTTCCAAGACTGAGTCTGGTAGGAGGGGCATAGAGGGTGGAACCAGCCCACACTATCAAATTCTTAAAGTGGCCATGGCTCCTATTGGATCCATCTATGCCCCATGGTACTAAATGGACCCCAGTATCCTAAACGGACTAAAAAAAAAAAAAAAAGGATTTACCGGTAGGTAATTAAAATCCTATTTTCTGTATTACACAGTGTATACAAAGATACCAGGTTTAGGCCCAAATTTAACAAGCCTTGCAAAGTGATAAATTTCACAGTGATAAAGTAACGACCAACCAGGTCCGAACTGTCATGTTACAGAGTGTGAAAAATGACAGTTAGGAGCTGATTGGTTGGTACGTTATCACCGTGAAAATTATCACTCTCCAAGGTTTGATAAATCTGGACCTAAATTATACTTTTAGATATTACCTTTAAATTAAAGTATGGATTTTGGATGACAAACAAAACTGCAACAGGATGAATACGACAGCGACAATGATACTGATGTAAGACAACAATACAAGCATATATTGTAAAAAATATATATAAACTCACACGAGAACAGAATTATGTAAATAACTATTATTTTTAAGTATTATTATAGAAGAAATAAATGGTATAACCAGTTTCTTACCCCTTAATGCATAAAATCAGGTGTTGGTTGTTATTTTCTGGCCTTGCAATGATTGTCGTCATGAAGGGAGTGAGAAAAACAGAGTGGAAAAGCCGGTTCTGTGGGTTACACATGTAGACTCGAAACACTTGAATGATGTTAACTTTCTTTCTCTAAGTGGTAAACACATTTAGCATAATGAAGACAATTGCGGTAATTCAGAATTGATCGTAGCAGTAAATTTGTTAGCAGATGGGCAAAACCGTGGGGGTCATTCCGAGTTGATCGCACGTAGCAACTTTTTGCTGCTCGTGTGATCAACTTGACGCGGCCTATGGGGGAGTGTATTTTAGCAGAGCAGGGCTGCGATCGCTTGTGCAGCCCTGCTAACAGTATTATTAACCTCAATAACATTCATTTCCACTCATTTCCAGTCTATTCTGAACACCTCACAACATTGTTTTTAGGCCAAAAGGTTGCACCGAGGTAGATGGATGACTAAGCTAAGCGACACAAGTGTGAGGCACAAACACCTGGCCCATCTAGGAGTGGGACTGCAGTGGCAGACAGGATGGAAGATATAAAAAATAGGCCCCAAAGAGCACATAATGCAAAGAAGAAAAAGAGGTGCATTGAGGTAGCTGGATGACTTTGCTAAGCGACCCAAATGGGCGGCACAAACACCTGGCCGATCTAGGAGTGGCAATGCAGTGGCAGACAGGATGGCATTTTTAAAAACTAGGCCCCAAAGAGCACATAATGCAAAGCAGAAAAAGAGGTGCAACGAGGTCGCTGGATGACTTTGCTAAGCGACACAAGTGTGCGGCACACACACTTGGCCCATCTAGGAGTGG
Source organism: Pseudophryne corroboree (assembly GCF_028390025.1). Classification (NCBI taxonomy): domain Eukaryota; kingdom Metazoa; phylum Chordata; class Amphibia; order Anura; family Myobatrachidae; genus Pseudophryne; species Pseudophryne corroboree. The sequence continues at coordinate 565,149,809 of NC_086446.1, read as the reverse complement.
CAATGTAGTGGCAGACAGGATGGCACTTTTAAAAACTAGCCCCAAAGCGCACATAATGCAAAGCAGAAAAAGAGGTGCAACGAGGTCGCTGGATGACTAAGCTAAGCGACACAAGTGTGCAGCACAAACACCTGGCCCATCTAGGAGTGACACTGCAGTGTCAGACAGGATGGCACTTTTAAACACTAGGCCCCAAACAGCACATAATGCAAAGAAAAAAAGAGGTGCAAGATGGATTTGTCCTTGGGCCCTTCCACCCACCCTTATGTTGTATAAACAGGACATGCACACTTTAACAAACCAATAATTTCAGCGACAGGCTCTGCCTCACGACTGTGGCTGAAATAACTGGTTTGTTTGGGTCCCCACAAAAAAAGAAGCAATCAATCCCCCCACCAAAAAAGAAGCAATTCCTCTCTGCTTGCACAAACTGGCTCTACAGAGGCAAGATGTTATCCTCATCCTTCAGTTCATCACCCCTTTCAGCGTGTACATCCTCCTCCTCACAGAGTATTAATTCATCCCCACTGGAATCCACCATCACAGGTCCCTGTGTACTTTCTGGAGGCAATTGCTGGTAAAGGTCTTCCTGAAGGAATTTGTAATTCATTTTGATGAACATCATCTTCTCCATATTTTGTGGAAGTAACCTCCTACACCGATCGCTGACAAGGTTACCGGCTGCACTAAACACTCTTTCAGAATACACAATGGAGGAGAGGCAACTTAGGTAAACTAAAGCCAGTTTGTGCAAGGGCCTCCAAATTGCCTCTTTTTCCTGCCAGCAAACATACGGACTGTCTGACATGCCTACTTGGATGCTGTCATCCATATAATCCTCCACCATTCAATGGTGACAGCATCATATGCAGTGACAGTAGACATGTCAGTAATCGTTGGCAGGTCCTTCTGTCCGGACAAGATGTCAGCACTTGCTCCTGACTGCCCTGCATTACCGCCAACGGGTGGGCTCGGAAATGTTATCCTTTTTCTTGCAGCCCCAGTTGCGGGAGAAAATGAAGGAGGAGCTGTTGATAGGTCACGTTCCACTTGAGTTGACAATTGTCTCACCAGCAGGTCTTTGAACCTCTGCAGACTCCGTCTTAGCTCCTCCTTCAATTTCTCCAGCTGCTTCTGCAAAAGCCTGATGAGGGGAATGACCTGACTCAAGCTGGTAGTGTCTGAACTGACTTCACGTGTGGCAGGTTCGAAAGGTTGGAGAACCTTGCACAAGATGGAAATCATTCTCCACTGTGCTTGAGTCAGGTGCATTCCCCCTCCTTTGCCTATATCATAGGTGGATGTATAGGCTTGAATGGCCATTTGCTGCTCCTCCATCCTCTGAAGCATACAGAGTGTTGAATTTCACCTCGTTACCACCTCTTGCTTCAGGTGATGGCAGGGCAGGTTCAAGAATGTTTGCTGGCGCTCCAGTCTCCGTAATGCGGTGCCTGAATCCCGAAAGTGGCCCGCAATTTTGCGGGCCACCAACAGCATCTCCTGCGCACACGTCATTTTTCGAAAAATTCTGCACCACCAAATTAATTGTATGCGCAAAACATGGGACGTGCTGAAATTTGTGCAGATGTAATGCACGCACAATATTGGTGGCGTTGTCCGATATCACAAATCCCCAGGAGAGTCTAAGTAGGGTAAGCCATTGTGCGATGATGTCCCTCAGTTTCCGTAAGAGTTTGTCAACGGTGATACACAGCGCAGCCTGCCTAGGAATGAGCTGGCATTTGTGAGATGCTGCTACTGGTGCCGCTACTGTTGTTGCTGCCTGAGGCAATACATCTACCCAGTGGGCTGTCACAATCATGTAGTCCATAGTTTGCCCTGCTCCACTTGTCCACATGCCCATGGTTAAGTGGACAGTGGGTACAACTGCATTTTTTCAAGACACTGAATTTTCTTAATGTCCCTGTACAGTCCGGGAATTGCTTGCCTAGTGAAGTGAAATCTAGATGGAATTAGGTATCGGGGACACACTACCTCCATCAATTGTCTAAATCCCACTGCACCAATGGCAAATACTGGATGCACATCTAACACCAACATAGCTGCAAGGCCTCAGTTAATCCGCTTTGCAACAGGATGACTGCTGTCTTATTTCATATTCCTCGCAAAGGTCTGTTGGACAATCAATTGCTTAGTTGAAGTAGTTCAAGTGGTCTTCCGACATCCCCTCTGTGATGATGATCGACTCCCAGCAGGAACAACAGCAGTGGCAGCAGTAGGTGTACCACTTAAGGATCCTCCGGAGGAATCCCGGTTAGGAGAGGACTTGTCAGTCATGCCAGTGACATGGCCTGCAGAACTACTGACATTCCTGACTTAGGAGGAAATTGAAATTGAGGGAGTTGGTGGTGTGGCTTGCAGGAGCTTGGGTACAAGAGGAAGAAGGGATTTAGGTGTCATTGGACTGCTTAAGCACTTACCCAAAGTTTCGTACCCCTACACCACACGGGGCAAACCCTGTAAAAATTATTTGGATTAAATATTAATAACCCCTTTATTTGGATTAATGAATTTACAGCACAGGACAGCACCACTGGACTTATACGGCAGTACCACTGGATTTATATGGCAGTATCACTGGACTTATACGGCAGGACCACTGGACTGGACTTATACTGCCATATCACTGGACTTATTCAGCAGTACGACTGGACTTATATGGCAGTACCACTGGACTGGACTTATACGGCAGTATCACTGGACTTATATGGCAGTACCACTGGGCTGGACTTACACGGCAGTACCACTGGACTTATACGGCAGTTCCACTGGACTGGACTTATACAGCATTATTTTTGGACTTATACAGCAGTACCACTGGACTGGACTTATACGGCAGTATCTTTGGACTTATACGGCAGTACCACAGGACTGGACTTATACAGCAGTACCACTGGACTGGACTTATACTGCAGTATCACTGGGCTTATACGGCAGTACCACTGGGCTTATATAGCAGTACCACTGGACTAATATGGCAGTACAACTGGTCTTATACGGCAGTACCACTGGACTGGACTTACATGGCAGTACCACTGGACTTATATGGCAGGACCACTGGACTTATACGGCAGTACCACTGGACTTATACGGCAGTACCACTGGACTGGACTTATACGGAAGTACCACTGGACTTATATGGCAGTACCACTGGACTTATATGGCAGTACCACTGGACTTATACGGCATTACCACTGGACTGGACTTATACATCAGTACCACTGGATTTATACGACATTATCACTGGACATATACAGCAGTATCACTGGACTTAAACAGCAGTACCACTGGACTTATACGGCAGTACCACTGGACTTATACGGCAGTATCACTGGACTTATACGGCAGTATCACTGGACTTATATGGCTGTACCACTGGACTTTTACGGCAGTATCACTGGACTTATATGGCAGTACCACTGGACTTATACGGCAGTATCACTGGACTTAGAAGGCAGTACCACTGGACTTAGAAGGCAGTACCACTGGACTTAGAAGGCAGTACCACTGGACTGGATTTATACGGCAGTACCCCTGGACTTATACGGCAGCAGCACTGGACTTATGGCAGCACAGGACACCACCACTGGACTTATGGCAACACAGTACACCACCACTGGACGTATGGCAGCACAGAACACCGCCACTGGACTGATGCAGCACAACACAGCACCACTGCACTGGGCTTATACAGCAGCACCACTGGACTTATGGCAGCACAGGACACCATCACTGGACTTATGGCAGCACAGGACACCACCACTGGACTTATGGCAGCACAGGACACCACCACTGGACTGATGCAGCACAACACAGCACCACTGCACTGGACTTATACAGCAGCACTGGACTTATGGCAGCACACGACACACCACTGTGACTGAACTGATGCAGTACAAGACACCACCAATGGACTGATGCAGGACAAGACAGCACTGGAATGACAAAAGAGCAGGTCGTCACCCCACGTGCCACACCACTTTCCTGCACAGACACTGAGGAGACAGCGGGATGATGACGTTTTACCTCGTTCTGGTTTCTGAGTCTGATGGGAATTCCCGAGCCGGACTCGGATCCGGGCTTGTGATGTTCGGGACGTGATGTTCGGTAGGGTTCGGTTCTCAGTGAAACGAACCCGCTCATCTCTAATTATATTGTTTCTATGCAGGATAAATACTGGCTGCTTTATTTTTACACTGAAATTTAGATTTCAGTTTGAACACACCCCACCCAAATCTAACTCTCTCTGCACATGTTATATCTGCCCCCCCCTGCAGTACACACGGTTTTGCCCATATGCTGCCAAATTTGCTGTTACGATCAGGTCTAAATTAGGCCCAATGTCGCTTGTGCTTTATTGAGCTGCACACACATTTTGAAAAAACTTAAATAATTTTAATAGAGATTTCATTAAACTTAATATTCAACTGATTTAATTCCATTTTTGCTTTGTAATCATAAACACAAAGATCTTTCAGCTGCAATATAGAAGCAAAATAGTAACTGCCTACCAGAGTCTATTTTGGGAAAGGTAAAAGCCAAATTTCTGATTTGACATCTAAGAATATATGTTTCCCCAACACGCAGCTTTTTGACAGTGAACTATGGGGGTAATTCAGACCTGATCGTTGGGCAGGGATTTCTTCAGCCCTGTGTTCAGATAGTCGCCGCCTACAGGGGAAGGGTATGTTCGTTGTGCAAGTCTGCAAACTCATGTGTAGTAGAGCTGCATAAACTTATTTTGTGCAGTCTCTGTGCAGCCCAGGACTTAACGCCCCCATACACTACAGCGATATGCCTGAGGCTGAAGTCGGAGGCAATTTCCCTTGATCTCTCCCGGGAGCTTACCGGGACTGGTTCCGTACGACTCCATACGATTTGGTACATTTTGCATGCAATATATCTTATGCGATCCCAGCCATGCCTGCGGGAACCGACATATCACGAGTGCAGCATTAACGATCTAGAGGAGCCGATCTGACCCTCCCAGGAAAGTGCATCGGAACGGATCGAAAACACCTCCAAAATGCCCAATTTCATCCGATATATCGGCGCGAATGCCAGAAATTGGAGGAAATCGGGCATTATCGTTCTAGTGTATGAGGCCCTTTACTCAGCCGCTGTGATCATATCAGCCTGCTTGGGACCGGATTTGACGTCAGACACCTTCCCTTCAAACGCTTGTACATGCCTGCGTTTTTCCAGACACTCCCTGAAAACAGTCAGTTGACACGTACAAACGCCCTCTTCTTGTCGCGAATGGATCCTTCGCACAAACCTGTCGCTAACCAGCGATACCCATTGTAGCCGTGCGATGTGCCGGTGCAGTGCATACATATACACAGTTCGGATCTGATCGCCCGCTGAGAGAAAACATACAGCAGCGATCAGATCTGAATTACCCCCCAATGAACACTGAGTTGACTCTTCTAGGCAGGAGAAAATAAAACATATCCTTCAGCCAATAACAGTTTCTACAATGTATCCTACACCTCTGTGGAGTACATATGCTATCCTCCGGGATGCCGGCTGTCAAAATACTGGCAGTGGCATCCCGGAGATAAATATCCCGACAGATGTCTGAAAGCTAACCTAACCCTGCTCCTTCCCCCTCTAACCCTAACCCACCCTTTCGGCAGCCTGACCCTAACCTCTTCCCCCGTGCAGCCTAACCCTAACCCTCCCCAGCAGTGCCTAAAGCTAATCCCCCTCTACGCTGCGTAACCCTAACCCTCCCACCCCAGCAGCCTAACACTAACCTTCCCCCTGCAGCCTAAACCTAACCTCCCCAGCCTGCGGCTTATGAGTGTAAGATTGCAGCGCTGGCTCGATCAGGATTCCGCCATTAGCATTGCTATCCATGTCGGGATGCCGGCGCCCGCATTGCTATCCATGCTGGGATGCCAGCATCTGCATTCCGAGCAGTTTATGTATGCTGGGTTCGGCATTCTGACTGCAAGGATGCCGAGAGCCAGCATGTTGACTGCATCCCCTCAATTGTCTATCAATGGGAAGTGTCTTACCCCACCACCCACAAGTACATTCAGTACAAATATATCTAACCAGGGCCGGTGCAAGGTTTCTCAGCACCCTAGGCAAAACTTCAGCCTACTGCCACCAATCACCACCAAAACCCACTTCTCAGCCCTTCAGTTGAAAGTGTGACTTATAAGTTCCACAGTCACCACTTGCATTAAGTACTCTCTTGGCTACACTGCCCGCCCTGGCCCTCTCTGCTGTTTCTCCCACCTCCCTCCCATACTTGCTCCCAGTGTGCGGTTCTTCTCTCCCAGGCCTGTCTCATCTCCCTTGCTCAATATACAGTGTGTATATATTAAAATATATATATATATATATATATTGGTAACAACAGCCCGGCACTCCCTTGTGCTGAAGAGTTGAACAATGCCCCGGTGCCCTCAGAATGTATGCACATCAAATGGAAAAAGAGGACAGCGGCACTCAGGGACGTTTTGAAAAAATAGCTGTATTAAGTTCAATACATCATGGCATCGACGTTTCGGGGATTTTAACCCCTTCCTCAAGATGCGGTAGAGACAAGAAGAAAAGAAGGAAACCCACTCACCTTTAAAGAAGAAAAGCCCGCCAAGACCCCCGTGCGTTCCGTCCCGAGCTCCAATGTCCGGCGTGAGGGGTGCGCCTGGAGATGACCTGCCGTGACGTCCTTGCTGTGCGCGGACGCCCGTAACCTGGCAACACTGACGCTGTACCCGCCGGCCGGAGACTGGGGAAAGGGAAGAGAAGAGGGACATGAAGCATAGCGCCATGCACTAGAACATGGTGGCTGGCTAAAACACACAGTGATGGTACAAATAAAGTATGACAATAAAGCACCATTGGTCCCTTTAACCCCAGAAAGCCATACATGCTGAAGATGGAACATGCCTAGTGTGCAGATAGCGGGATGAGAAAAGAAAAGTGCGTGGTCGAGTATTAGTACAGGTGAAACTGTGACCTGGCACCGTAGGGGGTGTGTCCTATATGGATGTCTCCTCCAGATCCCCTTATCCCAAATGGTGAAGTCACTAAAGGGTTAGGGGTGATATAGGGAAAAGACTGTCCTAAGGACTGTTTCCAGTCAGGATAGTACATAAGGACATGAAAGAGTAGGAACAGCATAAAAATTTGGGAGAGAAACATATATTCCAGCAAGTCCATGTATTACGGGTCCAGGCTGGGTGTGTCGCCCCTCCTCCTGATCCTGCTCGGTCTGCTGGCCACCCTTGTGTACTTCGTATATTAACGTATTAAGGGAACAGGCGGCTGTTATCCAAATATACTCCACACTATCCGCTCATTTAGACCTTTAGGATGGATCGTATTGAGTCCATATATCCAAGATGCCTCCTTACGGAGTAACAGTCCATCACGGTTGCCCCCCGTATATGCTTAGGGACGTGGTCGATAATGATGTGTTTAAGGTCTCCCAAGGAGTGTCCGGCCTCATAAAAGTGTCTAGCCACCGGTTGTTCGGAGGGAGTGCCCTTGATGGCAGACTTGATCGCCGAGCGATGTAGGGCCATGCGTTCTCTTAAAGTTCTAATTGTCTTCCCTACATAACAAAGATTGCAGGGACAAATGATGAGGTAGATGATATGCGTGGTAGTACACGTAACTACGTGTTTGATGGTAATTTGTTTATCCGTGAGTGGAACTGCAAAAGATGGCCCAACGATCATGTGGCTGCAAGTGGTACATCCCAGGCAGCGGTAACAGCCTGGTTTTTTTGAAAGAAACATCTCCTTGGAAGACTTTGAGAAATGAGAGATATCTGTATGTACTACGAGGTCTTTAATATTTCGACCCCTCCTGTAGCACATCATTGGAGAGGTGTGTTTGAAGGGGAGGGACGCATCTGTGGAGACTATGGGCCAAAGGGCTCGGTTGGCTCTGTTCAGGATAGGACTAGAAGTGTCGAAAGACGTGGTCCATGGGATTCTGTCTGTCAATGAACGTGGAGTAGGCCTTAAAAGTTCATCACGTGACAGCTGTAGCATCTCCCTCTTTGTTTGGACCAGAGCTGTTTTGTTATATCCCCTTTGCGTAAATTTGATGACCATCTTGTCCAGTTCCTGTTCCAACTTGTCTGGTTGGTTACAAATGCGCACTGTTCTTAGCATTTGGGATCTAGGTAACCCCCGTTTGAGGGAGCGTGGGTGATGGCTGTTGGCCCGTAGGAGGGTGTTCTTGTCCGTAGGTTTGCTGTATATGTTGGTTAGGAGTTTTCCGCAGCTCAGAGACACCAGGACGTCCAGGTAATTGATGGAGGTCGAGGACCACTGGTAGGTGATCCTGATAGGGGAGGGTCTGATGTTGATGAATTCCAGTAGCCGTTTAAGTGCCGTCTCACCTCCAGTCCACAAGATGAAAATGTCATCAATATATCTGGTGAACAACGCTATAGACTGGGCTACCAAGGGATCTTGAAAGAACATGGATACCTCCTCTTGTAACATATAAACGTTGGCATAGGAAGGTGCCACGTTACTCCCCATGGCACACCCTGTCTTCTGTTGATAAAATTTGCCATCAAAGAGGAAGAAGTTCCTTGTTAAGGTAAGCTCCAATAGGGTCATAAACAAGTCGAGATCCACTTCACTCATAGCCTCTTTGCGTAAGAAAGACCTCATTGCATTTAAACCCCCTTCGTGGGGTATACTAGTGTAGAGACTGCAGATATCTATTGTGCACAACAGTGATCCCTCTGGAACTGTGCCAACGGCATCTAGAAGCAAAAGAAAAGACGTGGTGTCTTTCAAACATCTCGGTTGTTTCAAAATGAGTGGCTGAAGCACACAGTCCAGAAACTGAGAAATAGGTTGATACAAGGATTGACGTGCGGATATGATCGGACGACCAGGGGGTTGGGTGAGATCCTTATGGATTTTGGGGACTGTAAAAAAGATAGGGACCCTGGGAAAGTCCTGAATGAGGGCTTTAAGGATCCTGTCCGATATTAGGCCTCGAGAATGGGCTCTGGCTAAAAGTGTATCCAGTTCCTCTTTATATTGACAAGATGGATCTGTGTCCAGTTGGTAGTAAGTATTGGGATCCGATAGTTGGGCCAGGATCTCTGTTTTGTAGTATATCATGTCCAATACTACGATTCCACCCCCCTTGTCCGCAGGGCGTAGACGAGTCGGCTAGTAGACGAGTCCATGGATAAGTACACTAAGGCCTCGCAGCAACAACACCATAACTTATCCAAACAGCAGTGGTCGGCACTTAAGGACCTGGGATCCTACTCTGACGTGATCATACGCCCTGCGGACAAGGGGGGTGGAATCGTAGTATTGGACATGATATACTACAAAACAGAGATCCTGGCCCAACTATCGGATCCCAATACTTACTACCAACTGGACACAGATCCATCTTGTCAATATAAAGAGGAACTGGATACACTTTTAGCCAGAGCCCATTCTCGAGGCCTAATATCGGACAGGATCCTTAAAGCCCTCATTCAGGACTTTCCCAGGGTCCCTATCTTTTTTACAGTCCCCAAAATCCATAAGGATCTCACCCAACCCCCTGGTCGTCCGATCATATCCGCACGTCAATCCTTGTATCAACCTATTTCTCAGTTTCTGGACTGTGTGCTTCAGCCACTCATTTTGAAACAACCGAGATGTTTGAAAGACACCACGTCTTTTCTTTTGCTTCTAGATGCCGTTGGCACAGTTCCAGAGGGATCACTGTTGTGCACAATAGATATCTGCAGTCTCTACACTAGTATACCCCACGAAGGGGGTTTAAATGCAATGAGGTCTTTCTTACGCAAAGAGGCTATGAGTGAAGTGGATCTCGACTTGTTTATGACCCTATTGGAGCTTACCTTAACAAGGAACTTCTTCCTCTTTGATGGCAAATTTTATCAACAGAAGACAGGGTGTGCCATGGGGAGTAACGTGGCACCTTCCTATGCCAACGTTTATATGTTACAAGAGGAGGTATCCATGTTCTTTCAAGATCCCTTGGTAGCCCAGTCTATAGCGTTGTTCACCAGATATATTGATGACATTTTCATCTTGTGGACTGGAGGTGAGACGGCACTTAAACGGCTACTGGAATTCATCAACATCAGACCCTCCCCTATCAGGATCACCTACCAGTGGTCCTCGACCTCCATCAATTACCTGGACGTCCTGGTGTCTCTGAGCTGCGGAAAACTCCTAACCAACATATACAGCAAACCTACGGACAAGAACACCCTCCTACGGGCCAACAGCCATCACCCACGCTCCCTCAAACGGGGGTTACCTAGATCCCAAATGCTAAGAACAGTGCGCATTTGTAACCAACCAGACAAGTTGGAACAGGAACTGGACAAGATGGTCATCAAATTTACGCAAAGGGGATATAACAAAACAGCTCTGGTCCAAACAAAGAGGGAGATGCTACAGCTGTCACGTGATGAACTTTTAAGGCCTACTCCACGTTCATTGACAGACAGAATCCCATGGACCACGTCTTTCGACACTTCTAGTCCTATCCTGAACAGAGCCAACCGAGCCCTTTGGCCCATAGTCTCCACAGATGCGTCCCTCCCCTTCAAACACACCTCTCCAATGATGTGCTACAGGAGGGGTCGAAATATTAAAGACCTCGTAGTACATACAGATATCTCTCATTTCTCAAAGTCTTCCAAGGAGATGTTTCTTTCAAAAAAAACAGGCTGTTACCGCTGCCTGGGATGTACCACTTGCAGCCACATGATCGTTGGGCCATCTTTTGCAGTTCCACTCACGGATAAACAAATTACCATCAAACACGTAGTTACGTGTACTACCACGCATATCATCTACCTCATCATTTGTCCCTGCAATCTTTGTTATGTAGGGAAGACAATTAGAACTTTAAGAGAACGCATGGCCCTACATCGCTCGGCGATCAAGTCTGCCATCAAGGGCACTCCCTCCGAACAACCGGTGGCTAGACACTTTTATGAGGCCGGACACTCCTTGGGAGACCTTAAACACATCATTATCGACCACGTCCCTAAGCATATACGGGGGGGCAACCGTGATGGACTGTTACTCCGTAAGGAGGCATCTTGGATATATGGACTCAATACGATCCATCCTAAAGGTCTAAATGAGCGGATAGTGTGGAGTATATTTGGATAACAGCCGCCTGTTCCCTTAATACGTTAATATACGAAGTACACAAGGGTGGCCAGCAGACCGAGCAGGATCAGGAGGAGGGGCGACACACCCAGCCTGGACCCGTAATACATGGACTTGCTGGAATATATGTTTCTCTCCCAAATTTTTATGCTGTTCCTACTCTTTCATGTCCTTATGTACTATCCTGACTGGAAACAGTCCTTAGGACAGTCTTTTCCCTATATCACCCCTAACCCTTTAGTGACTTCACCATTTGGGATAAGGGGATCTGGAGGAGACATCCATATAGGACACACCCCCTACGGTGCCAGGTCACAGTTTCACCTGTACTAATACTCGACCACGCACTTTTCTTTTCTCATCCCGCTATCTGCACACTAGGCATGTTCCATCTTCAGCATGTATGGCTTTCTGGGGTTAAAGGGACCAATGGTGCTTTATTGTCATACTTTATTTGTACCATCACTGTGTGTTTTAGCCAGCCACCATGTTCTAGTGCATGGCGCTATGCTTCATGTCCCTCTTCTCTTCCCGTTCCCCAGTCTCCGGCCGGCGGGTACAGCGTCAGTGTTGCCAGGTTACGGGCGTCCGCGCACAGCAAGGACGTCACGGCAGGTCATCTCCAGGCGCACCCCTCACGCCGGACATTGGAGCTCGGGACGGAACGCACGGGGGTCTTGGCGGGCTTTTCTTCTTTAAAGGTGAGTGGGTTTCCTTCTTTTCTTCTTGTCTCTACCGCATCTTGAGGAAGGGGTTAAAATCCCCGAAACGTCGATGCCATGATGTATTGAACTTAATACAGCTATTTTTTCAAAACGTCCCTGAGTGCCGCAGTCCTCTTTTTCCATTTGATATATATATATATATATATATATATATATATATAATGTTTCCTTAGTGCACTAATATTAAAGGTAAATTAACCCTGGAGTTCATTATTTTTGTTAAATACAGCTCCCTTAGGGCAGCTTCCACAAAGAAAGGACCCCTTGCCGATATGGGTCTAAAGAAGTAGATACTGAAAGAGATCTCTGTGGAGCGCTCTTATTTGATAGATAGTCTAATTTGTTTTTTGGATATGAACCAAGGCTGACTTTAATGAAACCTTAATACACATACACCAAAATATTAAAACACTTCTTTTTATTAAAATATAAATGACATTCAAATATGTGTTTCTGTAATCATTATAAGAAAATCTAAAAACCACTGGAAAACCATATGGTTGTACAATTTTTGTTCATACAATAAAAAATAAATAAAATATTTTTGTTTCACCCAACGTGTTTCATCTTATAGCGACTTCTTCAGGGGTGTTTCATTTATAGGCAATTATTGATCTTGTTATGGTGCCAGGACCGCTTAGAGTAATTTTCCTTCTTAGAAGATGGTTTAATATATAAAACCATATGCAAGGCAAACTATATTACTAGAAAACATATTTCTTGTAATCTTAGCTAATTTTCACAGCCTTAATGACAATTCCGGCTGAGTTCTCTATTTATGAGATTCTGAAGCCAAAAAACGAGATTTATGGTAAGATCTTTCCCTTGTTAAATTTCTTTCTGCGAGGTACACTGGGCTCCACAAGGATTGGACAATGGGGTGTAGAGTAGGATCTTGATCCGAGGCACCAACAGGCTCAAAGCTTTGAATGTTCCCAGAATGCACAGCGCCGCCTCCTCTATAACCCCGCCTCCCTGCACAGGAGCTCAGTTTTTAGTTAACCAGCCCAATGCAGTAGCAGGAAAAGAGACGACAACGGTTAGTAGCCACATACACCACACTCTCACGACAAGAGAAGTGTCAGCGGCTAATGCCATACCAACCCAAAGAAGCTAAGTGCGTTAGGGTGGGCGCCTTGTGGAGCCCAGTGTACCTCGCAGAAAGAGATTTAACAAAGGTAAGTTCTTACCATAAATCTCGTTTTCTGCTGCGGGGTACACTGGGCTCCACAAGGATTGGACAATGGGGATGTCCTAAAGCAGTTCCTTATGGGAGGGGACGCACTGTAGCGGGCACAAGAACCCGGCGTCCAAAGGAAGCATCCTGGGAAGCGGCAGTATAGAAGGCATAGAACCTTATGAACGTGTTCTCTGAGGACCACGTAGCCGCCTTGCACAATTGATCAAGGGTCGCACCACGTTGGGCTGCCCAAGAAGGTCCAACAGACCGAGTAGAATGGGCCGTGATGTGAGCAGGAGCTGACAGACCAGCCCTCACATAAGCATGTGCAATCATCATTCTAATCCATCTGGCCAAGGTCTGCATGTGAGCAGGCCAGCCACATTTGTGAAATCCAAACAAAACAAAGAGAGAATCAGATTTTCAAATAGAAGCAGTTCTCTTCACATAGATACGGAGAGCCCGTACCACATCCAAAGACCTCTCTTCGGGAGACAAATCAGGAGAGACAAAGGCCGGAACCACAATCTCCTGATTAAGGTGGAACAAAGAAACCACCTCAGGTAAATATGCGGGACGAGTCCTAAGAACCGCCTGATCACGGTGAAAAATCAGATATGGGGAACTACAAGACAAGGCACCCAGATCCGACACTCTTCTAGCAGAGGCAATAGCCAGCAAGAACACCACCTTAAGGGAAAGCCACTTAAGGTCAGCTGAACCCAGGGGTTCAAACGGAGGCTCCTGCAACGCCTCCAAAACCACCGACAAGTCCCAAGGAGCCACAGGCGGGACATAGGGAGGCTGGATACGCAACACACCCTGAGTGAAAGTATGAACATCAGGTAAAGCCGCAATTTTTCTCTGAAAACACACCGACAAGGCAGAAATATGAACCTTGAGGGAGGCCAGACCCAGGCCTAAATCTAAGCCCTGCTGCAGAAAAGCCAAAAGTTTGGCTGTACTAAACTTGGAAGCGTCATAATTATGAGATGCGCACCAAACAAAGTAGGAATGCCAGACCCTATGGTAAATCCGAGCAAAAGCCGGTTTCCGGGCCCGCAACATAGTTTTAATGACCTCTTCAAGAAAAACCTTAGGCTTCAAGACGGAAGCATCAAGAGCCACGCCGTCAAAGACAGCCGGGCTAGGTCCCGGTAGACACAGGGGCCCTGAACGAGGAGGTCTGGGCGTTGTGGAAGTAGAAGTGGACGCTCTGACGATAGGCCTTGCAGGTCTGAGAACCAGTGCCGTCTGGGCCACGCCGGAGCTATTAAATGCAGATTTCCTTTTTCTTGCTTGAACTGGTCCACCGACCCTGGAGGGAGTGTTGCTCCAGCACTGCACCCCAACCTCTTAGACTGGCATCTGTCGTCAACAGGACCCAGCTGAATATCCAGAAGGGACGGCCCCTGCACAATTGTTGGTCCCGGAGCCACCAAAGTAGCGACAGACGGACCTCCGGAGTCAATGAGATCATTTGAGACCTGATCCGGTGAGGCAAGCCGTCCCACTTGGCTAGAATCAGCCTCTGGAGGGGGCGAGAATGGAATTGAGCAAACTCCACCATGTCGAATGCTGAGACCATGAGGCCCAGCACCTGCATTGCCGAATGTATCGACACTTGCGGACGAGAAAGGAAGCAACGAATCCTGTCCTGAAGCTTCAGGACTTTCTCCTGAGACAAGAACAACCGCTGGTTGTGAGTGTCCAATAGCGCCCCCAGGTGCACCATGCTCTGAGCAGAGACCAGGGAGGATTTCTTCCAGTTGATGAGCCACCCGTGGGCTTGTAGAAACCGGACCGTCATATCCAGATGACGTAGGAGAAGTTCTGGGGAATTTGCCAGGATTAACAAGTCGTCCAGGTACGGCAGTATCCTGACCCCTTGACGGCGGAGTACCACCGTCATCACCACCATTACTTTGGTGAAGACTCGCGGAGCCGTTGTAAAACCAAAAGGTAACGCCCGAAACTGGTAATGGAGGTTGCCAATAGCAAACCTCAGGTATTGCTGCTGTGACACTGCTATAGGAATATGCAGGTAAGCATCCTGTATGTCCAGGGAGACCATGTAGTCCCCTGGTCCCCGTCATGCAGCAGGCTTATCGGTCTTGGAAGCTGGCTGATGGGCAGCCTAGGCTCTTATGGTCTTCGGCTTACCAGGTTTGGAAGTGCGGGCCTGCTTTTAGTACGCCTGACCTTTTGCTTTACCTGAAGGGTGAAAGGACATACCTTTAGCCTTCGACACAGAAGGAGCTGTATTTGGCAGACAGGCAGTTTTGGCAGTAGCCAAGTCAGCCACTATCTTATTTAAGTACTCCCCAGACAGAATTTCTCCCTTGAAAGGGAGTACCTCCAGGGTTTTTCTAGAGTCCAGATCCACAGACCAGGATCTCAGCCACAATATCCGGCGAGCCAGGACTGACGTAGTAGAGGCCTTGGATGCTAGGATACCGGCATTCGAAGCCGCCTCTTTAATATATCGAGAAGCTGTGACAATATATGACAAGCATTGTCTAGCATTGTCAGAGGAGATTTCAGCTTCTAACTCCAAGGCCCATGCTTTAATAGCCTCGGCAGCCCATGTAGCTGCAATAGTGGGCCTTTGCGCAGCACCCATGAGGGTGCAAATCGCTTTCAGACAACCCTCCACACGCTTATCCATAGGCTCTTTTAGAGACGTGACGGTAGTGACAGGCAGAGCTGAGGAAATCACCATCCTAGCCACATGTGAGTCTACTGGAGGAGGCGTTTCCCAAGTCTTAGACAGCTCTGGCGCGAGGGGATAGCGAGCCAGCATCTTCTTTTGAGGCACAAACTTCGTACCCGGGTTTTCCCAGGGTTTCTGACGTATTATCTACTAGGTGGTCAGAGTCAGTGACGTGCGGTGAGGTCACTGGTTGGGGAGGCACTGGCAGCTAACAAGCTCCCCCCCCCCAAAAAAAAAAGTGTGGTCCCCCAACACATCAGGAAAACCAGCACTAGGCAGAACCAGCCAGGGGGAGTAATGCCATAGCAGGGGAGACACTCAGTATGGGGTCCCCCTGCCATAACATTAATCTGCCCCCCCAGCCAGTCAGCCCAGGGTTGGAATTCCTCGGAAAGTGGGAACCCCAAAAAATAAAAATGGGGTCCCCCCTCCCGAGCAATAACCAGCACTGGGCTGATAGCCCAGTGCTATGCCCCGCACCCCTGGTGGCGGTGGGTGCGGGGTTCATTGTGTGTTAATATTGTTCTTTACAGGTGGCCTACAGGTCCCAGCAAGCCTGCCCCAGCATGCTGGCACTTGGAGAACCACAAGTGCCAGCATGCCCGGACATAAAGGGCCTGCTGGCACCTGTAGTCCACCTGCAAAGAATAGTAATATTGTTCTTTACAGGTAGCCTACAGGTACCAGCAAGCCTGCCCCAGCATGCTGGCACTTGGAGAACCACAAGTGCCAGCATGCCCGGACATAAAGGGCCCGCTGGCACCTATAGTCCACCTGTAAAGAAAATATTAAAATAAAACGCCACACGTTTCGAAAATAAGCTTTATTAAACTGGGTCTTCACCTGGGGGCGGCGGCCTTTAAGCTCTTTTGCGTGGCCGCCACCTTCCCAGGGCTTCCGGCGTCTTCACCTGGGGGGCGCCACCCCCCCAGGGCTTCCAGCGTCTTCACCTGGTGGGCGGCGGCTGCTAAGCTCTTTTGCATAGCCGCCGCCCAGCCAGGACTTCCGGCCGTCTTCTTTCTTCAGGAGCTCTTCACTGCTCCTCCTCCGCCGTCGGACTGACTCTCCTCCGCCTCGCGCTGACTTATATAAGTCAGCCGGAGGGGGCAGGGCGATTGGCTCGCGGCGGCCATCTTGAATTTCAAAAATGACGCTGAGGCGCCATTTTTGAAACTGGAACCGCTCCGCTGCCAAACTCTGCAGGATAAAGGTAATTTTCCGCCGCCGCAACCCGCCGCCTGCTCCACCGCCGCCCGCACCACCGCCGCATCCCGCCGCCCGCACCATCGCCGCATCCAGCCGTCCGCACCTCCTCCGCCAGCGTCGCCCACACAGTGATTGACAGCGGATCCAGTGACGGATCCGCTGGCCAATAACTGTGGCCTCACTGACAGGGACGTGCTTTCATAGGTTGAAAGCACGTCCCTGTATGAAAGCGGCACCACTAATGGTGCCGCTTTCCCATATATTTTCAATGGGCTTTTACAGCCCATGGCTAGTCCCCCGCCCGTGCCCGCCCCCCCGCTCCCCATACTTTCCCCAGTGACAACGGGACGATCGGTGCCTCCCAAACACATAAAAAGAGGAGCAATGTAAAGAATAATATTAAGAAGATACATATGACACAGAATATGTGTCATATGCATCTTCTTTGTATTATCTTAATCATTAATGACAGGGGAGGCACTGCCTCCCCTGCCTCCCCTGACTGCACGTCCCTGGTCAGAGTGAGGTAAAACTTGTTTAACCACCTTCTGTCGCTTGAACCTATCTGGTTTCTTAGGAGGGACGGATGGCTCAGGATCATCCGAAATCTGTAGAAATAACTTAATAGCCTCCAAAAGATCAGGAACATCCACATATGAACTACCCTCCCCATCAGCCATATCTGAGTCAGAACCTGTGGGGTCAGTGTACGTGCCGTCTTCATCAGACGAGGTGTCAGTGACAGCAGTGGATTGTGAGGAGACAAGCGCTCGCTTAGAGGACCCCTTGGACTTAGGCGAGCGACGGTCAGACTTTTTAGTAGTCAGGGACTGGTTCAACTTCTTTAATTGAGCAGATAAATCGTCCGCCCATGGCGGGTTAGCTGCAGGGACCACATATGGTTGTACCGGCATTGGGGGTCCCATAGGGGGTGTTAGTTTATGAACTAGCTTATGCAGAAGCGTGGAAAAAGCGGCCCACGGTGGGTCAGTATGTGCCTCCGTTGCCACAGTCCCACTGAGGGGCAAGGAGCCCCCAGAACCAGAGCCCATAGCTGCTATATTCTCCTCATATGGGTCTGTGGCTTCAGCAACACCAGCAGTGTGTTCAGCCCCAGAACCATTACCCTCAGAAGCAGACATGATATAACTTGCAGTATGAGGTAACACAGTACAATTATCAGCAGCACTACCTCTAAACCCAAACCCCTGCGCAGTGTAGTCAGCACTAGCAGAGATAAAGGAGAGATATGGTGACTAAATCACAGAGAAAAATACGTAATACAGTATATCTTTGTGAAAATCCTATATTAGATAAAACCTGACGCACCAAGCCCCCTCAGGTTATAGAATATAGGGATAGCAAGTTGAGTGAAAGACACAAAATGGACAACACTCAGCAATCAAATGCACACACAGAAAGTCACAGTTTGTACAATGCAGAGGTTATTACTGACAATAATACTGCACTGGACCAGCTTACACAGCTATATAACAATAGATATAACAGTACACAGTCAGAAATGGATGTATATCACAGGGTAATTGTACTAATAAAACCCTGACTAAATGCACTCTTTCTTAACTATCACTGTCTAAAAAGGCAGGTAGAATACTTAAGTGTCATGTAAAGTCACAGCACTGACAAACAGGCGGCTTTACATAGGAGGATTTGCCCAAGCAGTCCCAGGAACAGTGAGCTGAGGGATAATGGCGCCGCAGACAGTGACAGGGAGTGAGGAAAAGACAGAGATGCAGCTCCAGGGCGGGAACACTTGCTAGAAATGGCGCCCTGGGGCTGGGGGAGGGGCTTCAGGTCTAAACCTTATCCCCCTGCTGGCAAAATCACCGGGTACTGTGGGCGATATAAAAATCGGTTTAGAGAGAAAACCTGACCTGCGCCCATGCCCTGGTGATCTAGTGGGATCGCCTGTACTGCCACAGTGTCCACCGCCAGCGCGCGCGGCCCCCCTCCCACTGACCACGCCAGATCGTGATAAAGACCGGGTCCCACAAGCGGGACCCACTTACCACCTCCCGAAGCGCGTCCACGCGATCCTGGAGAGACCCAGCCGTGTGTGTCTAACGTGAAGAAAACCGGAGCCTTCGCTGTAGGTACCCGGCAACCAGGGCTCGGGAGTATACAGCGCTGCTGGGGAGAGCTGGAGCAGCAGCAGTGAATGTCTCCTGACATTTACCACCGCTGCTGCCCTTGAAGTCTTCACTTTTTCTTTACAAAAAAGCTCTTTTTAGGGCTGCCTGGTGCAGCCCCCCTGTTAAGTGCCTGCTTACTGCAGCACCAAGTACAAAACTGAGCTCCTGTGCAGGGAGGCGGGGTTATAGAGGAGGCGGCGCTGTGCATTCTGGGAACAGTCAAAGCTTTGAGCCTGTTGGTGCCTCGGATCAAGATCCTACTCTACACCCCATTGTCCAATCCTTGTGGAGCCCAGTGTACCCCGCAGCAGAAATTCAGATTAAATTACAGTCTAGCTGTTATCAGATTGTTTTGGTCTTTTTCAGCAGCAATCCTACACCTATGTGTGATGTGAGATCTTTTTTGGCGATAATAATTGCGCCAACAGTTGATCTCTTCTCACCAAGCTGCTTGCCTATTGTCGAGTAGCTCATCCCAGCCTTGTGCAGCTCTACAGTTTTGTCCCTGGTGTCCTTAGCTCTCTGGTCTTGGCCATGGTAGAGAGGTAGCAGTCTGACTGTTTGAGGGTGTGGACAGGTGTCTTTTATACAGATAACCAGTTCAAACAGGTGCCATTAATACAGGTAACGAGTGGAGGATAGAAGAGCTTCTTAAAGAAGAAGAAACAGGTATGCGAGAGCCTGAAATCTTGCTGCTTGGTAGATGTCCAAATATTTATTTTCCACAAGAATATACAAGTAAATTGTTTAAAAATCATACAATGTGATTTCCTGTCCCCCCCCCCCCCAGATTCTGTCTCTCACAGTTGAAATGTACCTATGATGGAAATTACAGACCTCTCTTATCTTTTTAAGTGAGTCAACTTGCACAATCGGTGGCTGTCCAAATACTTTTTTGCCCCACTGTTTGTGTATATATATATATATATATCAAGAAATAGTATATCTCTGTGGAGCTCACTTAATGACTGAAATAATTATATTTATGTCTAATACAATTTAATATAGTTATATTGGTTTCTGACAAAGAGAGGATGACATCACACAAACGCCCTTTAAACTTTAAAACATCTGTTGCTTTTTATTGCTAAAATAATTAAATTTCAATACTGATAAAAAATGATGTACACTTTTACAATGTGTTATTGTTCATTACAGCCAAAAAATTGAATAACAACTTTTCCAAACAATAAAAGATTTTTTCACTCAACGCGTTTCGTCGTATGTCGACTTCTTCAGGAGTGTTTTTTATGAAAAGGTCATTAATTAGTTTGAAACAGCTGTATTTTCACAAAATTATAATCCATATTTTACTAAGAATTATTATGTATAATTAACTTCCATAGTTTTGTAGTATTTAATGAATCTTCCTATTTGCGACCATCTGATGGTTAATATTAATCTTCCAAAGGCTTGTAATTAATTTGTCCAAATTTTTATTTAATTTACCTACAATACTTTCATATGTCCAAAAAATATATATGAGGATCCGACAATGGGATAAATAATATTAAGCTTCTTTTATTTCCCAGCAGCTCTCCTTGTGTGTCCTCATACACAGAGATCCACTTTTGGATCTCTGTGTATGAGGACACACAAGGAGAGCTGCTGGGAAATAAAAGAAGCTTAATATTATTTATCCCATTGCCGGATCCTCATATATATTTTTTGGACATATGAAAGTATTGTAGGTAAATTAAATAAAAATTTGGACAAATTAATTACAAGCCTTTGGAAGATTAATATTAACCATCAGATGGTCGCAAATAGGAAGATTCATTAAATACTACAAAACTATGGAAGTTAATTATACATAATAATTCTTAGTAAAATATGGATTATAATTTTGTGAAAATACAGCTGTTTCAAACTAATTAATGACCTTTTCATAAAAAACACTCCTGAAGAAGTCGACATACGACGAAACGCGTTGAGTGAAAAAATCTTTTATTGTTTGGAAAAGTTGTTATTCAATTTTTTGGCTGTAATGAACAATAACACATTGTAAAAGTGTACATCATTTTTTATCAGTATTGAAATTTTATTATTTTAGCAATAAAAAGAACAGATGTTTTAAAGTTTAAAGGGTGTTTGTGTGATGTCATCCTCTCTTTGTCAGAAACCAATATAACCATATTAAATTGTATTAGACATAAATATAATTATTTCAGTCATTAAGTGCGCTCCACAGAGATATACTATTTCTTGATTTCTATTTTTCATCTTGTTCGACAGGGGACCATCTCTGTGTAGAAGCTTGCCCCTTAATAAAATTATTGAGTACAATCAAAGGTATAGGTCCAATTTTAGAGAGCAAAAAGGATCTCCTATTCCATATATATATATATATATATATATATATATATATATAAATTTTATGTTTCCTTAGTGCGCTACTATTAAAGGTAAATTAACCCTGGAGTTAATTCTTTTTGTTAAATACAGCTCCCTTAGGGCAGCTTCCACAAAGAAAGGACCCCTTGCCGATATGGGTCTAAAGAAGTATATACAGAGAGAGATCTCCGTGGAGCGCTCTTATTTGATAGTTAGTCTAATTTGTTTTTTGGATATGAACCAAGGCTGACTTTAATTAAACCTTAATACACATACACCAAAATATTAAAACACTTCTTTTTATTAAAATATAAATGACATATTCAAATATGTGTTTCTGTAATCATTATAAGAAAACATAAAACCACTTGAAAACCATATGGTTGTACAATTTTTGTTCACACAATAAAAAATAAATAAAATATTTTTGTTTCACCCAACGTGTTTCGTCTTACAGCGACTTCTTCAAGAATGTTTCATTTATAGGCAATTATTGATCTTGTTATAGTGCCAGAACCGCTTAGAGTAATTTTCCTTCTTAGAAGATGGTTTAATATATAAAACCATATGCAAGGCAAACTATATTACTAGAAAACATATTTATAGTAGTCTTAGCTAATTTTCACAGCCTTAATGACAATTCCAGCTGAGTTCTCTATTTATGAGATTCTGAAGCCAAAAATTCGGATTAAATTACAGTCTAGCTGTTATCAGATTGTTTTGGCCTTTTCCAGCAGCAATCCTACACCTATGTGTGATGTGAGATCTCTTTTGGTAACGCTGTGTGTCATGTCACAACGTGCGCCCGCGTCACTGATGAGGAACATGACGTAAAGCGTTGTCTCACCAGAAAACCGGCGGGGGTGCCGCAGTGAATGTGGACACCGTTGGATGATGTCATTTACATGGTGCGGCTGAAGCAGCGTGGAAGTGGACCACTGGCTAGCATTATTGGTGTTCTGCTTATATATGGTATGTACTCTATCTTACTTGGGTTCTTGATAAAGGTCCTAGGCACCTGAAAAGTTGAATTAGACCGTGCTGTCTTTGACTCTTTGGTCCCAATAAAGGATCTTTGTCAAGGATCAACAATACAGGCAACAGGTCAGCTGGTTTCCAAATAAAAGGGGTGTTTATGTGTGTTATGATTGAAAAATCTTCTTTCTGAAGGGAATGTGGTTACTGGAGATCTTCTGGGCAGTGACCCTTGTACACCCCGGGTTAAGACTCGTAGAACTCACCAGCAGGTCTTCTTGCCTAAAATATCCCCTTGTCCCATAAGGTGTGATGTGCCTACTGTACTGGGATGCCATCAGGATTTACGCCACTGGTGGTAGTACGATCCTAACACAGAGTGATCCAAGTCACTGCCAATAGAACAAAAAGAACCAAAGAAGAGAGGATAGGCACAAGTATAAAGACAAGAGAAAGAGAACGGCCCAACAGTGTCAGGGAGGGAACCTGACGGTCCAAATATATAAAGACAGGGGAGTAAAGACTAGGACTAGACAGGTGTAATATGGACTTGAATGCAGTGAGGGAATGAGAGCACTCAACCAGGATTGCTCTGAACCAGCAGGTATAATAACTGGTAATGGGAGTATAGGAGAAAGAGAACACAGGGAAAACTTGTGACACTAAAATAAATAGAGTATAAGCAGCGATCACAAACTATGAACGTGACAGATATGCTACTGGCCCAAGGCTGGACACAGGTACCCTGCAGAGGACGCTCACAAGGTAACCAGGCAAAGGAATTCACAGACAGATACTAGAATCAACAGACATGGGCCCCTGCTGCAGCCAGAAACTATGACCAGCAAAGAGTGTGAAGCAGACCTGGAAGATAAAGGGAGCATGAGCCAATCAGCAATTCCATACAGACCATCCTCCCCTTGATTGTGATTCCCTACAGCTGCCCCACTACACGTCCTGCAGTCTTGTGAGTGCCTGGTGTCAGTGTCTCCAGGCAACTCACCGAAGCTGCTGGATATAAGTGCCCCCTGCCCACCACATTGACTTAGCATTAGCATTGCCATGGAGCCAGCAGTCGAGGGCAGAAGGACGCAAGCATCCTATTCACATAGTAACGACCGGACGCGGCCAGAGATATGGCCCGCGGTTCGTGACAGTACCCCCCCCTTGAGGAGGGGTCATCAAACCCTTAGAATCCGGCTTCCAATGCAATGCCTTGAAGAAGGCCTTCTTTAATCTGGGAGTATACAGATTCTTGTCCAGCACCCAGGATTTCTCCTTTGGTCCATACCCCTTCCAATGGACCAGAAACTTCAATTGTCCGCGGACCAGCCTAGATTCCACAATCTTCTCCACCACAAACTCTACTTGATCTTGAACTATCACTGGAAGTGGTCTCTGATCACAAACTACCCCAAAACTGGAAGAGCAGAAGACTGGCTTAAGGAGAGAACAGTGAAAAATGTTGTTAATTCTCAAAGACCTGGGTAATTGCAGACAGAAGGCCACTGGGTTCATATGTCCAATAATTCAAAAAAGGCCCAACGAACCTTGGACCAAACTTCTGTGACACTTGTCGCCATTTGATGTTTCGAGTTGAAAAGACCATGTTTCCAATCTCAAATGAACTCAGTCTTCTGCATCTATCAAACAATTTTTTAGCCCGCAAGGAAGCCATCTTCAATGCCTGATCTGCCCTCCTTCAAATGCTTCTCAACTTGGACACCAACCTGGAAGAGGAAGGGCCGTCATGAAGTTGGTCAAAAGCATTAGCTTTAGGATGATGCCCAAAAACACAAAAAGAAAGGTGAGACTTTGGATGCAGAATGGCTTGCATTATTGTAGGCAAACTCAGCCATAGGCAGGACTTCGAACCAGTTAAAAATAAAACATGGCATTTAAAAATAAAACAATGCAAGTATTGCTCCAGAGACTGGTTGACTTGTTTTGTCTGTCCATTAGACTATGGATGGTATCAAAAAAAGAGACATACATACATACCCAAGCTGGAACAGAATGATCTCCAAAACCCATCAATGAACTGGGATCATCAATCTGACACAATATCCAGGGATAAGCCATGAAGCCATGACGTCTGAATATATGATGAACAAGTTGGCTAGTTCTTTAGCTGAGGGTAGTTTTTGCAAAACCACAAAATGAAAACAAAAAGGTTTATGTGTGCATAGGCGCCTTTGTAACAAAGATGAGAGAGTAGTGTAAAAACAATTTTATTGACACAATATAAACATAAAAGCATAGACGGGGTCACAGAATGAACATATATATTGCACTAGTCCCAAAAAAGATTTCTCACCCTCTATATGAATTTGCGGTGGACGATATGGATACCCTATTGTGAATGCACTGACTGGATTCCCTACTCAGCCTTCTAAAGACAAAAGCTTTTTGCGGTGGTGCCATCTGAACCACACTGGGAATTGATCGCTTTTTTGCCGAGAAAGCCATCTGCCCACCGCAAATTCATATAGAGGGTGAGAAATCTTTTTTGGGACTAGTGCAATATATATGTTCATTCTGTGACCCCGTCTATGCTTTTATGTTTATATTGTGTCAATAAAATTGTTTTTACACTACTCTCTCATCTTTGTTACAAAGGCGCCTATGCACACATAAACCTTTTTGTTTGCATTGTACCATAGGGATATGGTGTTCCCTTTTTCTGTGTGACGGCTGCCCACTGTAACATTTATTGCGCACTTTGGATCTACCTTTTTATCTTTGAAAACCACAAAATGAGCCATCTTGCTAAACCGATCTACAGTAACCCAGATGGTAGTATTCTGTGAAGTGGGAGGAAGATCCACAATAAAATCCAAGGAGATATGGGACCATGGCTTATGCAGAATGGATAATGGAAACAGTTGACCCATGGGAGCTTCGTGAGAATATTATTCCCGGCAAATACCTTACAAGAAAGTACAAATTGTCAGTTATCTTGCACCACTGAAGGCCACCACACTGCTTTTGTCAACTGTTCCAATGTCCTAGCAACTCCAGGATTTCCAGAAGTCTTAGCAGAATGAAACTGCAATAATTCAGCTTTGTGGTGAACCCTTGGAATGAACAGGAGACCAGATGGAGTTTCCGCAGGAGCTTGGCTTTGCATGGATAACACTCCAGAGACCAGATCTTGAGTTAAACCCACAAGTGTGACTGAAGTGGGCACAATAGGTGAATCAGACACCTTAGAATCCTGAACCACCACAAAACTGTGGGACAACGCATCTGCTTTAATATTCTTTGATCCTGGTCTGAAGGTGATCATAAACCTAAATCTGGTGAAGAACAGGGCCCAATGAGCCTGCCAAGTGTTCAGTCTTTTAGCAGCTTCAATGTAACCCAGATTTTGTGGTCAGAAAATACAGTTATTATATACAAAGCACCCTCCAATCAATGACGCCAATCCTCAAAGTCCCACTTAATCACCATTAGCTCTCGGTTCCCAACATCATAATTTCTCTTGGCTGAGGAGAACTTCCATTAGAGGAAGGCACAAGGGTGGACCTTTTCGTCCTCAGGATCTCTCTGCGAAAGCACTGCCCCTGCTCCAACATCTGAGGCATCTGCCTCCACCAGAAAAGGCAAGCTCGGGTTAAGGTGATGAAGAACTGGCGCAGTCATAAGCATTTTCTTAAACCTTTTGAAGGCCAACTCTGCTTGTGGTGGCCAATGTTGAACATCTGCTCCCTTCTTAGTAAGCTCTACAATGGGAGCAACAATGGTAGAAAAAGAGCAAATTAAATAATTAAATCAAAGTAATTAAATCCAAGAAAACATTGGTTAGCTTTGAGGTTTGAAGGAGGGGTCCACTCCAGAACTGCCTGAACCTTCTTCGGGTCCATAGAAAACCTTTTAAGGGAAATTATATAACCCAAGAAGGAGCCCTTGCCCACTTCAAATTCACATTTCTCCAGTTTAGCATACAAATTATGCTCACAAAGTTTTTTGGAGAACCATTCTCACTTGGTAATTATGTTCCGATTAAGATTTGGAGTAAATAAGAATGTCATCTAAGTAAACGACCACAAATTGACAAAGGTGCTCCCTGAGAACTTTGTTGATGAAGTCCTGGAAGATGGCTGGAGCATTAGACAGTCCGAATAGCATAACCAGATATTCATAATGCCACGTATGAGTGGTAAATGAATTTGAATTTGCACAAAGTTGTAGGCTCCTCTCAAATCAATTTTAGAGAAGATCACTGCCGCCTGGAGTTGGTCAAATAACACAAAGATGAGAGGAAGAGGATAAGAGTTATTCACAGTGATCTTAATGCTCTATAATCAATACAAGGCTGTAAAGACCCATCCATTTTGGCTACAAAGAAGAACCCAGCTCCCACTGGAGACCTGTAAGGGTGCATGAATCCTTTGGCCAAACTTTCCTGAATGTATGGACCCATGGCTTGAGTCTCAGGAACAGTCAAGGCATACAATCTTTCCTTGGGTAGTTTAGCATTAGGGATGAAATCAATCGGACAGTCAATATCCCGATGTGGAGGGAGAGTGTCCACCTCCTTTTTAGAAAAGACATCCTGGAAGGAGTGATATAACTCAGGAATATTCTTAAGTACAGTCTGAACTGAACAGACAGGAAGAGAAAGACAGCGAGACTCACATCCAGTGTTCCAGCAGATGATCTCTTCAGATTTCCAGTCTGCTACTGGGATGTGTTCTCTCAACCAAGGTAGTATGAAGACCACAGGAGCCAGGGGGCAATGAATAAGGAAAAAATGTAACTTCACAGCATGAAGAATCCCCACAGAAAGAAGTAGAGGCGGGGTGCAAAACAAATTTTGCTCATGGGTTAAAGAGTTGCCGTCTAGACTACAAACAGAGATAGCTAACTCTAAGGGCTCAAAATGAATATTTAGGGATGAAGAGAAGGTGGAATCCATAAAATTCCCTGACACTCCCCAATCCAGGAACGCAAGAGCTGGAACCTTCTTACCATCTGAAATAAGTTCTACAGGGACTAAAACAGAATTTGAGGGTGAGATGGTAGAAATTCCCAAGTGAACCCCTCTAACCTCACTCAGGCTCTTTTTTTTACTGGTCTTTTAGGGCAGACACCAATAAAATGGTCTTCAACCCTGCAATAAAGACAAAGCCTTTTGGTTATCCTAAAAATAAAGGTTATCCTAAAAACACTGTCCAAAAAGCAAAGGAAAGAATAAAGAACATTCAAAGAGAGCATTTATTAAAAGAAAATGGAAGAATCCAGAAGGATAATACTGGTATAAAACGGTCCTTCATTAGCACATATGGTTGTCATTTTAAACAACTTCAAAAGAGCATACAAAAGAATTGGAGGGTCCTACAAGAAGACCCCATTCTTAAAGATCATCTCCCTAAAAAAAACAAAATTTATATATAAACGAGCCCCATCATTAAAAGATAAACTTGTGAAAAGTGCTTTGTTGGAATCCAAACCCATCAGTAATAGAACAAAAGGGTTTCACAGGTGTGGCTCGTGTCTCATGTGTCAGTCGACAAATAACCAGAACAATCCGAGAAAGGTCACATCTTTTGAAGTTCAAAATAAAAAATACTAAATCAATAGTTTTCTAACCTGTCATTTAAGGAACAGCATATATCTATTGGAATGCAGCTGCGGGCTTGTGTATATATGGAAACCATCTATAAATCTAAAAACCTGCATGGCGGAACACATATATGATATAACAAAAGGACATCTCAATCACCTATTATCAGAATATTTTAAAAATATACAAATAAATTGTGAAAACCATATTAAGCGTTACATTGGTGTTGAACAAATAAGAGAATCGTGTAGATCAAGAGACCAAGAAACACGATTAGCGAAGAAAGAAATGGAATGGATTTATTCATTAAATAGTTTAGTGCTCAATGGCCTAAACTCTGATTTCGAATTAAAATGTTTTTTTTTTAATTAATGTCTCTAATTTTATATACAGTATATTTATATATTTTTATATATTTGTTGCATTTTTAATGATTATTTATTATTTTTTTGAATGCATCTATGGATTTATGTGAACCAACTCCATTGTCCGTAGGAAGGACTGCATGGGAATACAAAGTACCATGGTAGCTTTTGTAAAAATGGCAAGAGGAAGTAAATTGGTGTTATATTCTAATTATGTATGTGAAAAGTACATCAAAGTTGTCATGACATAATTTCCGGGCTTTGGAACGCATAGCCAAAAGGAAGCTACTTCCAGAATCCCCAACTGGTTGTTCTGTAAACAGCGCTAGGCAGAAATACGTCATCCGCATCAACTTCTGCTCTGTGGAACGCAAACTTCCGGTTTCGATGTCCATGGTGGAATGCAAATCGCAAGAGGCAATATTTTCAATCAAGGTCTGCAATTTCCAGATTATGGCTTTAAATATCAGCTCAGGACAGCAGCGGTTTATGCACTTGACAAAGGATGAAGGACATCTGAAACGCATTGTGCTACAGAACTGCATCTCCATTTGAACTCCTGCTGAAAACTGTCTCTTCCATCTGGGCAAAGCTTGTGGTGTGTAGCTGGTTTGCCAACCAGGAGCTCCAACAGCAAGGTACACACCACCTGCCCCACATGGTATGAACCAGGAGTACTGAACATTATCTGCACTTTTACCTATGTGATACCAGCACCGGCATTGGGTTAAAACCTTTGTCTCTAATAGGTGTTTGCACTGTGTCACTTTATGCATCATTTTGGATTTTATCTTGTATGTATATATGTATGTAACAGAAGGTAGTGCACTGTGTCACATTATACTTGATGTTAATTTTCAATACATGTGTGTGGTATAAATTAAGCACATAAGTAATTTATGTGTACACACCTGAACACATCTTTTTAGGAGTAGCACTCACAATTGGGTACCAATCCCCCTTCTTTTCTTGGTATATTCATAAGTATCAGTGTTTTACTTATTTTTGGTATCTGAAGTGTGCTGCACGCACCTTTCTAACTGCGCAGGATTTGCCTTCCACTATCTTTTATTAAAAATTTGAGAAGGATCCGTTTAGGATCCTGACAGTCGGGATCCCGGCAGTCAAAATACTGACGCCAGAAGCCTGATATTGCTCGGGATGCTGGCGCCGCGCCGGAGAAAGTTAGTACATAATTGTTCAACAGAAAAAGAGGTATAAAATAGAAAAAAGTCAAAGAGCAAAGTCTTGAGAGACCCCAAAATATAAAAGGAGTGGAGGGGAGGTTGGGCTCCAAGTCCTGTAGAAACTAAGGAATATTTGGAAATCTAGGTGAAGCAGAAGAACACAACCCCATAAAGGCTAAAGCTGTGCATGGTATGCAATCACAGAACTTATAACCCTCACTGCTGCGAGGCAACAAACTTCTGTGCCGTGAATCGTTAAGAGAAAGCTGCCAGATTACTGGAGAATCCTACCAGGCTCACAGAAGGAACTTCCATCTCCAATACGGTATGCCACTGCACTCACTGTAGTTATATAAATGTGCTGGGAGTCTTAGTGGGGAAAAGTTGCATACAGGCAAAAAAAATATTACTATTATTATCTCAATTGGGTACAGGATGCAGACGCTTTGGATGCCGGTGGTCAGGAGACCGACAGCGACATTGCGGCACGCAGCATCATGACACATGCTAGGTAAGTATTCTAACCCTGTTGCCCTACCACCTAACCCTTCTACCTGCAGCCTAACCCTAACCATCCCTCCAACAGCCTAACCTAACTGTACTCCCTTAGTGCCTAACCCTAAACCTTCTTTTTCGTGCCTAATCCAACCCTCTTCCCCGCAGCCTAACCCTAAACTACCCTTTATTGGCTAAACACCCCTCCCCTCATGTAAACTAATCCTAACCAGCCCCGGCATACTTACATTGGGTGGCCGACAGTAAGGATTCCTAGTCGGAATTGTGAGATATGTTTTTGTTCCCAAGCACTGTTAAGCAGAACGCATCCCATTATCTCAACCATTTTTTCATAATCTGATGCAAAATATTTTAGCTATAATTTTTTTTTTCCAGCAGTGTATGGGTCTTTATGTTATACAGAGACATTTTATAAACATGGCTAATGCGTTTTTGCCTTTCTCTGGAGCAAGTGTATGTATGATTCATTACCATTCATTTACAGGAAGTGGGCAGCTCTACAACCCCGAAGAGAACTCATGGAGGTACTGCGTTTGAGAAGTTTTGAGGCATTGACTAGTGATGAGCGGATTCGGTTTTACTCGGTTTTACTCGGTTTTACTCGGTTCTCAAAACGGCATCTTATTGGCTCACGGATGTCACGTGTTTTGGATAGCCAATAAGATGCCGTTTTGAGAACCGAGTAAAACCGAGTAAAACCGAGTAAAACCGAACCTCGCTCATCACTAGCATTGACTCCATGGGCCATACCCCACCAATTTTACATAAATATAAGTACTGTGACTCCGCAGGCTGTACCCCACTGCGTTCACATAATATAAGCAATGTCAGTCAGCTGTGTGAGTTTTCATTTGAAATAAAAATTCAAATAAGTACTAAATACTTGAAATAGTTTTTTTTTTGTACAACTTGTGTGTGCTGTAGATGCGGTACCCCATTGCATTCACATAAATATAAGCACTATCGATATGGATAATGATCAGTCAACAGAAGAGCAGGAGCAGCAATCAAGTACTAGTGCCATGGCTTCTGCCATTCATGATAGTACTACAACATCTAGTACAGGTGGTCCAGGGGGCAGAAAGTTTAGGGAATGGCATGTAAAATCAAAATCTTTCACACTGTTAAAAAGAAGGGATAGAGGTATCATATTAAAAACTGACAAATCAGTGCACCCAAACAAGTACACTGAAAAACAAATTGTGTGTTAACAAATCCCTGAGGAGAGTATAGGGGTGTCCATGTTAGCTATGTGTGTCTAACATTTCTCACACTGTACTCATAGAGAAGCCTCTTTTCACCACTTCTGAACCATCTGCAAATGTAGGGATGAGCAGTACAAGTAAAGATGGTGAAGATGACATAATAGAAATTAAGAATGCTAGTGTGGAAGTGGAACAGGATGAGGGGGATATTTGTGTACTATCTGACGCTAATGAGGATGTTGATGTTGCTTATGTAAGTCAATCACAAATGGCAGCAGTCCTTGCTTGTGATAAAAAGAAAGCCATTGTGATGCCTGGGCATAAGTCAAATAAACTATCTAGGCACCTCGTCCATGCTACATTATTTGCGGCAAAATGTAGTTATGAACCCACTTAACCAGGCGCCACCTCAAATCTGTGCAACCATCACTCAATTGTGGAAAGATTCATAAAATATACGTTCCTTGTATGCACATCAATCTTCTCATTAATTCAGAGTTTGGACATAATCAGCTCAGCATATGAAAAGAGAATGAATTCCCATGTGTAGTATTTCTAATTTAATGCACAAATACAACACACATAGATAAAACATGTAAAACAAATTCCCTCTATAGTTCCATCATGATGCCCCCAGAGAACTTGAACAATTATCAAAAACTGTGGAGAACTGGTGGAAAAACAGTTCTCAAATAGATGTTGTTAAATCACCCAAAGAGAATCCACCCGGGTGGGCAAACTTCGGATGTATTATTGGTTACCGCTCAGTGCTCTCAGGACAAATCTGGAATCCTGGGGTCTGCAACACCCAGGATTCCAGATTTTTGATGGTTGCACAGATTTGAGGTGGCGCCTGGTTAAGTGGGTTCATAACTAATTTTTTTCAGAATTTCACGAGTGTACTGGAGGGACACTCACTATTTGTATCTACTATACTAGGCTGCCTGTTTTTGCGCAAAAGATATATCACCTTTAGTAATCTACATATACACGATTATTTGCGGCAAGTTTATTAAAAAAAAATTATAATGATTTGTTGTAATAAACACACTCATCACCAACCTCCTCATTATTGATTGGAGGTACAGTAGTCCTTCCAAAAGTAAGCACTTCAGCCACAAAAGTGGCAATCTCTGATGTACTTGGGTGGTTAAACGGAATCGATATGAAATACCTCCAATCAAAATCCCGACAGCTATTGACCGACGGTCAAAATCCCGACAAGAACAAAATACCGACATTTAAAATACCGACAAGGTCAAAATAC
The DNA here is from genome assembly GCF_028390025.1 of Pseudophryne corroboree. Taxonomy (NCBI): domain Eukaryota; kingdom Metazoa; phylum Chordata; class Amphibia; order Anura; family Myobatrachidae; genus Pseudophryne; species Pseudophryne corroboree. Next base: position 565,117,246 of record NC_086446.1, on the reverse strand, counting down.
AGACATGCAATATGCAGACAGGTCAAAATACCGACATGCATATTTCATTTTTTTTGTGTATGTCGACATAGGTTGACATGGACACCATATAATTGTGCCGCGTCCCCTTGCATGGCTCACTGCGCTCGCCATGCTTTGGGCACTGTGCCTCGCTGCGCTCGGCACACTATTATATTCCCCCTCCAGGTCCACTGGGATGGTAACGTATGAACAAGTCGGTTTCAATGAAAAAATCATGAAAAACTCATGTCGGCATTTTACATGTTGGTATTTTGACCTTGTCTGTATTTTTTATGTCGGTATTTTGTCCATGTCGGGATTTTGACCTTGTCGGGATTTTGACCGCCGGTCAATTGCTGTTGGGATTTGGACCGTCGGTATTTTGATTGGAGGTAAATTGACTGTATCCCGGTTAAACTGTACATATCCTTTTTAACTTTTTTAAACGGGACTATTTTGCAGCAAATATGGAGAGAAAAAACCCATAACAGAACTCCAGAATGATCAGATTGATTAATTAATTAATTCATTAAAATTAACATGTGTGAGGCCTCATTTTATTCATTTTTTCAAACAACTAAGGAGACAATGGGGGTAATTCTGAGTTGATCGCAGCAGGAACTTTGTTAGCAGTTGGGCAAAACCATGTGCACTGCAGGGGAGGCAGATATAACATGTGCAGAGAGAGTTAGATTTGGGTGGGTTATTTTGTTTCTGTGCAGGGTAAATACTGGCTGCTTTATTTTAACACTGCAATTTAGATTTCAGATTGAACACACCACACCCAAATCTAACTCTCTCTGCACATGTTATATCTGCCCCCCCCCCCCCTGCGGTGCACATGGTTTTGCCCATCTGCTAACAAAGTTCCTGCTACGATCAACTCAGAATTACCCCCAATAGGCAATAAAAAAAATGCACAATACGATCCCCAATGCCCCCATTGATTAAAAATTTTGGAATCAAACAACTAAATTAAATTAGCTTACAAATCAATCCTTCCTTTCTTCCTTCCTTTTGATCTAGGTCTTGATTAATGAAAACATTCTTGGTTACTTTCTATGGGATCATATAGTTTATTATACCACCATACTGTCTGCCACTGTAGTGCCACTCTGTTTCCTTGATGTGCCATGTTTGAAGTTGAACTGCCATGTGTTTTTTTCCACCCACTACTGTCACTTATACCCCTTTTCCACTACCTTGAAAAACACGGGTAAATGCGCGGGGGTGCGCATTTACCCGTGTTTTTTCCTAGTGGAAACGGCCACCCCGGCAAATTCCCGGATCAAGTGATCTGGGAATCCTACCCGGGTATCTTGACGGGTTGAACACGTGTTCAAAGTGTGAGGTGGTGTATCCGGGGCGCCCTCTTTCTGTGGTCGTATGAGAAGACCAAAGCAATGGTCACCTTATCAGATAGATAATGAACTCAATATAGATATGATGATATAAATTTCGAGGAGTTTCAATAAAATTTATACAAATTTAATACAATAGACATTCACATACATAAAACAACTACTAAAAGCATACCAATAAGGTAAGCTAGGAGCCGCAGGTGTTAAATAAGGCAGGGTGGTCCAAGCTTCACCCTGCTCTGGCTCCTAAACTTAATGATGGGTCACTAACCCCTGGATGAGTGATGGTAATCAATGTTCAAGCAACTCAAATCGCACTTCTAAAAATATTGGAAAGCATACCAGAGAGGTAGCTAAGGAGCCGCAGGTGTTATAACAAGCAAGGTGGTCCAGACTTCACCCTGCTCTGGCTCCCAAGCTGACCACAAGGTCGATGTCCAATGAATGAAAGGTTCGAATTCCTGATGGATCCAGTAGCCAACACGTTTCGAGATCTGCAATCTCTTCCTCAGGGCTTGATGGTGTTACTTGTCTCCAGAGCTGGCTTTTAAAGATGGTGGGAGGTTAATTCCAGGTCATAGGTCACCGGGACCGGAAGTAATCAAACAGAGTCCCTTTTAGTGAAACCTAATTACTGATAGTGATGTGCTGCTGCATTAGTACTCTGTGGTGTACAAAGTGTGCAGATTTGGGTGTGAACCAAGCTAAAAACTGGTAAAAACGTCCGGCCGGGTGACCGGAAGTGACCCGGACCGGAAGTCCGAAAACGGAAGTGACGTGGCGGCATGGACGGCCGAAATTAGCATGCAATAACCAATATGAAAAGTGCAGCATAGGTCTCTATTGGTATGGAAGGAGACTAATCATGGTGTGGAAGGGAAAGAAAAACTATTTAAGAAGGTCACTGTGATGTTGGCGGCTAGCCGGATGGTGCGGCTCCGAAACCGGAAGTGACGCGTGTGTTTGCGTGTCACTGTCACCAACCGGAAGTGACGCGATTGTTTGCGTGTCACCGACCGGACGTGACGGAAAAAACAGCCGGGACGGCGGCTGTGAACCGCAGTTGATCCAATTGTGATAGTAATAGGAGAGAAAACGTGTTAGATAACTTGTTATTGGTGCACTATTCATTAATAAAGGCCAAGGAGTAGAATATGGCTGTGACAACCAGAGACTAAGAAAAAGGTGGTCAGAAATACCATATTTAATGAGTGCCACCGTTCTAAAGTGTACATACATAACTCCCCAAAATACTATGATCTGTAGTGGAAATATGAGGATCCATAATTGGCTGAACAGATGAGGAAACCGCTTGTTCTGATGGGGTTAATACTTTTATTCATTTACCGTAAGGCAGCGAATCTTAAGAACAAATTAGTCCAAAGCGCCTTACCCCAGAAAAGTATTAACCCCATCAGAACAAGCGGTTTCCATAGGTGCGGGCTTTGTCTTCCATGCCGACAAATCAAAACTGAAACCTCCAAATATACAGAAGTAACCATCAATGGCATTACCTTTAAAATCAAAGATTTCATCACCTGCCATACCAGTAACGTCGTATATTTAGTGGAGTGCGCTTGTGGGAAGATATACATCGGACGTACGTCGAGAGCTCTAAAGGCAAGACTTGGCGAACATCTGCGCAACATAAAAAATGGTCTCCTCACATACAATCTGTCCGAACATTTTAAATTAGAACACAACTGTTCATACACATCCATAAGGAAATTCGTGGGACTACAGCACATAAAATCCACTTGGCGCGACAGAAACACGGAAAAAAATCTCGCAAAGGCGGAAATGAAATTGATTTACAAACTTCAGTCCCTGTGCCCCAAAGGCCTAAACAAAGATTTTGAACTTAAAAGGTTCTTGCATTAGCTTACGTAATTCATCAGTCTGTATGTATCATTGTTTAGATACCGATCAACGGTACTTTTCATAACCTATTATATTTTGTTTTCTTTATTTTCTTCATGGGGACCTATGGAGAATTAATCAATTGGAGACACATTATGGACATCTCTCAGCATATTTCCACATCTATGGAGACTTTTGACTTTTATTGACTACGTATACATTACGGTTTATTGGATAACCTCATGTTTGATGCACAACATCTGTTCAGCCAATTATGGATCCTCATATTTCCACTACAGATCATAATATTTTGGGGAGTTATGTATGTACACTTTAGAACGGTGGCACTCATTAAATATGGTATTTCTGACCACCTTTTTCTTAGTCTCTGGTTGTCACAGCCATATTCTACTCCTTGGCCTTTATTAATGAATAGTGCACCAATAATAAGATTTTACTTACCGGTAAATCTATTTCTCGTAGTCCGTAGAGGATGCTGGGGACTCCGTAAGGACCATGGGGAATAGACGGGCTTCGCAGGAGATAGGGCACTTTAAGAAAGCTTTGGATTCTGGGTGTGCACTGGCTCCTCCCTCCTCCAGACCTCAGTTAGAGAAACTGTGCCCAGAGGAGATGAACAGTACGAGGAAAGGATTTTTGTAAATCTAAGGGCAAGATTCATACCAGCCACACCAATCACACCGTATAACTTGTGATAAACTACCCAGTTAACAGTATGAACAATAACATAGCCTCGGTTCAAATCCGATCAACTATAATATAACCCTTATGTAAGCAATAACTATATACAAGTCTTGCAGAAGAAGTCCGCACTTGGGACGGGCACCCAGCATCCTCAACGGACTACGAGAAATAGATTTACCGGTAAGTAAAATCTTGTTTTCTCTAACGTCCTAGAAGATGCTGGGGACTCCGTAAGGTCCATGGGGATTATACCAAAGCTCCCAAACAGGCTGGAGGGTGCGGATGACTCTGCAGCACCGATTGAGCAAACAGGAGGTCCTCCTCAGCCAGGGTATCAAACTTATAGAACTTTGCAAAGGTGTTTGACCCCGACCAAGTAGCAGCTCGGCACAGTTGTAGTGCCGAGACCCCTCGGGCAGCCGCCCAAGAAGAGCCCACCTTCCTAGTGGAATTGGCCTTAACCGATTTAGGCAATGGCAATCCTGCCGAAGAATGCGCCTGCTGAATCGTGTTACAGATCCAGCGAGCAATAGTCTGCTTTGAAGCAGGAGCACCAACCTTGTTGGCCGCATACAGAACAAACAGAGCTTCGGTCTTCCTGATCCTAGCTGTTCTGGTCACATAAATCTTCAAAGCCCTGACCACATCCAGGGACTCGGAATCCTCCAAGTCCCGTGTAGCCACAGGCACGACAATAGGTTGGTTCATATGAAAAGGTGAGACCACCTTAGGCAGAAATGGAGGACGAGTCCTCAACTCTGTCCTATCCACGTGAACAATCAGGTATGGGCTTTTATATGATAAAGCCGCCAATTCCGAAACCCGCCTTGCAGAAGCTAAGGCCAACAACATGACCACTTTCCAAGTGAGGTATTTCAACTCCACTGTTTTGAGTGGTTCAAACCAAGGTGACTTGAGGAAACTTAATACCACGTTAAGGTCCCAAGGCGCCACCGGAGGTACAAAGGCAGGCTGAATATGCAGCACGCCCTTCACAAAAGTCTGTACTTCAGGAAGAGAAGCCAATTCTCTTTGAAAGAAAATGGTTAAGGCCGAAATTTGAACCTTTATGGACCCTAATTTTAGGCCCACCTTTTTCTGCTAGGATCCGACGTTCGACCGCCATGCCATCAAACGCAGCCGCGGTATGTCTTGGAACAGACAGGGCCCCTGCTGCAGCAGGTCCTGCCTTAGAGGAAGAGGCCACGGATCTTCTGTGAGCAACTCTTGCAGAACCGGATACCAAGTCCTCCTTGGCCAATCTGGAACAATGAGGATTGTTCTGACCCTTCTTATTCTTATTATCCTCAACACCTTGGGTATGAGAGGTAGAGGAGGAAACACATAGACCGATCTGAACACCCAAGGTGTCACTATAGCGTCTACCGCAACCGCCTGAGGGTCTCTTGACCTGGCGCAATACCTCTTTAGCTTTTTGTTGAGGCAGGACGCCATCATGTCTATCTGAGGCAGTCCCCACCGATCCGTGATCTGTGTGAAGACTTCTTCATGAAGTCCCCACTCTCCCGGATGCAGGTCGTGCCTGCTGAGGAAGTCCGCCTCCCAGTTGTCCACCCCCGGGATGAACACTGCTGATAGTGCGCTTACATGGCCTTCCGCCCAGCGTAGAATCCTGGTCGCCTCTGCCATGGCCACTCTGCTCCTTGTGCCGCCTTGGCGGTTTACATGAGCCACTGCCGTGACATTGTCTGACTGAATCAGAACCGGTTTGTTCCGAAGCCATTCCTCCGCTTGGCGTAGGGCGTTGTATATGGCCCTCAACTCCAGGACATTGATGTGGAGACCAGTCTCTAGGCTTGACCAGAGACCCTGGAAATTTCTTCCTAGTGCGACAGCTCCCCAACCTCGGGGGCTCGCGTCCGTGGTCACCAGGACCCAGTCCTGAATGCCGAACCTGCGACCCTCCAGGAGGTGAGCACTGCGCAGCCACCACAGGAGAGACACCCTGGCCCTGTGAGACAGGGTGATCCGTTTTTGCATTTGTAGATGGGACCCGGACCATTTGTCCAATAGGTCCCATTGAAAGGTCCTTGCATGGAACCTGCCGAAGGGGATGGCCTCGTATGAAGCCACCATCTTCCCCAGAACCCTTGTGCAATGATGCACTGAAACCTTTTTTGGCTTCAATAGGTTCCTGACCAGAGCTACGAGCTCCTGAGCCTTCTCCACTGGAAGAAAAACTCTTTTTTGGTCTGTGTCTAGAATCAGGCCCAAAAAGGTCAGACGCGTTGCAGGGACTAGCTGAGATTTCGGTAAATTGAGAATCCAGCCGTGCCTCTGCAACATCTTCACGGACAGAGGCACGCTGTCCAGCAACTTCTCCCGAGATCTCGCCTTTATGAGGAGATCGTCCAAGTACGGGATAATTGTGACGCCCTGCCAGCTCAGGAGCACCATCATTTCCGCCATTACCTTGGTGAAAATTCTCGGGGCCGCGGAAAGACCAAACGGCAACGTCTGAAATTGGTAGTGACAGTCCTGTACTGCAAATCTCAGGAACGCCTGGTGAGGAGGGAAAATCGGAACATGAAGGTACGCATCCTTTATGTCCAGGGACACCATCCAATCCCCTCCCTCCAGGCTGGCGATGACCGCTCTGAGCGATTCCATCTTGAACTTGAACCTCTTCAAGTACAGGCTCAGGGATTTCAGATTTAAAATGGGTCTGACCGAACCGTCCGGTTTCGGTACCACAAACAGGGATGAATAATAACCCTCTCCTTGCTGGAGATGAGGAACTTCGACTATCACCTGTTGAATGTACAATTTGTGAATTGCAGCTAACACCAGCTCCCTCTCCGACAGGGAAGCCGGCAGAGCCGATTTGAAAAAACAGCGAGGAGGCATGTCTTCGAATTCCAGTCTGTATCCCTGCGAAACAATCTCTATTGCCCAGGGATCCACCTGTGAGAGAACCCAGACGTGGCTGAAAAGACGAGGACGTGCCTTCACTTGATCTGACCCCACCACCCACCCCCCGGAAAGCCCCAGCGTCATGCGGTGGACTTTGTGGAAGTAGGGGAGGACTTCTGCTCTTGGGAACTAGCCGAGTGCAGCTTTTTTCCCTTGCCTTTACTTCTGGCAACAAAGGACGATCCTCGTACCTTCTTGCTTTTATTGGAACGAAAGGACTGCATTTGATAATGCGGTACCTTCTTAGCATGCTGCGGGGTAACATAAGGTAAAAAATTCGATTTACCGGCCGTAGCAGTAGAGACAAGGTCCAAGAGGCCTTCTCCAAACAACTCCTCCCCCTTGTAAGGCAATGACTCCATATGCCGCTTCGAGTCGGCGTCTCCCGTCCACTGTCGTGTCCACAAGAGTCGCCTAGCAGAAATAGACATAGCGTTTATTCTGGAGCTTAGTAAACAAATGTCTCTCTGAGCATCCCTCATATACAAGGCAGCATCTCTGATATGCTCAATGGTCATTAGAATGGTATCCCTATCTAAGGTGTCAAATTCCGTAGATAAGGAGTCTGCCCATGCCACGACAGCACTACAAGCCCAGGCCGACGCCATGGCCGGTCTAACGATAGTTCCTGAATGTGTGTAAATGTGCTTCATGTTAATTTCCTGCTTGCGATCAGCAGGATCCTTGAGGGAAGCAGTATCCGAAGAAGGCAGTGCCACCTTCTTGGATAAGCGTGTCAGCGCCTTGTCTACTTTAGGCGAAGATTCCCATTGTATCCTATCCTTCTGTGGAAAAGGATACGCCATAAGAATCCTTTTGGGAACATGTAGTCTCCTATCCGGAGACTCCCAAGTCTTTTCGCACAATTCGCTTAGCTCAAATGAGGACGGAAACGTGACCTCAGGCTTTTTCCCTTTATACATGTGAACCCTCGTGTAAGGGACAGGGGGTTCCTCAGTGATATGCAAAACCTCTTTTATGGCAATAATCATGTATCGAATACCCTTTGCCACCTTCGGCTGTAATTTTGCATCCTCATAGTCGACACTAGAGTCAGTATCTGTGTCGGTAATCTGTGTCAGCCACCTGGGATATGGGGTGCTTTTGAGACCCTGAAGGTCCTGGCGCCACAGGGACAGGCACGGTCTGGCTACCTGACTGATCCCTAGCTTCAGCCTTGTCTAACCTTTTATGCAGGAGATTCACATTTGCATTTAAGACATTCAGCATATACACCCAGTCCAGTGTCGGAGTTGCCGACGGCGACCTGACATTCAAACACTCCCCCTCCATATTAAGCGAGCCTTCCTCGTCAAACATGTCGACACACACGTACCGTCACACTTCACACACACAGGGAAACTCTTTTCTGAAGACAGTATCCCCTTTAAGGCCCCTTGGAGAGACAGAGAGAGAGTATGCCAGCACACATCCCAGCGCAATGACCCTGGAGACCAACACAAACTGTTTTTCCCCCAGTAGCGCTGTATAATATCTTATCCGCCAACTATGTGCCCCCCCCCCCTCTCTTTTAAACACCCCTTCACCGTGTGTAAGCAGGGGAGAGTCCGGGGAGCTTCCTCTCAGCATTCTGTGGAGAGAAAAATGGCGCTGGTGAGTGCTGAGGGAGAAGCCCCGCCCCCTCGGCGGAGGGCTTCGGTCCCGCTCAAATTTGTGTAAAAATGGCGGGGGCTCTTTTATATACATGTACAGTGCCCAGCTGTACATGTATATATCTTTTTGGCATTTTTTTAGGTGTTATTATTGCTGCCCAGGGCGCCCCCCCTGCGCCCTGCACCCATACAGTGACCGGAGTGTGTGAGGTGTGTGGAGCAATGACGCACAGCTGCGGTGCTGTGCGTTACCTCAGTGAAGCCGCTGAAGGCTTCTGCCGCCTGAGACGTCTTCTTGCTTCTGTTCTTCTGGCTCTGTGAGGAGAACGGCGGCGTGGCTCCGGGGGTGGACGCCCAGGACGAACCTGTGTTCACCCCCTCTGGAGCTAATGGTGTCCAGTAGCCGAGGAAGCAGATCCTATCATTTAAGTAGGTCTGCTCCTCTCTCCCCAGTCCCTCGATGCAGGGAGCCTGTTGCCAGCAGTGCTCCCTGTAAAAATAGAAAAATCCAAACAAAAATGCTTCTAATGCAAAGAACTCAGGAGAGCTCCCTGCAGTGCGCCCATCTTCCTCTGGGCACAGTGTAAAACTGAGGTCTGGAGGAGGGACATAGAGGGAGGAGCCAGTGCACACCCAGAATCCAAAGCTTTCTTAAAGTGCCCTATCTCCTGCGGAGCCCGTTTATTCCCCATGGTCCTTACGGAGTCCCCAGCATCCTCTAGGACGTTAGAGAAAACAAGTTAACTAACATGTTTTCTCTCCTATTACTATCACAATTGGATCAACTGCGGTTTACAGCCACCGTCCCGGCTGTTTTTTCCGTCACTTCCGGTCGGTGACACGCAAACAATCGCGTCACTTCCAGTCGGTGACACGCAAACACACGCGTCACTTCTGGTTTCGGAGCCGCACCATCCGGCTAGCCACCAACATCACAGTGACCTTCTTAAATAGTTTTTCTTTCCCTTCCACACCATGATTAGTCTCCTTGCATACCAATAGAGACCTATGCTGCACTTTTCATATTGGTTATTGCATGCTAATTTCGGCCGTCCATGCCGCCACGTCACTTCCGGTTTCGGACTGCCGGTCCGGGTCACTTCCGGTAGCCCGGCCGGACGTTTTTACCAGTTTTTAGCCTGGTTCACACCCAAATCTGCACACTTTGTACACCACAGAGTACTAATGCAGCAGCACATCACTATCAGTAATTAGGTTTCACTAAAAAGGACTCTGTTTGATTACTTCCGGTCCCGGTGACCTATGACCCGGAATTAACCTCCCACCATCTTTAAAAGCCAGCTCTGGAGACAAGTAACACCATCAAGCCCTGAGGAAGAGATTGCAGATCTCGAAACGCGTTGGATACTGGATCCATCAGGAATTCGAACCTTTCATTCATTGGACATCGACCTTGTGGTCAGCTTGGGAGCCAGAGTAGGGTGAAGTCTGGACCACACTGCTTGTTATAACACCTGCGGCTCCTTAGCTACCTCTCTGGTATGCTTTCCAACATTTTTAGAAGTGCGATTTGAGTTGTTTGAACATTGATTACCATCACTCATCCAGGGGTTAGTGACCCATCATTAAGCTTAGGAGCCAGAGCAGGGTGAAGCTTGGACCACCCTGCCTTATTTAACACCTGCGGCTCCTAGCTTACCTTATTGGTATGCTTTTAGTAGTTATTTTATGTATGTGAATGTCTATTGTATTAAATTTGTATAAATTTTATTGAAACTCCTCGAAATTTATATCATCATATCTATATTGAGTTCATTATCTATCTGATAAGGTGACCATTGCTTTGGTCTTCTCATACGACCACAGAAAGCGGGCGCCCCGGATACACGACCTCACACTTTGATTCACGTTCTATTTTTGGGGGAAGAGGAAAACCCCAGAGGTGTACCCTAGGCTGCCCATTCCCTTTCCAGCGCCCAATAAGTTTTCCCACACCCTTAAGTGAACACGTGTTCAACACGGTAAGCTGTGTAGGGTGAACGGAAGACATGTCGAGGCGACACGGCTCCCGTTCACAGTAAATGGAAGGGCGGCGCTGGGAAATCATGTGATCTCCCAGAGCCACCCCTGTCGCGTCAGCAGCAGCATCACCAACCTGGCAATACATGTCGGTATTTTGACCTTGTCTGTATTTTAAATGTCGGTATTTTGTACATGTCGGTATTTTTACCGTCGGTCAATTGCTGTCGGGATTTTGATTGGAGGTAAATTGACTGCATCCCGGTTAAACTGTGCATATCCTTTTTAATTTTTTTAAACGGGACTATTTTGCAGCAAATATAGAGAGAAAAAACCATAACAGAACTCCAGAATGATCAAATTGATTGATTGATTGATTCATTCATTCATTAAAGTTAACACTTGTGAGGCCGCATTTTATTCATTTTTTCAAACAACTAAGGAGACAATAGGCAATAAAAAAAATGCACAATACTGTCCCCAATGCCCTCATTGATTAAATTTTTTGGAATCAAACAACTAAATTAAATTAGCTTACAAATCAATCCTTCCTTTCTTCCTTCCTTTTGATCTACGTCTTGATTAGTGATGAGCGGGTTCGGATTCTCGGAAACCGAACCCCCCCGAACTTCACCCTTTTTACACTGGTCCGAGCCATACTCGGATTCTCCCGTATGGCTCGGTTAACCCGAGCGCGCCCGAACGTCATCATCCCGCTGTCGGATTCTCGCGAGATTCGGATTCTATATAAGCAGCCGCGCGTCGCCGCCATTTTCACTCGTGCATTGGAAATGTTAGGGAGAGGACGTGGCTGTGGTGCATTTTAGTTTTGCAGTTTGCTGACACAGTGACCACCAGTATATATAGCAGTACGGTACGGAAGGCCACTGCTGTACCTACCTCTGTGTCGTCATTAAGTATACTATCCATCTACATTCTATACCTGTGGTGCATTTTAGTTTTGCAGTTTGCTGACACAGTGACCACCAGTATATATAGCAGTACGGTACGGAAGGCCACTGCTGAACCTACCTCTGTGTCGTCATTAAGTTTACTATCCATCTACATTCTATACCTGTGGTGCATTTTAGTTTTGCAGTTTGCTGACACAGTGACCACCAGTATATATAGCAGTACGGTACGGAAGGCCACTGCTGTATCTACATCTGTGTCGTCATTAAGTATACTATCCATCTTCATTCTATACCTGTGGTGCATTTTAGTTTTGCAGTTTGCTGACACAGTGACCACCAGTATATACAGCAGTACGGTACAGAAGGCCACTGCTGTACCTACCTCTGTGTCGTCATTAAGTATACTATCCATCTACATTCTATACCTGTGGTGCATTTTAGTTGTGCGCAGTATATATAGTAGTAGGCCATTGCTATTGATACTGGCATATAATTCCACACATTAAAAAATGGAGAACAAAAATGTGGAGGTTAAAATAGGGAAAGATCAAGATCCACTTCCACCTCGTGCTGAAGCTGCTGCCACTAGTCATGGCCGAGACGATGAAATGCCATCAACGTCGTCTGCCAAGGCCGATGCCCAATGTCATAGTAGAGAGCATGTAAAATCCAAAAAACAAAAGTTCAGTAAAATGACCCAAAAATCTAAATTGAAAGTGTCTGATGAGAAGCGTAAACTTGCCAATATGCCATTTACGACACGGAGTGGCAAGGAACGGCTGAGGCCCTGGCCTATGTTCATGGCTAGTGGTTCAGATTCACATGAGGATGGAAGCACTCATCCTCTCGCAAGAAAAATGAAAAGACTTAAGCTGGCAAAAGCACAGCAAAGAACTGTGCGTTCTTCTAAATCACAAATCTCCAAGGAGAGTCCAATTGTGTCGGTTGCGATGCCTGACCTTCCCAACACTGGACGGGAAGAGCTTGCGCCTTCCACCATTTGCATGCCCCCTGCAAGTGCTGGAAGGAGCACCCACAGTCCAGTTCCTGATAGTCAAATTGAAGATGTCACTGTTGAAGTACACCAGGATGAGGATATGGGTGTTGCTGGCGCTGGGGAGGAAATTGACAAGGAGGATTCTGATGGTGAGGTGGTTTGTTTAAGTCAGGCACCCGGGGAGACACCTGTTGTCCGTGGGACGAATATGGCCATTGACATGCCTGGTCAAAATACAAAAAAAATCAGCTCTTCGGTGTGGAATTATTTCAACACAAATGCGGACAACAGTTGTCAAGCCGTGTGTTGCCTTTGTCAAGCTGTAATAAGTAGGGGTAAGGACGTTAACCACCTCGGAACATCCTCCCTTATACGTCACCTGGACCGCATTCATCAGAAGTCAGTGACAAGTTCAAAAACTTTGGATGACAGCGGAAGCAGTCCACTGACCACTAAATCCCTTCCTCTTGTAACCAAGCTCCTGCAAACCACACCACCAACTCCCTCAGTGTCAATTTCCTCCTTACCCAGGAAAGCCAATAGTCCTGCAGGCCATGTCACTGGCAAGTCTGACGAGTCCTCTCCTGCATGGGATTCCTCCGATGCATCCTTGAGTGTAACGCCTACTGCTGCTGGCGCTGCTGTTGTTGCTGCTGGGAGTCGATCGTCATCCCAGAGGGGAAGTCGGAAGACCACTTGTACTACTTCCAGTAAGCAATTGACTGTCCAACAGTCCTTTGCGAGGAAGATGAAATATCACAGCAGTCATCCTGCTGCAAAGCAGATTACTCAGGCCTTGGCAGCCTGGGCGGTGAGAAACGTGGTTCCGGTATCCACCGTTAATTCAGAGGCAACTAGAGACTTGATTGAGGTAGTGTGTCCCCGGTACCAAATACCATCTAGGTTCCATTTCTCTAGGCAGGCGATACCGAAAATGTACACAGACCTCAGAAAAAGAGTCACCAGTGTCCTAAAAAATGCAGTTGTACCCAATGTCCACTTAACCACGGACATGTGGACAAGTGGAGCAGGGCAGACTCAGGACTATATGACTGTGACAGCCCACTGGGTAGATGTATTGCCTCCCGCAGCAAGAACAGCAGCGGCGGCACCAGTAGCAGCATCTCGCAAACGCCAACTCGTTCCTAGGCAGGCTACGCTTTGTATCACCGCTTTCCAGAAGAGGCACACAGCTGACAACCTCTTACGGAAACTGAGGAAGATCATCGCAGAATGGCTTACCCCAATTGGACTCTCCTGGGGATTTGTGACATCGGACAACGCCAGCAATATTGTGCGTGCATTACATCTGGGCAAATTCCAGCACGTCCCATGTTTTGCACATACATTGAATTTGGTGGTGCAGAAATATTTAAAAACGACAGGGGCGTGCAAGAGATGCTGTCGGTGGCCCGAAGAATTGCGGGCCACTTTCGGCATTCAGCCACCGCGTACAGAAGACTGGAGCACCACCAAACAATCCTGAACCTGCCCTGCCATCATCTGAAGCAAGAGGTGGTAACGAGGTGGAATTCAACCCTCTATATGCTTCAGAGGATGGAGGAGCAGCAAAAGGCCATTCAAGCCTATACATCTGCCCACGATATAGGCAAAGGAGGGGGAATGCACCTGACTCAAGCGCAGTGGAGAATGATTTCAACGTTGTGCAAGGTTCTGCAACCCTTTGAACTTGCCACACGTGAAGTCAGTTCAGACACTGCCAGCCTGAGTCAGGTCATTCCCCTCATCAGGCTTTTGCAGAAGAAGCTGGAGACATTGAAGGAGGAGCTAAAACAGAGCGATTCCGCTAGGCATGTGGGACTTGTGGATGGAGCCCTTAATTCGCTTAACCAGGATTCACGGGTGGTCAATCTGTTGAAATCAGAGCACTACATTTTGGCCACCGTGCTCGATCCTAGATTTAAAACCTATGTTGTATCTCTCTTTCCGGCAGACACAAGTCTGCAGAGGTTCAAAGACCTGCTGGTGATAAAATTGTCAAGTCAAGCGGAACGTGACCCGTCAACAGCTGCTCCTTCATATTCTCCCGCAACTGGGGGTGCGAGGAAAAGGCCAAGAATTCCGAGCCCACCCGCTGGTGGTGATGCAGGGCAGTCTGGAGCGAGTGCTGACATCTGGTCCGGACTGAAGGACCTGCCAACGATTACTGACATGTCGTCTACTGTCACTGCATATGATTCTCTCACCATTGAAAGAATGGTGGAGGATTATATGAGTGACCGCATCCAAGTAGGCACGTCAGACAGTCCGTACGTATACTGGCAGGAAAAAAAGGCAATTTGGAGGCCCTTGCACAAACTGGCTTTATTCTACCTAAGTTGCCCTCCCTCCAGTGTGTACTCCGAAAGAGTGTTTAGTGCAGCCGCTCACCTTGTCAGCAATCGGCGTACGAGGTTACTTCCAGAAAATGTGGAGAAGATGATGTTCATCAAAATGAATTCTAATCAATTCCTCCGTGGAGACATTCTCCAGCAATTGCCTCCAGAAAGTACACAGGGATCTGAGATGGTGGATTCCAGTGAGGATGAATTAATAATCTGTGAGGAGGGGTATGTACACAGTGAAAGGGGTGAGGAATCGGAGGATGATGATGAGGAGGACATCTTGCCTCTGTAGAGCCAGTTTGTGCAAGGAGAGATTGATTGCTTCTTTTTTGGTGGGGGCCCAAACCAACCAGTCATTTCAGTCACAGTCGTGTGGCAGACCCTGTCGCTGAAATGATGGGTTCGTTAAAGTGTACATGTCCTGTTTATACAACATAAGGGTGGGTGTGAGGGCCCAAGGACAATTCCATCTTGCACCTCTTTTTTCTTTCATTTTTCTTTGCATCATGTGCTGTTTGGGGACAATTTTTTTGAAGTGCCATCCTGTCTGACACTGCAGTGCCACTCCTAGATGGGCCAGGTGTTTGTGTCGGCCACTTGTGTCGCTTAGCTTAGTCACACAGCGACCTTGGTGCGCCTCTTTTTTTCTTTGCATCATGTGCTGTTTGGGGACAATTTTTTTGAAGTGCCATCCTGTCTGACACTGCAGTGCCACTCCTAGATGGGCCAGGTGTTTGTGTCGGCCACTTGTGTCGCTTAGCTTAGTCACACAGCGACCTTGGTGCGCCTCTTTTTTTCTTTGCATCATGTGCTGTTTGGGGACTATTTTTTTGAAGTGCCATCCTGTCTGACACTGCAGTGCCACTCCTAGATGGGCCAGGTGTTTGTGTCGGCCACTTGTGTCGCTTAGCTTAGTCACACAGCGACCTTGGTGCGCCTCTTTTATTCTTTGCATCATGTGCTGTTTGGGGACAATTTTTTTGAAGTGCCATCCTGTCTGACACTGCAGTGCCACTCCTAGATGGGCCAGGTGTTTGTGTCGGCCACTTGTGTCGTTTAGCTTAGTCACACAGCGACCTTGGTGCGCCTCTTTTTTTCTTTGCATCATGTGCTGTTTGGGGACTATTTTTTTGAAGTGCCATCCTGTCTGGCACGGCAGTGCCACTCCTAGATGGGCCAGGTGTTTGTGTCGGCCACTTGTGTCGCTTAGCTTAGTCACACAGCGACCTTGGTGCGCCTCTTTTTTTCTTTGCATCATGTGCTGTTTGGGGACAATTTTTTTGAAGTGCCATCCTGTCTGACACTGCAGTGCCACTCCTAGATGGGCCAGGTGTTTGTGTCAGCCACTTGTGTCGCTTAGCTTAGTCACACAGCGACCTTGGTGCGCCTCTTTTTTTCTTTGCATCATGTGCTGTTTGGGGACTATTTTTTTGAAGTGCCATCCTGCCTGACACTGCAGTGCCACTCCTAGATGGGCCAGGTGTTTGTGTCGGCCACTTGTGTCGCTTAGCTTAGCCATCCAGCGACCTCGGTGCAAATTTTAGGACTAAAAATAATATTGTGAGGTGTGAGGTGTTCAGAATAGACTCGAAATGAGTGGAAATTATGGTAATTGAGGTTAATAATACTATGGGATCAAAATGACCCCCAAATTCTATGATTTAAGCAGTTTTTTAGGGTTTTTTGAAAAAAACACCCGAATCCAAAACACACCCGAATCCGACAAAAAATTTCCGGTGAGGTTTTGCCAAAACGCGTCCGAATCCAAAACACTGCCGCGGAACCGAACCCAAAACCAAAACACAAAACCCGAAAAATGTCCGGTGCACATCACTAGTCTTGATTAATGAAAAGTTGAAAACATTCTTGGTTACTTTCTATGGGATCATATACACTGCTAAAAAAAATAAAGGGAACACTAAAATAACACATCCTAGATCTGAATGAATGAAATATTCTTATTAAATCCTTTGTTCTTTACATAGTTAAATGTGCTGACAACAAAATCACACAAAAATTATCAATGGAAATCAAATGTATTAACCCATGGAGGTTTGGATTTGGAGTCACCCTCAAAATTAAAGTGGAAAAACACACTATAGGCTGATCCAACTTTGATGTAATGTCCTTAAAACAAGTCAAAATGAGGCTCAGTAGTGTGTGTGACCTCCACGTGCCTGTATGACCTCCCTACAACCCACACAAGTGGCTCAGGTAGTGCAGCTCATCCAGGATGGCACATCAATGCGAGCTGTGGCAAGAAGGTTTGCTGTGTCTGTCAGCGTAGTGTCCAGAGCATGGAGGCGCTACCAGGAGACAGGCCAGTACATCAGGAGACGTGGAGGAGGCCGTAGGAGGGCAACAACCCAGCAGCAGGACCGCTACCTCCGCCTTTGTGCAAGGAGGAACAGGAGGAGCACTGCCAGAGCCCTGCAAAATGACCTCCAGCAAGCCACAAATGTGCATGTGTCTACTCAAACGATCAGAAACAGACTCCATGAGGGTGGTATGAGGACCCGACATCCACAGGTGGGGGTTGTGCTTACAGCCCAACACCGTGCAGGACGTTTGGCATTTGCCAGAGAACACCAAGATTGGCAAATTCGCCACTGGCGCCCTGTGCTCTTCACAGATGAAAGCAGGTTCTCACTGAGCACATGTGACAGACGTGACAGAGATTGGAGACGCCAAGGAGAAAGTTCTGCTGCCTGCAACATCCTCCAGCATGACCGGTTTGGCAGTGAGTCAGTAATGGTGTGGGGTGGCATTTCTTTGGGGGGCCGTACAGCCCTCCATGTGCTCGCCAGAGGTAGCCTGACTGCCATTAGGTACCGAGATGAGATTCTCAGACCCCTTGTGAGACCATATGCTGGTGCGGTTGGCCCTGGGTTCCTCCTAATGCTGGTGCGGTTGGCCCTGGGTTCCTCCTAATGCTGGTGCGGTTGGCCCTGGGTTCCTCCTAATGCAAGACAATGCTAGACCTCATGTGGCTGGAGTGTGTCAGCAGTTCCTGCAAGACGAAGGCATTGATGCTATGGACTGGCCCGCCCGTTCCCCAGACCTGAATCCAATTGAGCACATCTGGGACATCATGTCTTGTCCATCCACAGACTGTCCAGGAGTTGGCGGATGCTTTAGTCCAGGTCTGGGAGGAGATCCCTCAGGAGACCATCCACCACCTCATCAGGAGCATGCCCAGGCGTTGCAGGGAGGTCATACATAGAGATGAGCGCCTGAAATTTTTCGGGTTTTGTGTTTTGGTTTTGGGTTCGGTTCCGCGGCCGTGTTTTGGGTTCGAACGCGTTTTGGCAAAACCTCACCGAATTATTTTTGTCGGATTCGGGTGTGTTTTGGATTCGGGTGTTTTTTTCCAAAAACACTAAAAAACAGCTTAAATCATAGAATTTGGGGGTCATTTTGATCCCAAAGTATTATTAACCTCAAAAACCATAATTTACACTCATTTTCAGTCTATTCTGAATACCTCACACCTCACAATATTATTTTTAGTCCTAAAATTTGCACCGAGGTCGCTGTGTGAGTAAGATAAGCGACCCTAGTGGCCGACACAAACACCGGGCCCATCTAGGAGTGGCACTGCAGTGTCACGCAGGATGTCCCTTCCAAAAAACCCTCCCCAAACAGCACATGACGCAAAGAAAAAAAGAGGCGCAATGAGGTAGCTGTGTGAGTAAGATTAGCGACCCTAGTGGCCGACACAAACACCGGGCCCATCTAGGAGTGGCACTGCAGTGTCACGCAGGATGGCCCTTCCAAAAAACCCTCCCCAAACAGCACATGACGCAAAGAAAAAAAGAGGCGCAATGAGGTAGCTGACTGTGTGAGTAAGATTAGCGACCCTAGTGGCCGACACAAACACCGGGCCCATCTAGGAGTGGCACTGCAGTGTCACGCAGGATGGCCCTTCCAAAAAACCCTCCCCAAACAGCACATGACGCAAAGAAAAAAAGAGGCGCAATGAGGTAGCTGACTGTGTGAGTAAGATTAGCGACCCTAGTGGCCGACACAAACACCGGGCCCATCTAGGAGTGGCACTGCAGTGTCACGCAGGATGTCCCTTCCAAAAAACCCTCCCCAAACAGCACATGACGCAAAGAAAAAAAGAGGCGCAATGAGGTAGCTGTGTGAGTAAGATTAGCGACCCTAGTGGCCGACACAAACACCGGGCCCATCTAGGAGTGGCACTGCAGTGTCACGCAGGATGTCCCTTCCAAAAAACCCTCCCCAAACAGCACATGACGCAAAGAAAAAAAGAGGCGCAATGAGGTAGCTGACTGTGTGAGTAAGATTAGCGACCCTAGTGGCCGACACAAACACCGGGCCCATTTAGGAGTGGCACTGCAGTGTCACGCAGGATGTCCCTTCCAAAAAACCCTCCCCAATCAGCACATGATGCAAAGAAAAAGAAAAGAAAAAAGAGGTGCAAGATGGAATTATCCTTGGGCCCTCCCACCCACCCTTATGTTGTATAAACAAAACAGGACATGCACACTTTAACCAACCCATCATTTCAGTGACAGGGTCTGCCACACGACTGTGACTGATATGACGGGTTGGTTTGGACCCCCCCCAAAAAAGAAGCAATTAATCTCTCCTTGCACAAACTGGCTCTACAGAGGCAAGATGTCCACCTCATCTTCACCCTCCGATATATCACCGTGTACATCCCCCTCCTCACAGATTATCAATTCGTCCCCACTGGAATCCACCATCTCAGCTCCCTGTGTACTTTGTGGAGGCAATTGCTGCTGGTCAATGTCTCCGCGGAGGAATTGATTATAATTCATTTTAATGAACATCATCTTCTCCACATTTTCTGGATGTAACCTCGTACGCCGATTGCTGACAAGGTGAGCGGCGGCACTAAACACTCTTTCGGAGTACACACTTGTGGGAGGGCAACTTAGGTAGAATAAAGCCAGTTTGTGCAAGGGCCTCCAAATTGCCTCTTTTTCCTGCCAGTATAAGTACGGACTGTGTGACGTGCCTACTTGGATGCGGTCACTCATATAATCCTCCACCATTCTATCAATGTTGAGAGAATCATATGCAGTGACAGTAGACGACATGTCCGTAATCGTTGTCAGGTCCTTCAGTCCGGACCAGATGTCAGCATCAGCAGTCGCTCCAGACTGCCCTGCATCACCGCCAGCGGGTGGGCTCGGAATTCTGAGCCTTTTCCTCGCACCCCCAGTTGCGGGAGAATGTGAAGGAGGAGATGTTGACAGGTCGCGTTCCGCTTGACTTGACAATTTTGTCACCAGCAGGTCTTTCAACCCCAGCAGACCTGTGTCTGCCGGAAAGAGAGATCCAAGGTAGGCTTTAAATCTAGGATCGAGCACGGTGGCCAAAATGTAGTGCTCTGATTTCAACAGATTGACCACCCGTGAATCCTTGTTAAGCGAATTAAGGGCTGCATCCACAAGTCCCACATGCCTAGCGGAATCGCTCCCTTTTAGCTCCTTCTTCAATGCCTCCAGCTTCTTCTGCAAAAGCCTGATGAGGGGAATGACCTGACTCAGGCTGGCAGTGTCTGAACTGACTTCACGTGTGGCAAGTTCAAAGGGCATCAGAACCTTGCACAACGTTGAAATCATTCTCCACTGCACTTGAGACAGGTGCATTCCATCTCCTATATCGTGCTCAATTGTATAGGCTTGAATGGCCTTTTGCTGCTCCTCCAACCTCTGAAGCATATAGAGGGTTGAATTCCACCTCGTTACCACTTCTTGCTTCAGATGATGGCAGGGCAGGTTCAGTAGTTTTTGGTGGTGCTCCAGTCTTCTGTACGTGGTGCCTGTACGCCGAAAGTGTCCCGCAATTTTTCTGGCCACCGACAGCATCTCTTGCACGCCCCTGTCGTTTTTTAAAAAATTCTGCACCACCAAATTCAAGGTATGTGCAAAACATGGGACGTGCTGGAATTTGCCCATATTTAATGCACACACAATATTGCTGGCGTTGTCCGATGCCACAAATCCACAGGAGAGTCCAATTGGGGTAAGCCATTCCGCGATGATCTTCCTCAGTTGCCGTAAGAGGTTTTCAGCTGTGTGCGTATTCTGGAAAGCGGTGATACAAAGCGTAGCCTGCCTAGGAAAGAGTTGGCGTTTGCGAGATGCTGCTACTGGTGCCGCCGCTGCTGTTCTTGCGGCGGGAGTCCATACATCTACCCAGTGGGCTGTCACAGTCATATAGTCCTGACCCTGCCCTGCTCCACTTGTCCACATGTCCGTGGTTAAGTGGACATTGGGTACAACTGCATTTTTTAGGAGACTGGTGAGTCTTTTTCTGACGTCCGTGTACATTCTCATTATCGCCTGCCTAGAGAAGTGGAACCTAGATGGTATTTGGTAACGGGGGCACACTGCCTCAATAAATTGTCTAGTTCCCTGTGAACTAACGGCGGATACCGGACGCACGTCTAACACCAACATAGTTGTCAAGGACTCAGTTATCCGCTTTGCAGTAGGATGACTGCTGTGATATTTCATCTTCCTCGCAAAGGACTGTTGAACAGTCAATTGCTTACTGGAAGTAGTACAAGTGGGCTTACGACTTCCCCTCTGGGATGACCATCGACTCCCAGCGGCAACAACAGCAGCGCCAGCAGCAGTAGGCGTTACACGCAAGGATGCATCGGAGGAATCCCAGGCAGGAGAGGACTCGTCAGACTTGCCAGTGACATGGCCTGCAGGACTATTGGCATTCCTGGGGAAGGAGGAAATTGACACTGAGGGAGTTGGTGGGGTGGTTTGCGTGAGCTTGGTTACAAGAGGAAGGGATTTACTGGTCAGTGGACTGCTTCCGCTGTCACCCAAAGTTTTTGAACTTGTCACTGACTTATTATGAATGCGCTGCAGGTGACGTATAAGGGAGGATGTTCCGAGGTGGTTAACGTCCTTACCCCTACTTATTACAGCTTGACAAAGGGAACACACGGCTTGACACCTGTTGTCCGCATTTCTGGTGAAATACCTCCACACCGAAGAGCTGATTTTTTTGGTATTTTCACCTGGCATGTCAACGGCCATATTCCTCCCACGGACAACAGGTGTCTCCCCGGGTGCCTGACTTAAACAAACCACCTCACCATCAGAATCCTCCTGGTCAATTTCCTCCCCAGCGCCAGCAACACCCATATCCTCCTCATCCTGGTGTACTTCAACACTGACATCTTCAATCTGACTATCAGGAACTGGACTGCGGGTGCTCCTTCCAGCACTTGCAGGGGGCGTGCAAATGGTGGAAGGCGCATGCTCTTCACGTCCAGTGTTGGGAAGGTCAGGCATCGCAACCGACACAATTGGACTCTCCTTGTGGATTTGGGATTTCAAAGAACGCACAGTTCTTTGCGGTGCTTTTGCCAGCTTGAGTCTTTTCAGTTTTCTAGCGAGAGGCTGAGTGCTTCCATCCTCATGTGAAGCTGAACCACTAGCCATGAACATAGGCCAGGGCCTCAGCCGTTCCTTGCCACTCCGTGTGGTAAATGGCATATTGGCAAGTTTACGCTTCTCCTCCGACAATTTTATTTTAGGTTTTGGAGTCCTTTTTTTACTGATATTTGGTGTTTTGGTTTTGACATGCTCTGTACTATGCCATTGGGCATCGGCCTTGGCAGACGACGTTGCTGGCATTTCATCGTCTCGGCCATGACTAGTGGCAGCAGCTTCAGCACGAGGTGGAAGTGGATCTTGATCTTTCCCTAATTTTGGAACCTCAACATTTTTGTTCTCCATATTTTAATAGGCACAACTAAAAGGCACCTCAGGTAAACAATGCAGATGGATGGATTGGATACTAGTATACAATTATGGACGGGCTGCCGAGTGCCGACACAGAGGTAGCCACAGCCGTGAACTACCGCACTGTACTGTGTCTGCTGCTAATATATAGACTGGTTGATAAAGAGATAGTATACTCGTAACTAGTATGTATGTATAAAGAAAGAAAAAAAAACCACGGTTAGGTCACTGGTATATACAATTATGGACGGGCTGCCGAGTGCCGACACAGAGGTAGCCACAGCCGTGAACTACCGCACTGTACTGTGTCTGCTGCTAATATATAGACTGGTTGATAAAGAGATAGTATACTCGTAACTAGTATGTATGTATAAAGAAAGAAAAAAAAACCACGGTTAGGTCACTGGTATATACAATTATGGACGGGCTGCCGAGTGCCGACACAGAGGTAGCCACAGCCGTGAACTACCGCACTGTACTGTGTCTGCTGCTAATATATAGACTGGTTGATAAAGAGATAGTATACTCGTAACTAGTATGTATGTATAAAGAAAGAAAAAAAAACCACGGTTAGGTCACTGGTATATACAATTATGGACGGGCTGCGGAGTGCCGACACAGAGGTAGCCACAGCCGTGAACTACCGCACTGTACTGTGTCTGCTGCTAATATATAGACTGGTTGATAAAGAGATAGTATACTCGTAACTAGTATGTATGTATAAAGAAAGAAAAAAAAACCACGGTTAGGTGGTATATACAATTATGGACGGGCTGCCGAGTGCCGACACAGAGGTAGCCACAGCCGTGAACTACCGCACTGTACTGTGTCTGCTGCTAATATATAGACTGGTTGATAAAGAGATAGTATACTCGTAACTAGTATGTATGTATAAAGAAAGAAAAAAAAACCACGGTTAGGTCACTGGTATATACAATTATGGACGGGCTGCCGAGTGCCGACACAGAGGTAGCCACAGCCGTGAACTACCGCACTGTACACTGGTTGATAAAGAGATAGTAGTATACTCGTAACAACTAGTATGACGACGGTATAAAGAATGAAAAAAAAACCATGGTTAGGTGGTATATAATACAATTATGGTTGGACGGACTGCCTGCCAAGTGCCGACACAGAGGTAGCCACAGCCGTGAACTACCGCACTGTACACTGGTTGATAAAGAGATAGTAGTATACTCGTAACAACTAGTATGACGACGGTATAAAGAATGAAAAAAAAACCACGGTTAGGTGGTATATAATACAATTATGGTTGGACGGACTGCCTGCCGAGTGCCGACACAGAGGTAGCCACAGCCGTGAACTACCGCACTGTACACTGGTTGATAAAGAGATAGTAGTATACTCGTAACAACTAGTATGACGACGGTATAAAGAACGAAAAAAAAACCACGGTTAGGTGGTATATATTATAATACAATTATGGATGGACGGACTGCCTGCCGAGTTCCGACACAGAGGTAGCCACAGCCGTGAACTACCGCACTGTACACTGGTTGATAAAGAGATAGTAGTATACTCGTAACAACTAGTATGACGACGGTATAAAGAACGAAAAAAAAACCACGGTTAGGTGGTATATATTATAATACAATTATGGATGGACGGACTGCCTGCCGAGTTCCGACACAGAGGTAGCCACAGCCGTGAACTACCGCACTGTACACTGGTTGATAAAGAGATAGTAGTATACTCGTAACAACTAGTATGACTATGACGACGGTATAAAGAAAGAAAAAAAAAACCACGGTTAGGTGGTATATAATACAATTATGGATGGACGGACTGCCTGCCGAGTGCCGACACAGAGGTAGCCACAGCCGTGAACTACCGCACTGTACTGTGTCTGCTGCTAATATAGACTGGTTGATAAAGAGATAGTATACAATACTACTAATATACTGGTGGTCAGGCACTGGTCACCACTAGTCACACTGGCAGTGGCACTCCTGCAGCAAAAGTGTGCACTGTTTAATTTTAATATAATATTATTTATCATGTACTCCTGGCTCCTGCTATAACAACCTGCAGTGCTCCCCAGTCTCCCCCACAATTATAAGCTTTATATACAATACATTGATGTGCAGCACACTGGGCTGAGCAGTGCACACAGACTGAGTCACTGTGTGACTGTGTATCGTTTTTTTCAGGCAGAGAACGGATATATTAAATAAAACAAACAACTGCACTGTCTCTGGTGGTCACTGGTCACTGTGGTCGTCAGTCACTAAACTCTGTCTGCACTCTGCACTCTCTTCTAATCTACAGTATCACAGCAATCTCTCTCTCTCTCTTCTAAATCTAATCTAAATGGAGAGGACGCCAGCCACGCCCTCTCCCTATCAATCTCAATGCACGTGTGAAAATGGCGGCGACGCGCGGCTCCTTATATAGAATCCGAGTCTCGCGAGAATCCGACAGCGTCATGATGACGTTCGGGCGCGCTCGGGTTAACCGAGCAAGGCGGGAAGATCCGAGTCGCTCGGACCCGTGAAAAAAAAAGTGAAGTTCGTGCGGGTTCGGATTCAAAGAAACCGAACCCGCTCATCTCTAGTCATACAGGCACGTGGAGGCCACACACACTACTGAGCCTCATTTTGACTTGTTTTAAGGACATTACATCAAAGTTGGATCAGCCTGTAGTGTGTTTTTCCACTTTAATTTTGAGGGTGACTTCAAATCCAGACCTCCATGGGTTAATAAATTTGATTTCCATTGATAATTTTTGTGTAATTTTGTTGTCAGCACATTCAACTATGTAAAGAACAAAGTATTTAATAAGAATATTTCATTCATTCAGATTTAGGATGTGTTATTTTAGTGTTCCCTTTATTTTTTTGAGCAGTGTAGTTACCACCATACTATCTGCCACTGCAGTGCCACTCTGTTTCCTAGATGTGCCATGATTGAAGTTGAACTGCCATGTATTTTTTTCCACCCACTACTGTCACTTATACCCCTTTTCCACTACCTTGAAAAACACTTACCCGTGTTTTTTCCCAGTGGAAACGCCCCCCTCCCCGGCAAATTCCCGGATCAAGCGATCCGGGAATTCTACCCGGGTATCTTGCCGGGTTGAACACGTGTTCAACCCGGTAAGCTGTGTAGTGTGTGTGAATGGAAGCTGTGTCAAGGCGACACGGCTCCCGTTCACAGTGAATGGAAGGGTGGTGCTGGGAGATCATGTGATCTCCCAGCGCCGCCCCTGCCGCGTCAGCAGCAACGTCACCAACCCAGCAATATGCCAGGTTGGTAAGCTCTGTGGGAAAGGGGGGCTGTAGCACCGGTCACAGCCGTGTCAGGCTCCCGGCTGCGAACCGTGCTACAGATGGAAAAGGGGTATAAGTTTAGTCAGCAACCCAGCTAGGTGCAACCTTTTGGCCTAAACTAGATGAAAACAATACTGTGGTCAAAATTGACTGGAAATTACTGGAAATTAATTTTATTGAGGTTAATAATACTGTAGAAAAGTGGTAAAACACCCCAGAAAATAACAAACATTGTGTCGACCTTTTATTTTTTTGTGTTGGCCTTTTGACCCTGTCGACCTTTTCTACTTTTGTCTATTCCATGCTGACCTTTTGACCCTGTCGACCTAATGCACGGCAACCATTAGTGCTCTACCAATTGACTGTAGACTTTTTTAATGTAGGTCTAATAATCCACACCCTTTGGAAGGAGGGATTTTATGCAGTAACAAAGGCTGCACAAAGGAGGTATTTTACCCAAGAAACATTTACCAACTCTCTACATTTATACAGAAACTCCCATATTTCACTGAGTTAACAAAAGAAAGAGAAGCCGTAACCTTGTGGATCTTACATCTCTCTCAGGACATTTTAAGAGCTGGTAGGCTGGGTGGTGCCATCTTCCTGATTATCTCACTGAAAATGTGTTGCCGCTGGTGTCTGTAGGATCGGGGACACCACATGACTAGCCATTCATTTGGTTTTGGGTGCAGGCAGTATGGTGCAAGGCCCTCCTGGACCTTTGGGCCTGTGTGTAAAATATACCTGTTATCATGATAGATCTGCTGCAGAGTCAACTTTGGTGTAATGCCTTGAAACTGCAGTTTGAAGAGTCCCAATTTGAGACATCTGTCTCGCCAGTTGGGATTGTGCGAGGTCATTCTTGCCTATTCTCCCTGGATGGCTGGGAGACTCCTGAATTCTGTGTAGTTCTCCTTGGCTTTTTTAAGCCTAGATAACCTTTTCAGATCCGTCAACTTTTCTCCAGCGATGATGCATATGGCTATAGATAAAATAATTGTGGCCCTGTCCCAATGTCTCCAATAATTTGCAGCATTGCCCCAAGGGCCACGATGAAGAAATTTGCATCACCTAGCTCCTGCATGTTCTATCTGTATATACTGAATCCAGGATCTCCTGAAGGAGATCAGGGAAAATGTACCTATATCCCTTTATAAACCAGTCTATATAAGAGACTTGCACTGGAACACCAACAGCTGACATCCCGAAGGGACGTATCGGATTTTGGGTTAGGGCCCGAGGGGGGGAGGGTTTGAGTCAGGCACTAGGGAGGGTTAGGCACTACGGGGAGTGGTTGGCCCTAGCTACCACCCCCGGTAGGGTTAGCCCTAGCCGCCACCTCCGGAGGGTTAGGGTAGGGTAAAAATACTTACTCCTTCCTATGTCAGGATCTTCAGTGTCGGCATCTCGATCACCAGAATTTCATACTGAACCCTTTACTACTGCTCTGCATAGAACAAGCAGCAGATATAGGATGTCACATGAGTCAGTCACTGGATATACACAAAAGCTTTTAGAGGAGAAGCATTTGATATAAGCCTACTGTGATGTGGTATCACTGCCTTGTGCGATAGTCTCCTATACAATACCTAACAATAACTAAAATAAATAGTCGGTTTATCCATTTTTTTTTTATAATAATTTTTATTGATTCACAAAAAATCATTATATACTACATTGCACAGTGAAAGGAGTTGCAAAATACAATAAATCACAATTACAAAGGCATGTGATAACAAAATGCAGATACATAAGAACATGATGTGTTCTATACTCCGAGCAATAACCGGAGTCAAAGTATAGAACATATTAAATAAAAATAGCTGCTTAAACAGGTATACCTGTGTCTAAAGGTCCATACACACTGAGCGTTTTCGCCCAGCGTGTATGCACAGCGATGATCGCTGACATCGCTGGGCTGAAAAGCGCTCAGTGCATATACACTGAGCGCTGTTCCCCCCTGCCCAGCGATGTCAGCGTGGGTGAGCGGCTTTCCATAGCAGGAGATGAACGGCGGCCGCCAGCGATGAAGCGGGAGCGTGCATCAGCGCTCACCGCTCATCGCTTGTTCATACACACTGAGCGGCTTTGAGCTGAAAGCAGCTCAACATACCAAAAGTGACCTGCTCTCAGCTCAAAATCGCCCAGTGTGTATGGGCCTTAAAACATGCACATAGATGTTTCGAGGAGGATAAGGGTTCAACAGGTTTAAGCCACAGTACAGAATCAAGTCCACTTTGTTTGTCTTTCTTGGGTAATGCTCTGTTTTGTTGACATAGCTTTTGACTTGCAAAAACGGAAAAAGTAGAATACGCATATTTGAGTATTTAGCTTGTAGTAGACTCAGTGTGAGATGTTGTAAAGTATTAGTATCCACAAATTTATATAGATATTGCAAGCCTTGGAGAGACCAGTTCCTAATAAAATGAGATGGATGACCATAAGCAAAAGCAGGATAATCTACTAATGGAAGGAAAAGTGAGGAACTAGAAGACAATTTCAATTTGTCTCCAGGCTCTACATGTAGGTTCTAGGAGTATGTTATCTTTGATATCTTGTGGTAGGGAAGATAAACGAGTATGAAGCAAAGTGACTAGATGAATATTTGGGCAAAATGCCTGTTCTAAGGAAAAATTAGTGTGGCCTATCCAGTCCATAGCAAAACGATAATTGGCCCCCAAAGAGTACCTCTGCAGACAAGGTAAATTCACGCCCCCCCAGATCTGTGACCTGTTTGAGCTTGAAAAGGGATATTCAAATAAAGTGTTGTATTTCTTTATTTAATAGTTGCAGATCTTTCTTCGAGAGGAGGAGGGACAGCATCTGAATAATATATAACATTCGAGGAAAACTGATCATCTTAATTACATGGCATCTGCCTACATATGAAAGTGCAAGTGTGCTGCGTTCCTTAAAATCTGCGAATGTTCGTTTTAAGAGTTTGGGGTAGTTGGAAAAATATAGTTGAGAAGGATGAGGGGATAGTGATGCCTAAATATTGAATAGTAGATAACGCCCATTTAAATGGGAACAAATTTCCCTATCCCTGTCTAACTTCAGGATAAAATGCAGCTTATGCATGAGCAAAGGAATACCTTGTTTGGGGTTATGACAATATAATAGAAGATCATTAGCAAAAGCTGATGCTTTAATTTCTTGAATTGCTATGATTATACCCTGCCATTCAGTAAGCTGCGTGAAATGTCTAATTAGCGGATCAATAGCTAGCTTAAAGAGCAGGGGAGAAAGCGGACATCCTTGCTGCGTTCCCCTATAGAGTTGGAAGTGCCTCGTGTTGAGTGAATTAACTGTTAAAAAGGCCATAGGTGATTCATAAAGTGTTTTAAATATATGGGTAAATTCTGAGCCAAACCCCTGGAATTGAAAAATGCATAACAGATGCGACCAACGGACCCTATCGAAAGCTTTATCAGCAGGGGCGTAGCCAGAACTTTGTGGGCCCCATAGCAACATTTTGAAGGAACCCTGTCCCATTGCTTCTACAGAGAATCTTCTCTGCAGTAGTTGTTAATTTTATGTCCCATAATAGTGCCCTAGTTCATATTCTGAACCATAGTAGTGCCTTAGTTAATGTTATGCCCCATAGTAATGCCCTAGTTCACATTATATCACATTGTAGGACTGCCAGTTACACATTATGCAACACAGTACCCCAATTCACATTATGACAGTGTCCCCAGTTCATATTATACCACACTTTAGTGCTTCCACTTCATATCATGCCACATTATAGTGCCCCAGTTTATATTTTGTAATATTGTAATACCCTCCAGTTCATTATATACCACATTACTAAGAGCAGGTCTAGGAGCATACCTAGATATATTGCAGACCCCAAGGCAAAAGTTTGTAAAGGCCCCTATCTACCACCCAATGGTGAAAAATGTATTAACACATGTAACTTTGACTGACAGGGAAAGTGAGCCCCTCTCAGCTCTGGGCCCCATAGCAGTTGCACTACCTGCACCTATGGTAGCTAGGCCCTTTTTTTATCAGCATCACAGCTGACTACAATATTCTGTGTTTGGTGTGGTGTGTGTGTCATAGCTGCAATAAGGGTGCGTATATTCAGAACAGAATGTCTGCCACTGATAAAACCAGTTTGTAATGAGTGGATTAAAAATTGGTTGTAGGCGTTGTGCCATCAATTTGGAAAAAATGTTTAGATCCTGATCAAGTAATGAAATAGGACGATATGAAGTTACTAAAACAGGATCTTTGCCAGGTTTTGAAAGGATAATTATCTGAGCTGTGTTGAAATTTGTGGGAGCAACATGGCTGGATAGAATAGAGTTATATAGTGAAGCTAGGTGGGGAGTTACAAAGGGAAGCAGCAGCTTATAATAATCAGCACTTAGGACATCAGGATCAGGTGATTTACCAAGAGGTAAAGATTTAATAATTCCTGTGATTTCTTCTTTAGTTACTGGGTTAATCAAATGATCATGTTCCTCTTCTGTAAGATGCTGAATCCCCACCTGACAAAGAAAGCCTGCACCCAAGTTAGGGTCATCCTCAGTGGGAGCATATACATTTTTATAATAATGAGGAAATTCTTCTGCAATTCGATCAGGATGCGATAATGTCCTAGCATTATCAGAAGATAGTTAAGTGATAAATATAGCAGCTGTGCGTTGCTGTAATAAATGTGCAAGTAGTTTTCCCGACTTGTTGCCCCACTTGAAAAACCTATGTTTTTGAAAAGTGGTTTGTAATAGGGCCTGTTCAGAACACAGGGTGTCATACAATTTTTTTGCAGCTTTATATCTGGTTCCCATCTCTTCTGAAGAGGTTATTAAATAGGCGGAGTATGTGTTAGAGAGGGCCAAACTCAGCTCTTTAAACTTAGATAACAATTGTTTACACTTATGCGTTACATGTGCAATAATATGACCTCTCATAACAGGTTTGGCAACTGCCCAAAAGAGGTTAATATCCTGAATATGCTGAGAGTTATCATTGCTATAGTTAGTAAGATCGTCTAAAGTTAAGAGATCATTTGAAAAGAATGAGTACCCCTATGGTCTTATTATGGTAAGATGTAGCCCTAAAGTCCCCAACCTAATTGCCTCTCAGAATATTTCTATCAGAGACATTCCAATGGGTTTCCTGGAGGAAAACCACATCGGGATGGTATTTTTTCAATTGTTGCAGTATTTTTTTTCCTGTTAACAGGGGTGTTTAGACCTTCCATGTTCCAAGATACAAATTTTAATGAGTCTGTTATACGTGTTGTATCTAGGTTAAAGGGTGTGTCATGTGTCATTAACCTATGCCTTGTTTTGGTAAATAAACGGCAGTAAATATATGTATATGTGCACACTCTTGTCCCAGTGAGCAAGAGAAGTGTATAAAAGAGACTCAAAAAAGACTTAAATGAAGGAAGGTACCATCTATCACATATCCTACGACTGTGCATAAGCATAATGATATAATATGTAGAGAATCAATTTTTAACTTTAAATTGAATTCGGAATGTGGTCAACAGAGCCAACTAAAGGAAGGGAAGTTTCTAAAGGGAGGATGAAAGATGACGACATTTGGAGAATGACACTATTCCTGAGCATCACAATATAAAATGAAAAAGGCATGTAACATCAATATGTTCAAGACGAGAAATACAATACTAAGACTATATAGTAATATTATTACGTTCATATGACCTGTATAAAGAGAGAAGACATGTAACTAGTTGGCACTGAAGAATAACAGTCAGTCACCAGAGAAGGAATTGTGCGGAGATGAAGGTTGAGTAGATTTCAGGACATTGGAAGCTGCATTGGGGGTATCAAAAAAGTGGGCCTTGCCATTGTGGAAAACTCGCAGTTTTGCTGGATATAAGAGGGCAAAATGAAAGCCATCTTCAAATAGTACTCTGCAAACTGCTGAAAACTCTCTGCGTTTCATGGCGACATTGTAAGAAAAGTCTGGGAATAAGAGGATTTTGGAGCCCTTGTATGAGAGATCAGATTGTTTACGATAAGGGTGGGTATCCGAATCCATGCCTAATTCCGATGGTAACCATTCAGACACTAATTGCATTAAAGTCCTTTGGTTTTACTGACTCCGGTAAACCAATAAGATGGACATAATTTAGACGGTTGCGGTTTTCAATGTCTTCAAGCTTATCTTAAAGGGCGGAAAATAGGATTTTAATTACCTGCCGGTAAATCCTTTTCTCGTAGTCCGTAGAGGATGCTGGGGTCCATTTTAGTACCATGGGGTATAGACGGTTCCGCAGGAGCCTTCGGCACTTTAAGACTTTTTAACAGTGTGAACTGGCTCCTCCCTCTACGCCCCTCCTCCAGACCTCAGTATAGGAACTGTGCCCGAGGAGACGGACAATCTCGAGAGAGGAATTACTATTAAAATTGTGGCAAGATTCATACCAGCTCACACCATACATAAAAAACATGTCAGCTAACATGGCCAATAACATAACTCATGTCAACCAGCATGTATAACGCAACAGCAACAGCGGTCAACATCTGAACACATGTGTGCAAAAAGATAAACGTAATCAGCAGGAAAAATAAGCACTGGGCGGGCGCCCAACATCCTCTACGGACTACGAGAAAAGGATTTACCGGCAGGTAATTAAAATCCTATTTTCTCTTACGTCCTAGAAGATGCTGGGGTCCATTTTAGTACGATGGGGATATACCAAAGCTCCCAGTATGGGCGGGAAAGTGCTAATGTTCCTGCAGAAGTGACTGACCAAATTGAAGGTCGGCAGCAGCCAAGGTGTCAAACTTATAAAACTTAGCAAATGTGTTTGCGCCCGACCAAGTAGCAGCTTGGCAGATTTGCAAAGCCGAGACCCCCCCGGCAGCTGCCCAGGACGAACCCACTTTCCTTGTAGAGTGGGCTTTTACTGAAGTCGGTAATGGC
Source organism: Pseudophryne corroboree (assembly GCF_028390025.1). Lineage (NCBI taxonomy): Eukaryota > Metazoa > Chordata > Amphibia > Anura > Myobatrachidae > Pseudophryne > Pseudophryne corroboree. Next base: position 565,084,569 of record NC_086446.1, on the reverse strand, counting down.
AATCCTGCCGTGGAATGAGCGTGCTGAATGGTACCCCTGATCCAGCGCGCAATAGTCTGCTTAGAAGCAGGACCCCCAATCTTGTTGGGGTCATAGAGGACAAACAGAGATTCTGTTTTCCTTATCCGAGCCGTTCTTGCAACATAAGTCCTCAGCACTCTGATGACATCCAAGGACTTTGAGATGGCTGAGGTGTCAGAAGCTACTAGCACCACCATTGGTTGGTTGATATGAAAAGAAGACACAACCTTTGGAAGAAAGTGCTGACGTGTTCTCAGTTCAGCCCTATCTTCATGAAATATTAAATAAGGACTCTGTGACAGAGCTAACTCAGACACTCGTCTGCCTGAAGCCAAGGCCAACAACATGACCCCTTTCCAAGTGAGAAACTTTAACTCCACCTCTTGCAGAGGATCAAAACAGTCCAATTTAAGGAACTGCAATACCTCATTAAGATCCCATGGCACCGCAGGAGGCACAAAAGGAGGTTGGATGCGCAGAACCCCCTTCACGAACGTCTGGACCTCAGGAAGAGAAGCCAATTGTTTCTGAAAGAAAACTAACAAGGACGAAATCTGAACCTTGATAGATCCTAATCTCAATCCAGCATCCACACCTGCCTTTAGAAATAGGAGAAGTCATCCTAATTGAAACTCCACCGCAGGAGACTTCTTGGATTCACACCAAGATACATATTTTCTCTAAATACAATAGTAATGTTTGGACGTTGCCCCTTTCCTGGCCAGAATAAGTGTGGGAATGACTTCATTGGGAATACCCTTACGGGCTAGGATCTTGCACTCAACAGCCATGCCGTCAAACGCAACCGCGGTAAGTCCTGATAAACTAACGGCCACTTCTGAAACAGGTCCTCGCGGAGAGGAAGAGGCAGAGGATCTTCCATTAATAACTCTTGAAGATCTGGATACCAAGCCCTCCTTGGCCAATCTGGAGCAATCAGTATTGCTCGAACTCTTGTTCTTCCGATGATCTTGAGAACTTTTGGAATAAGTGGAAGTTGAGGGAACAGATACACCGACTGAAACACCCACTGGGTCACCAGTGCATCTATCGCTATTGCTTGTGGGTCTCTCGACCTGGAACAATATTTCTAAAGCTCCTTGTTGAGGCGTGATGCCATCATATCCACCTGAGGAGCGCCCCAACGACTTGCCACCTCCGCAAAGACTTCTGGGTGGAGGCCCCATTCTCCTGGATGGAGATCGTGTCTGCTGAGGAAGTCTGCTTCCCAGTTGTCCACTCCCGGAATGAAATTGCCGACAGAGCTTTTGCATGTCTTTCTGCCCAGAGGAGTATCTTTGTCACCTCTGCCATTGCCGCTCTGCTTTTTGTTCCGCCTTGACGGTTTCTGTAAACTACTGCTGTTATATTGTCCGACTGTATTAGGACGGGCAGGTTGCGAAGAAGACGTTCCGCTTGAAGAAGGCCGTTGTAAATGGCCCTTAACTCCAGGACGTTTATGTGTAGACAAACTTCCTGGCTTGACAATGTTCCCTGGAAGGTTTCCCCCTGTGTGACTGCTCCCCATCCTCGGAGACTTGCATCCGTGGTCACCAGGATCCAGGTCTGAATCCCGAACCTGCGTCCCTCTAGGAGGTGAGACATTTGTAGCCACCATCATCAATATGGGAGTGGAGAGGACGGGGAATCAGCGTCGCCTTGTTCCGGCGTCAATGTAGCCCTTATCCTCAGCACCCAGTTGACAAGGGTCAGCTCAATGGGAGAGGCTTATATCCCGATGTCCAGTGATTTTCCCAGAGCTGCAGAAGAGCTCAGCTAAGAAGCCTGCCCACCCGAAGTCCTCATCCATCTCTTTTAAAAGGAAATTAAATATTAAAAGTTATGTTTTAAAAAGTATAATTAAGCATCATAGCTTAAAAGAGTGCCCCACAAGTGGATTTATGGGTTTCTTTTGGGCTTTTTGACAATGTTCGTTTTCAGAGTCTCTAAAAGTTGCAAGGTATGCAATGCACAAATGTGCTATCCATAACAGCAACTACAAATCTAATCATATTACAATAGTAAAAATACCTGAAACATGTCAATTATGTCATTAAGTTTATGGAATTAAACTAAACAGAACTGAAAAGTAAAGGGGCCTACATACGGTGCGATATATCTACCGATATGAACTATATAGTCCCTATCGGCAGAAAACACAGTGCATATCGCACCATGGGGGTGATTTCGACTTGATCGTAGCACAGCTACGATCAGGAATACAGACATGCTGGGTGACGCCCAGCACAGGGTTAGCCCACCCCGCATGTCAGTCCCTGCCCCATCACAGAAGTGCAAAAGCATCGCACAGCGGCGATGCTTTTGCACTTCAGGAGTAGCTCCCGGCCAGCGCAGCTTTTACGCGCTGGCCAGGAGCTACTCATCGCTGGCTGGGTCGCAACGGCTGCGTGTGATGTCATGCAGCCGCTGCAGCCCACCCCCCGCACGGTCTGGCCACGCCTGCGTTGGCCGTACCGTGCCCACAAAACGGCGCCATACGCCACCGTACCGCCCACTCCTGCCCAGTGACCACCTCTGCCTGTCAATCAGGCAGAGGTGATCTGTAGGCAATGTCAGCTGTCGTCTGTCAGCCATGCGCCAGCACACTGCGGCGTTGGCGCAGGCGCAGTTCTGACCTGATCGCTGCGCTGCGAAGAACTGCAGCGAGCGATCAGGTCAGAATGACCCCCCATGTGTAAGCACCTTGTGATGCTGATGCAAGGTCCCGCGGGATTGGCATCGCGAGGAAAAATAGAGTATGCAGGCAGGGCCAATATTGACTATATCGGAGGTTCATGCCTCCGGCCACAATATAGTCAATATTATATATTACCAGTTATCTATAAAGTGCACACATATTCCGCAGCGCTTTACAGAGAATATTTTCAATATCAGCCATTAGCCTGCATCGCGCCATGTCTAGGCGGCTTAAGTGTACTGTTCGGAAACTAACTTATTGTATTTGTAAAATAACAGAGAGCAGAACATAAAAGAAATGTGTTGCTGTGGAGCTTCGTGACATCACCCACACTGTTTAAGAAGAGAGAAGCAGCTGACAGGTGATCCCTTAACAAGTTACCTTAAAAAGTCTGGAAGTTGCCTTGCATGATGAGATGAAACAGTTCAAGTTTATAGATTAATTACACATGTAAATGATATATGGACACAATTATTGCTTTATGCAAATATTCTGTTTATTCATTAAACCTTAATGTCTATGTTCTTCTATGCCAGCAGTTTCTAGTTTGTCACGTGACTCCTTGCTATTAATTAAACAGATGGAATAGCAAACAGATGACAGAATAGCTGCCCTTTGGAGTGGTAAGTAAGATATTGTGCAGAAGATGCTGTAGAAAACGTTGACCTTATGTACCTACCTACTGAGGCATTTCTTTATTTTTACAGTACAAATTATGAGCAGGAATTGTCTGTGAAAAGATAATCATAATTAATTATTAGAATGTGTTGCTGAAGTGTTAGTGCATTATGTTTTGAACAGGACAATGCAAATACTGTACTATTACATGCTGTCATGCAAGGAGCAGAATTAACAGGAAAGGAGGAATATTCATTCAGCAAGTTTGTTTGATGCTTTTTATTTATGGGGGTTTTCTGTGTATTTGGGGGTTAGAATAAATGCTGCTTTCTCTGAAAATGCATTATGGAGTCACACTAAATAAATAATAGAACCAAACCTGCTAACCTTAAATGTTAAATATGAGCATTTTAAAGGGACATAATTATAATACAGTATGTTCTGATTAAAATTAGTTCTACACTCAGGGAACTATCATCATTATTAGTATTCTTACAATCATTTATTTGCAGAGTGCCATGGTACAGGAGAATATATAGTACTAGGTGATTCATCGCGCCCTACGGGCGCTCTTCACACCGTCGTAAGGCGCTACGCCCCCTTAACCCTTGCACGCCCTTGTGACATGCAATATTTGTATTATATGGAGTATTGCCTCCAATCATAATTGTGTGAGTGGTTAAATATTGCACAGACAAAGGGCCTGCGATGGTTAAGGGTTCGTAGCCCCTTGCAACGGCGTGAACAGCGCATGCAGGGCCTGATGAATCACCTGGTAGGTGCTGTGGTTGGGGGAGTGGCGGGTGCGGGTGAGACACGGATGGGGAGGGGGTCCGGGGTGCTGCGGGTGGGAGAGGGGTGGTTGCGGGGGTGCTGCAGGTGGGGGAGGGGCTAGTGCAGTGGTGCCATGGGTTGGGGAGGGGCAGGTGCCGCAGGTGGGGGTCCGGAGCCACTGCGGGTGGCGGAGGGGCGGGTGCGGTGGTGTAGCAGGTGTGGGGTGGGGGTGCTGCGGCTGGGGGAGGGGGTCTGGAGCCATCATGGGTGGTGGAGGGGGTGGGTGTGGGGGTGCCGCGGATGGGGCCTGGAGGTACTGCGAGTGGGGGAGGGGCAGGTAATGCTTCTCCTGCTTCTCCTCCTGGGCGCAGCTAAGCTGCTGTCCTCCCTTTGGCATTGGTTCTCCCGGATACTCGCACAGCAGCCAAGCAGCCAGTCACTATTGTTAGTTCCGGTGTCCCAATGCGCTGCATTACAGGGAAGAAGATGCACTCAATAAACTACAGCTCCCAGCAGGCCTTAGCACCGGAATGCTTTGGTGTTAAGGGCTGCTGGGAGCTGTAGTTTATTTAGTGCGTCTACTGCCCTGTAATGCGGCGCGTTGGGACAACGGCGCTAACAATAATGACTGGCTGGCAGAACTGACTGACTGGCTAAATCAATGTAAAAGGTGAGAGTGCTGTGCAGTGTCAGTGACTCTGCACACCCACTGCACTACACAGCACTGTCACCTTTTACTGTACATTGATTCAGCATCCAGACATTACCCTCCGCGATATCACCCACTCTCTCTGTTACATTAGCCATCTAGGGGCTTCCAGGCCGGCAGCCCAGGTGCTGTGTTGCGGAGTCAGGGCCTCTGGGGATCTGGGCGCGGCTGTGGCGGGAAGGCACTTCTGTGACATCACGCGCAGAGGAGGCTCCGGGTCTCAGAGAGTATGCGGCGCAGGGAGGGCTTTGAAAGCCTTCTACTGCGCCGCTTTCATAGAAATCTATGTCGGTGGCCACAGCAGCTTTTGTTCCACCTGCGTCGCGGCTTGGTAGTGGGGATTGTTGATGCCGGAGGGTGCTGGCGTACTGGCAGCAGGACATAGGACGCTGCAGTAAAAGGATTCCCCCCCCCCCCCTATCTACAGCGCAGAGACTTGCTGCAGATGCAGTGGCATACCCTACTGCTCTGGGAACACACAGCAGCCAAAGGGCAGAGCCTCCCTTTGGATGTAACCTGTGTGGGGGGGCGTTTCTCGACCAATTATCTGTGGACTGGGTGTGATAGACCTGCTGCTAACCCAATGAGAGCTCCTAGCCACGCCCAGCGTTATTCACACAGTCACAGAGTGACAGATATAGGAGAATGCGGTTTTTAAGAGTTTACACTGTCATTTATTGGGAAAAGCTGGCTAAGCGTACCTGCAGTCTCACGCCTGCCCAGTTGCGGCCTCTCTGGTCGTTCGGTTCTTGCTTGTCGCGACGTCGGGCGGAATCTGCGTGGGAAGGCTGCGCAGGACCTGGGCAGAAGGGACGGGGATACCCCAGTATAGTCAACACCCCCCTTTTAAAGGTGAAAGGACCACTACGGTGGGATACAGTAACAAAGATTTATTATAGACAGGGTTAGTCACTGGTCCATGTGACTAAATTCACCTCTTAGTAAAGTTCAGTGCAATTCAATAAGCCACGATACTTTTAGTCACATACTAAAAATATAACATACCATTAACACAAGAGCATTTCTGAATTTCAACACTCAGACGTCTTATACAGCTGTTTCATGAGTATGCATGCGTTATACTGACGGGTCACTAGATGGCGCTAGATTGGACATGTTCAGTTTATGCTGCTGACAAAATGTTCCAGCTATATCACTGTCCTACAGGGGGTGCTGTAGAATGAGTTCGCACTGTGCACAGTATTTGTAATCCAACGGGTGGTGCCGTGGAGCAGCTACTTGCCATGTATAGCACCAGTTTCCAATAGAGGGCCAATGGCAGGCAGCTCCAAATAAATCCCACATGTCCCTCTCTTTGTACATAGAGTCCTGCTGTAATCTGTCCCAAGGGGCTGTGATGTTGCAAGCTGTCAGGGTGATCACTGTTGGTCTGGGTGCCCATATGTGGGGGCTGTCTGGGGTGAAGTAGAGTACCTGCATTATCTGCTGCTGTTGCCAGCTCCTGCCGGTCACTTCTCACTGCTGCTTTTCAGGGTGACAGCTGTCTCTCGATGCCCAGACTCTCCCAGCGCAGCGCGCCTCCAGACCTCCGCGTACAGCTCTTCACACCCACACATGACACACTGCCTCCTGTTCCACTGCCATGCTGCTCTCTCTCTCTGCTCACTGCAGTTCTCCTTCCTGCTTCTCTCCCCACACAACACGGCCAATCAGAGCGCTCCCAGCTTCCCGCTCTGCAGGGATCCTGATGGAAAGCCCAGGGTCCTAGTGCTATACATATTCCTCTCCTGGTTGCCATAGTTGCTTAGCAACCAGTGTAAAAAGGATTTTAATCCTCACAGTGCATCTGCAACTGGTTTAACTAGCAGAAGGGATACTGCAAACGCGGGTATCACACTAAGACAAGAAGATCGATACATTTACAGTATCCCTGTGATTTTAAAATCACATGTAGTTCAGCACAATCCGTGTGCACTTTTATTTTTGGGCCTTATTCAGAGTTGCTAGCAAACCAAAAAAGTTGTAGTTCGGCAAAACCATGTTGCACTGCAGGGAGCAGATGTAACATGTTAGATTTGGGTGGGGTGTGTTCAAACTGAAATCTAAATTGCAGTGTGCAAATTAGGCAGCTGTATTTACCATGCCCTTAAACAATTTAACCCACCCAAATCAAACTCTCTCTGTACATGTTATATCTGCCCCACCTGCAGTGCAGCATGGTTTTGCTCAATTGCTTACTTTTTTGGTTTGCTGACAAACCTGACAAACCCCCTTAGCCCCTATAGCTGATGCCATCTGTAGATGACGTTAGGTGCTGTAGCCTATAGGCTAAGTTTAGCTGTAAAAAGATTTTTGGATCCCTCTTTGCCCATGTAAACATCATTGCTTTAATGGGGGGGAAGGTCTTTGCTGCATCAAAATGCAAAATGCAGTTCTAATAATGCATACCTCCCAACATTCTGACCTTGCAAGGCGGGACTCAAAAGGGGGCGTGGTCTAATATGAAAGGGGGACGGCTTCACGTGGGTGATGGGATCGCCTCCAATTTTCGGCACAGTTGGGGCATGGCCAGCGCTCTGTGAGCTGTTGGCCATGCCCCCAGTCCTTCTCCCTAACTGGAATAGACGCTGTGCACAAGTGCACGGCGCCTATTAGAATGTAAGCTCTCACGAGTAGGGCCCTCTTCCCTCATGTGCTTATACTTTTCTTACTTTAATAATCCTCAACTGCCCAGATCCCACAGTTTTTTGACCACCTGGAACTTATCTCTATGTATACTGGTGTAGTTATGCTTAGTTGCCCTGTACTTGTCCTATATTGTATTCAACTGTAAGTCACTGTTTTCCTATTTTTTATGTGCATTTGTACTCTGTAATCGGGCGCTGCGGAACCCTTGTGGCGCCATATAAATAAAGGATAATAATAATAATAATAATAATTAGCTGGGTACTAAGAGGAATTATACTCTGTAACATAGTAACCAGAAATCTACCTTTAGCTTTCATTTGTAGTCAGTCTAATGAAATTGGCATGCTACTGTTTGCTATCCGCTGCTACACGCCATTGTTTACACCATGTTATTAAATAGGCATCACAGATTTATAGGCATCAGTGCATCATACTATAAAAATATTTTATTTTTATTCCCCCCTTTTAAAAATACAAATTTCATTACTATGGTTTTGAAAGGATAATTAAATCACTAAGGTGTAAAATGCATGTTAACGAATGCACAGTTTTCTGAATAGTTTCTCTATGTTCATTTCATACATTGCACTTTTACAACCACAACGTATTGTGTGAGTAACACGCCTTAATATAGGAAGAAAAAAAACCAGTAGGTTGTGCTACCTTGTACTCTATTATATTCTATTATCTGTAAATGTAGTCTGTAATTATTATTGCGTGTCCTATAATTTTGAAATGTAATTGTGGGAGCAAGAACATTGACTCCTATTTGACTTATTTTATTGCTGTTTCCTGTGTATTAATATTTCAAAATCACAAAATGTAAGTGTAAGCTGAAATAAGGTTAAAATTTGCCAAAGTGCTGTGTCTTTGTATTCCTATTATCCCGCTCCCCTGTTTTTTCACGCTCACCATTGAAAACAGTGTTGATGCTGAAAAGAAAAAAATGGGCGTGGCTTCATGGGGAAGGGGCGTGGCCACATAATAGTACCAATTCACATCACACCGCAAAGTAGTGTCCGTCAGTAACATTACAACACACAGTAGGACCTTTTATACACATTAGGCCAGGTAGAGTCCTTTATACAACACAGGAAAAACAAAAACACAGGGAAAAAAACCCTGATTCATACCCTTTACATTATTTGTCCTTTTCCTCCTTATAGTAATGCCCCTTACACATCATGCCACACCGTAATGCCCATTTCACATTATTCCACACACTGTAATGCCCATTACGCATTTTGCCACACATCATGCCACACACTGTAATGCCCATTCCACATTATGCCAAACATTGTACCATGCATTACACATTATGCCACACACCATAATGCCCATTACACATTATGCCACACACCGCAACACCTATTACACTTTATGTCACACACCATAGTGACAGATACAGATTCTGCCCCCAGTATAGAGCCAGTTACATATATTGCCCCCTGTATAGTGCCAGATACATATACTGCCCCAATATAGTGCTGGTTATGTGGCTTGCGATCATGCCAACCCTGCAAAGCCATGCCCCTTTTGTATAGACCACGCCCCCTTACGGCGCAACCTATACTAAAGGTCCTCCTGCTCCACTCCAAATGTTGGAAGGTATGTATTCAGGGGATGCTAAATATTTGTAGTTAACCCCCATAAATGGGTGTTTTCTGGGATTAAGCCCTAAATATTTAATGCTAAATGGGCCCCACTGGTTCCACAGGATTTAAGGCATTTATTTGCCAACTATACACTAATGTGGGTGTGGTATGGAAGGTAGATAGTAACTAGGTTGACAGTGTCTAGGTCGACCACTATTGGTCGACAGTAACTAGGTCGACAGGGTCTTTAGGTCGACATGGTCTAGGTTGACAGATCAAATGGTCGACATGTGTTTTTTATGTTTTTTTGGTGTAGTTTTCTTCATAGAGTGACCGGAAACCCCAGTTAGTGCACCATGTCCTCTTGCATGGCTCGCTTCGCTCGCCATGCTTCGGGCAAGGTGCGTCGCTCCACTGCCGCTTCACTTGGCCCAGATTACCATTCCACTCGTAGTCCACGTGGATCGTTAAGTATGAAAAGGTTCAAAAAAAGAAAAAAATTGTGAAAAACCTGAACATGAAAGACCTTTTGACCTGTCGACCTAGAACATGTTGACCTAGAGACCCTGTCGACCTAGTTACTGTCGACCAATAGTGGTCGACCTAGACACTGTCGACCTAGAGACCGGATCCCCACTAATGTAACCTCTCCACAAAATTTCAACAGGCTCTCTCAGGACCCACTTCTTCACCAAACCCAGACTAATCTCATCCTAACCCTCTGTCCCACACTCACTATCTACCCCATCTGTGTCACCCCTGTCTGTCTGCCCCTCCCCTTTAGAATGTAAGATCTCACAAGCAGGGTCCTCATCCTTCATGTGCTTATCACTCTCTTACTTAAACCAACTTAGACGGCACCTAATCCCGCGGTTTTCTGCCACCCTGTTACTTATGTCAGTGTTTATTTTCCTTGTATTTGTTCTATATTGTCTACAAATGTGAGTCACTATTGTCCTGTTTTGATTTTTCATTTCTGTACTCTGTAATTTGGCGCTGCATAATAATAATAATAATAAATAATAATAATAATAACAACCCACCCCTGTATGCCAAGGGGGTATGGTGTAATAACTAGAGATGAGCGGGTTTGGATCTCAGAGATCTGAACACCCCTGAACTTCACGTTCCGAGCCAGGAACCGAGTCCGGCTCGGGATTTCCCGCCAAACTCGGAAACCAGAACGAGGCAAAATGTCATCATCCTGCTGTTGGATTCTCGCGGGTTTTGGATTCCATATAAACAGCCGCGTATCGCCGCCATTTTCACTTTGGACTTGGAGCGTGAGGGAGACTGAACTTTGTCTCTCTTGGTGGGTGGTGGCGTCGGGTGGGGTCAATATGTGCTCTCTAGGGGTGCTGTTCCTGTCACTGTGGTGTCCCTGTGATGTTAGGGGTGCTGTCCTGGCTGTCACTGGTGTTTCATGTGCTGTTAGGGGTGCTGCAGCTGTACATCGGTGTTGCTGTCCTGGCTATCACTGTTGTACAGGGGGTCAGGGACACTGTCTTCCTGTATGCTGTGAAAATACAGGGGTGTGCTGGCCCTGACTTGTATGCTGAAAAAAATCAGGGGTGCAGTGAAAATAAATGTTCACTGGCCCTATCTTGTATGCTGTCAAAATTCAGGGGTGCTGTTGTTAAAACAAAAAAGTACACTGGTCCTGTATGCTGTAAAAATACAAGGGTGCAGGTTTTAAAATAAAAGTACACTGGTCCTGTATGCAGTAAAAAATACAAGGATGCTATTGTTAAAACAAAAAGTACACTGGTCCTGTATGCTGTAAAAATACAGGGGTGCTGTTAAAATAAAAGCAGTAGTGGATCTTGCTATGGGCACACAGGATTTTTGCCCGGGGCGCTGCCTTCTGGGGGGTGCCGCCGCCATCCAGAGGGCGCCGCCACTGTGGCAAGATCCGCTACTGGTGGTGCCCCCCGGTACAGTGCGGTGGTGTGCTGTCATCATTGCGCACCACACGGCAATATGGGACCGGCACATAGACGCTTGACCTCTAGTGTCTGTGCTGTGCTATGGGAGAGACGTCATGACGTCTCTCCCATAGATCCGAGGAGCGGCGCCGGCGGCTGGAGACGGAGGGCAGCAGCGGTCGGGAATCAGCAGCGGGGATGGTGAGTATTCATTTATTTTTTATTTTATTTTTTGTAAGCGGCACAACTCTACTGGGGGCACAACTCTACTGGGGGCACAAACGGGGGCATAACTCTACTGGGGGCACAACTCTACAGGGGGCATAACTGACCATGCCCCTTTATGAAACCACGCCCCTATTTTCATCCAAGGCGCCACATGGGCTAGAACCGGCCCTGAATAAAAGTACACTGGTCCTGTAAGCTGTAAAATACAGGGGTGCTGTGAAAATAAAGGGGCACTGTTCTGTGTGCTGTAATAATAAAGGGGTGCTGTCCTGTGAAATAGAGAATAAAAATTTGGAGGAAAAAATAGTGGAAGATCAGGAACAACTTCCAGTTCCTAGTACTAGTGCTGAAGCTGCTGGTGCCACCTGTCATGACATTGACGATGCAATTCCATCAACATCATCTGCTAAAGCCAATGCCCAATGTCATAGGGGCATATAAAATCCAAGAAGCAAAAATTAATAATCAGACAAAAAAAGAAATGAACTGATGAGAAATGTAAAATTGGCAATATGCCATTCCATTCACGTCACAAAGCGGCAAGGAAAGGCTAAGGCCTTGGCCTATGTTCATGACTGGCGGTTCAGCTTCTCATGAGGATGGAAACCCTCCTCCCTCTCAAAAATAAGAAAAAATTAAGCTTGTTAAAGCACAGGAAAAAACAACTGTGCATTCAGAGATATCACAAATCCCCAAGGAGAGTCCAAGTGTGTCCGCGGTTGCGATGTCTAGGCCTGACCTTCCCAAGACTGTATGGAAAGAGGAGGCTCCTACCACCATTTGCATGCCCCCTACAAGTGCTGGGAGGAGCACCGCCAGTCCAGTAGCTGATATGGAGATTGAGGATGTCACTGTAGAAGTATACCAGGATGAGGAGGATATAGGTGTAGTTGGCGCGGAGGAGGTAGCTGATGATGAGGATTCTGTTGGTGATGTGGTTTGTTAGAATAAAGACACCAGTGGAGACAATTGTTATCCATAGGATAAAAAAAAAGACCATTTCATGCCTGGGCAAAATACCAAAAAATCTACCTCTTCGGTGTGGAATTATTTCTCCACAAATCCGGGCAACAGGTGTCAAGCCGTGTGTTGCCTTTGTCAATCCATAATAAGTAGGGGTAAGGACGTTAACCACCTAGGAACATCCTACCTTATATGTAAGAGGTCGCCAACCGATGGGTAGCTTGGCACCATTTCTTAGGTAGATCGCAGCGGCGGCGGTCACGGTGCGTGCATATTGATATGGTGCTGGCCGCCAGCCAATCAGAGCTCACGCGCCGGCTCCTGATTGGCTGGCGGTCCGCATCATATTTCAAATGGCCGTGCGGCGTGCAGTTGGAGACGTCAGCAGCGCCGCCACTGGTACTTTAGGCCGAGGAGATGCGCTGTGTCTGCCAGTGGACCTTCCTCATCTCCTCCCCTCAAACACAGCGGCGGATGTGGGGGCAACAAATGTGAGCACTGCTTTGTATCTGGCACTGCTGGGGGTGCATCACATGTATCTGGCACTGCGGGAGGGGGGGCATTATTTATGTATCTGGCACTACTGGGGGTCATTAATTGCATATCTTGCTCTGCTGGGGGCATTAATTGTATATTTGGCACTGCTGGGGGGGCATTTTTTGTGTATCTGGCACTGCTGGGAGCCATTATTTGTGTATCTGGCACTGCTGGGAGGCATTACTTGTGTATCTGGCACTGCTGGGAGGCATTATTTGTGTATCTGACACTATGCGGGGGGTGATACTAGTGTATCTGGCACTGCTGGGGAGCATTATTTCTGTTTCTGGCACTGTTGGGGGCATTAATTGTTTATCTGGCACTGTTGGGGGCATTATTTGTGTATCTGGTACTGCTGGAGGCATTATTTGTGTAGCTGGCACTCTAGGGGGCATTATTTGTGTAGCTGGCACTGCTGGGGAGCATTGTGTATCTGGCTCTATGCGGGGGACATTACTGGTGTATCAGGCACTACGCAGGGGGCTTTACTGTTGCAAGGCCACACACACTTTTGTGAGCCCGTACCCACTTTCACAGGAATGCGCGCGCATTGGGGGTAGCTCTTCCAGAGGTTTTTTTTTTCCCGAAAGTAGCTCACACCCCAATTAAGGTCGGAGACCACTGTTATATGTCACTTGCAGCGCATTCATCATAAGTCATTGTCAAGTTCAGAAACTTTGGGCAATAGTGTAAGTAGTCCACTGACACCTATATCCCTTCTTCCTGTTGTACCCAAGCTCCTGCAATCCACACCACCAACTCCCTCATTGTTAATTTCCTCCTTAGTCAGGAACGTAAGTAGTCCTGCAGGCCATGTCACTGGCATGACTGACGAGTCCTCTCCTATCTGGGATTCAGCCGAACGATCCTTGAATGGTACACCCAGAGGTGTATCTAGGGGTCCTGGTGCCCCTGGCAAAGTAAGGGACTGGCGCCCTCCCCCTCCATATTTGAAATAGGGAAGGCACATGTACAAAAAAGGGGCATAAACTTGTGGGAAAGGAACATGACCGCACAATAGTACTCTCAATTCAAATTACGTTACACTGTAGTAACCCCTTATACACATTATGTCACACACTAGTGCCCCTTACACATCATGCCCACACAGTAATCCTTGTCACACTGTGGAGAAATCAGCAGTACCTGGCGCGGCCAAGGAGGGGTACCACCCAGTGATGCCACCTGCAGCCAGAGGGTATAATCAAATATTAATGTGAGTGAAAAGGTATCTATGCACACTACCTAGTAGTTGTGATGTAGTGAGATAATAAGAATAGAATTCTAGTCGTTTGTTTTGAGTTTCTTCACTGTGGTGCATTGCGGTGCCAAACACCAGCACCAGCTCCTGGCTGCTGTGCGAACCACCAGCCCAGGCACTGCTACTACTAAGTGATTTCACCCCCTGGCCAAGGGTGACACCACCAGGCAGCACCCCTTCTTCAGCCAGTGGACCTGGTGAGTGCCATTCTGGCCAATGCGTAGATAACCTCCTGTCTCCAGCACATAGCCGTAGTCCCCACCCCCTACCATCACAAAGCCGTAGTCCCCATCCCACTTCCAGCACATAGCCGTAGTTTCCACCCCCCTCCCAGGACATAGCCATAGTCTCCCCCAGCACATAGCCATAGTCTCCATCCCCCTCCCAGGACATAGCCATAGTCTTCCCCCAGCACATAGCCATAGCCCCCATCCCAGCACACAGCCATAGTCCCTATCCCCCTCCCATCACATAGAAGTAGTCCCCATCCCCCTCCCAGCACATTGCCGTAGTCCCCACCCTCTCCCAGCACATAGCCATAGTCCCCACCCCCTCCCAGCACATAGCCGTAGTCCCCATACCCCTCCCAGCACATAGCCGTATTCCCCATACCCCTCCCAGCACATAGCCATAGTCCACATCCACCTCCCAACACATAGCTGTAGTCTCCATCCCCCTCCCAGGACATAGCCATAGTCTCCCCCAGCACATAGCCATAGTCTCCATCCCCCTCCCAGGACATAGCCATAGTCATAGTCTCCCCCGGCACATAGCCATAGCCCCCATCCCAGCACACAGCCATAGTCCCTATCCCCCTCCCATCACATAGAAGTAGTCCCCATCCCCCTCCCAGCACATAGCCGTAGTCCCCACTCCCAGCACATAGCCGTAGTCCCAACCCCCTCCCAGCACATAGCCATAGTCCCCATACCCCTCTCAGCACATAGCCGTAGTCCCCTTCCACCTCCCAGCACATAGTCGTAGTCCCCTTCCACCTCCCAGCACATAGCCATAGTCTCCCCCAGCACGTAGCCATAGTCCCTATCCCCCTCCCATCACATAGAAGTAGTCCCCATCCCACTCCCAGCACATAGCCGTAGTCCCAACCGCCACCCAGCACATAGTCATAGTCCCCACCCCCTCCCAGCACATAGCCGTAGTCCCCACCCCCTCCCAGCACATAGCCGTAGTCCCCATACCCCTCCCAGCACATAGCCGTAGTCTCCATCCCCCTCCCAGGACATAGCCATAGTCTTCCCCAACACATAGCCATAGTCTCCATCCCCCTCCCAGGACATAGCCATAGTCACCCCGCAGCACATAGCCATAGCCCCCATTCAAGCACATAGCTTTAGTCCCCATCCCCTCTCACATCACATAGAAGTAGTCCCCATCCCCCTCCCAGCACATAGCCATAGTCTCCATCCCGCGGCCAGCACATAGCCATAGTCTCCATCCCCCTCCCAGCACATATCCATAGTCCCTATCCCCCTCCTGGCACATGATCTCTCCCCTCCCTGCATATAGTCATCTCTCCTCCCTGCACATGGGGGGTAATTCCAAGTTGATCGCAGCAGGATTTTTGATAGCAATTGGGCAAAACCATGTGCACTGCAGGGGAGGCAGATATAACATGTGCAGAGAGAGTTAGATTTACTTGGAATTACCCCCATAGTCTCCCCCTCCCTGCATATAGTTATCCCCGATCCCAGCACATAGTCTCCCCCCTCGAAGCGCATACCATATCTGTAATATATAGCAATACCTAGATTGATGAGCTGTGCATTGCCTGGGCTGGAGGATCGCACAGTAGGCAGGAACACCACACTTCGGTACCGCACCACACTCCGTGAAGAAAGTGAAAGTAAACTTTAGCTCTTGCTGCCAGGAGCTGAGCTGTAGATTATTTTCACTTCTTCATTGCGGTGCCGAACACCAGCGCCTGTTCCTGCCTACTGCGCGATCCTCCAGCCCAGGCAATGCCACTACTAAGTGAGCCCACCCATTGGGTGAGGGTGGCACTGCCGGGTGGCGCCCCCTCCTTGGCTGGTGCCCCTGGCGAGTGCCATCCTGGCCAATGGGTAGATACACCCCTGGGTACACCTACTGCTGCTGCTGCTGCTAGTGTTGCTGCTGCTTGGAGTCGATCGTCATCCCAGAGAGGAAGTCGGAAGACCACTTGTACCACTTCAACTAAGCAATTGACTGTCTAACAGCCCTTTGTGAGGAAGATGAAAAATGACAGCAGTCATCCTGTTGCAAAGCGGATAACTGAGGCCATAACAACTATGCTGGTGTTAGATGTGTGTCCGGTATCCGTCATTAGTGCAGTGGGATTTAGACAGTTGATGGACGTACTGTGTCCCCGGTACCAAATCCCATCTAGATTCCACTTCACTAGGAAAGCAATTCCCGTACTGTACAGGGATATTAAGAAAAGTGTCCTCAGTGTCCTAAAAAATGTGGTTGTACCCACTATACACTTAACCACGGATATGTGAACAAGTGGAGCAGGGCAAACTAAGGACTACATGACTGACAGCCCACTGGGTAGATTTATTACCTGCCGCAGCAACAACAACAGCAGCAGCACCAGTAGCAGCATCTCACAAACACCAACTCATTCCTAGGCAGGCTATGCTGTGTATCACCGGTTTCCGTAAGAGGCACACCACAACCTCTTATGGAAACTGAGGGACATCATCGCACAATGGCTTACCCCACTTAGACTCTCCTGGGGATTTGTGATATCTGACAACGCCACCAATATTGTGTGTGCATTATATCTGGGCAAATTCCAGCACGTCCCATGTTTTGCACATACAATTAATTTGGTGGTGCAGAATTTTTTGAAAAATGACAGGGGTGTGCAGGAGATGCAGTCGGTGGCCCGAAAAATTGCGGGCCACTGTCGACATTCTGCCACCGCGTGCCAAAGACTGGAGCGCCAGCAAACACGCCTGTACCTGCCCTGCCATCAACTGAAGCAAGAGGTGGTAACGAGGTGGAATTCAACACTCTATATGCTTCAGAGGATGGAGGCGCAGCAAAAGGCCATTTAAGCCTATACATCCACCTATTATACAGTGTATAGGCAAAGGCTGGGGAATGCACCTGACTCAAGCGCAGTGGAGAATTATTCCATGTTGTGCAAGGTTCTCCAACCTTCGAACTTGCCACACGTGAAGTCAGTTCAGAAACTGCCAGCTTGAGTCAGGTCATTCCCCTCATCAGGCTTTTGCAGAAGCATCTGGAGAAATTGGAGGAGGAGCTAAGACGGAGTGATTCCGCTAAGTATGTGGGACTTGTGGATGGAGCCCTTCATTTGCTTTGCCATGATTCAAGGGTGGTAAATCTGTTGAAATCAGAGCACTACATTTTGACCACCGTGCTCGATCCTAAGTTTAAAGCGTACGTCATATCACTCTTTCCGGCGGACAAAAGTCTGCAGAGGTGCAAAAGACCTGCTTGTGAGAAAATAGTAAACTCCAGCGGAATGTGACCCGTCAACAGCTCCTCCTTAATTTTCTCCTGCAACTGGGGCTGCGAGGAAAATAATAAAATTTCCTAGCCCACCTGCTGGCAGTGACGCAGGGCAGTCAGGAGAAAAAGTGTTGACATATGGTCCGGACTGAAGGAACTGCCAACAATTACTGACATATCTACTGTCAAACTGCATATGATGCTGTCACCATTGAAAGAATGGTGGAGGATTATATTGGTGACAGCATCCAAGTAGGCATGTCAGACAGTCCGTATGCATACTGGCAGTAAAAACAGGCAATTCAGAGGCCCTTGCACAAACTGGCATTATTTTACCTAAGTTGCTCCCCCTCCAGTGTGTACTCCGAAAGAGTGTTTAGTGCAGCCGGTAACCTTGTCAGCGTTCGGCGTAGGAGGTTACTTCCACAAAATGTGGAGAAAATCATGTTCATCGAAATAAATTATAAATTCCTCCAGGAAGACCTTTACCAGCAATTGCCTCCAGAAAGTAAACAGGGACCTGTGATGGTGGATTCCAGTGGGGATGAACTATTACTCTGTGTGGAGGAGGATGTACACACTGAAAGGGGTGAGGAATCGGAGGATGATGATGAGGATGACATCTTGCCTCTGTAGAGCCAGTTTATGCAAGGAGAGATTAATTGCTTCTTTTTTGGTTGGGGGATTAATTGCTTTTTTTTTTTTGGTTAGGGCCCAAATAAACCAATAATTTCAGCCACAGTCGTGTGGCAGACCCTGTCGCTGAAATGATTGGTTTGTTAAAGTCTGCATGTCCTGTTTACACAACATAATGGTGGGTGGGAGGGCCTAAGGACAATTCTATCTTGCACCTCTTTTTTTCTTTGCATTATGTGCTCTTTGGGGCCTAGTTTTTAAAACTGCCATCCTGTCTGCCATTGCAGTGCCACTCCTAGATGGGCTACGTGTTTGTGCTGCCCACTCGTGTAGCTTAGTCATCCTCGGTGCAACCTTTTGGCCTAAAAACAATAGTGTGAGGTGTACAGAGTAGACTGGAAATGAATGTTATTGAGGTTAATAGTACCGTAGGAACAAAAGTACCACCAAATTCCACCAAAGGATGGTTTTGGCAAAACCAATCAAGATCCAAAACACAAACGGAGATCCAGATCCAAAACACAAAACCAGAAAAGTGTCCGCCGCACATCTCTAGTAATAACTAGGTATGTGCCTCCACCATAGTTTTGATGGGTAAGATATATATATATATATATATATATATACACACACACACACACACACACACACACACACACACACACACACACACACACACACACCACAGGCTTACTTGGGTGACGCTAAACCAGTTTTGTGCATTATGTTTATTCTCATAAAGGGTGTATGATGTATGGCAGGCTTCTAAGGTAATGTTAAGCAATTACTCAACCCTGGGAGGCTGCTCATAAAATGTTTTATCTCTTCCAATTCAACTTGCATCTCAACAAAGTTACCAAGCATTTACCACTATAAATTATAGGGTTAAACAAGGTCTCTCCTTGTAATAATAATAATAATAATAATAATAATAATAATAATCCTCAGTTAAGAAACTTCAATTAATATTCTGGGAATACTGGGGCTGTAAGCTGCCGGTAACCAAAGGACTCCTGAATTAATAAACAGCTCTGCTAGAGTTAAATGGAAGCGACAACTCTAGAGTCACAGCACCCTAGATTACATTGAATGTATCCATCCAGCATAATATTAAAAGTATACAAAGGCTGATTTACAATGAAGAGACTTTAATCGGCCATATCTGCAGCCTGTGTTTATTGTAACGGGATGCGGTTAAGATGGTGGCTGTTGGGATCCCGGCAGTCAGAATACTGATGCCAGTATCCTGACATATGTATAGCGGCCGGGTTAGGCATAGTGTCTGGGGTGAGTTTAGGCTCCACCAGGGGGGTTAGAGTTAGGCTGAGAGGAGAGGTGGTCAGGGTTAGGCTGTGGGGTGGGGGGTTAAGCACCACTGGATGGAGGGAGGAGAGTTTTAGGCACTAAGGGTGGGAGGTTAGGGTTAAGAGGTACAGGAGAGGGGGAAACATATTTACCTTGCCCCTGTCAGAATTTCACAGATCGGTATTGTGACCGCCGGCATCCCATCCGGCTGTCATTCATAATGAACCCATTTTAACAGGTGAATTGTGAATTGTTCACTACTCTTCTAAATTTACAAGCTTAGTATCATAATATGTATATATTCATATATACCGCTCACCCTTAAGTGGCTGCGGAGCTCCTAATCTACAACATAAATATGTATGGATGTATAGTGCCGGCTAATTAACAGCTGCAAATATGAAATCCCTTTGTCTCCAGGAGTTGATACACCAATAAAATAAATAGGTACTGACGTTTATAAAATGTGATTGTTATCTAAGTTGAGAGTGTCTTAATAGTATAAACCCAGAGAAGCTGTAAGTAACTTATAAGTTGAGATGTGCCCCGGACATTTTTCGGGTTTTGTGCTTTGGTTTTGGATTCGGTTCCGCGGTCATGTTTTGGATTCGGACGCGTTTTGGCAAAATCTCCCTTAAGATATTTTGTCGGATTCGGGTGCGTTTTGGAATCGGGTGTTTAAAAAAAAAAAACAACAACAACCCTCAAAAACAGCTTAAATCATAGAATTTGGGGGTAATTTTGATCCTATAGTATTATTAACCTCAATAACCATAATTTCCACTTATTTCCAGTCTATTCTGAACACCTCACAATATTATTTTTAGTCCTAAAATTTGCACCGAGGTCACTGGATGACTAAGCTAAGCGACCCCAATGGGCGGCACAAACATCTGGCCCATCTAGGAGTGGCACTGCAGTGTCAGACAGGATGGCACTTAAAAAAATAGTCCCCAAACAGCACATGATGCAAAGAAAAAAAAAAGAGGTGCACCAAGGTTGCTGGATGGCTAAGCTAAGCGACACAAACACCTCAATATCACAGGAATTATTCGTTCTAATCAATGGTATAATTTATTGGTCCAAATCACTGGAAGAAAATGACAAAATCACAGGAATTAAATGGCAGTAATGTCGGGAATTATATCAAATGGCAGTACCACTGGACATATATGGAAGTGTCAGACATGATGGCCCTTTAAAAAAAACTTTTTTTTTATATGACAGGGACAAACCCACTGTCCTAACAATTGGCAGGGCTGATTAAACAAACACCCAGGGGGAAACTCCTGAATCCAGTTTCTAACCCTGGGTAATAATTTTTATTACCCGGGATATAATAATAATCACTAGGCTCCCCTGTAGTGATGTAGATGAGATCCCCCCCCCCCCCAGTGGACCCCCACATGGGAGTCCTTCCGCGTCACGCTGAGTACTCTAAGGGAGTAGAATCCAACCTCTGAACCCGTGCACCTGTAGAGGGTGCAGACTTTCTGCTCTTTCTATGGCCTAGCCTCGTGCAGAAGTAGGCCCTCCCGAATTTTCTCGATCTGGCAGCCCAAGGGGACTGCATCAGAGAAGCAGAGTTACATCTTCTCACAGGTGGTGCTGCGGAAGGATTTGTATTCAGAGTGTCCCCAAGCGGTGTCTCACCTGCGAAGGGGAGGTACCTCTTGGATTCGGCGTCTGCGTTCCATTGGCGGATCCAGAGACCTCTGCGAGCCGCTACTGCCATGGAGGATGCTCTAGAATTCATCAGCCTAATGTCCCTCACGGCTTTCACCATGAATTTAGCCAAATCCTTTATGTGACCTAGAATCAAGACAACATCATCCCTATGGATTGTATCAAGGTCTTCTATTAAATTGTCTGACCATTTTAACATAGCCCTAGCTACTAAAGTGCTTGCAATAGTGGACCTAAGGGCGGCTCCAGTAGCCGTGTAAATGGATTTTAGAGTTGTCTCTATCTTGCGGTCAGTCGGCTCCTTTAACGAGGCCGAGCCTGGTACAGGTAATGTAATTACCCCTGATGGCCTGGACACCGAAATATCCATTATGGGAGGAATCTCCCTTCTCCTTCTGTCCTCCTCAGGAAAGGGATATGTCTTAAGTACTTTATTGGGGATGTTAAAAACCTCTTCTGGGTTTAACCAGGATCTTTCAAATAGGGTATTCAACTCTTCCGAAACCAGGAATGTCACTAATGATTTTGCAGTTAGCATACAAGAATTTTCCTCTATTTGTACAGGTATTTCTAACACATCCCTAATGGCATTGATAAATTGCTGAATTTTATATTCCAATCTATCATAGTGCCCCCCTCTAACTTCTGTGTAGATCCCTGTGTCGGCATCGAAGTCCGCGTTGGCCTGCAAGACCTGTGTATCAGGAGCTGAGGGGGTCCTAGATGAAATGGACTGATCCAAATCTAGAGCATTCTTCGCAGCTTTTTTCCAGCAACTTAATAGAGTATGCCCTAATGAACTCTGAGGAATCTTATTTCCTAGGCTATCCAGCCATTCTGTCTCCATCCTAATGGGATGAAACCACTCAAGGCAATCCTGAGTACCTGGTACAGACTCCTCTCAGGAAGACACCTCCACAACCTCCAAAACATTTTGTTCTGACATGACACTGACCAGTGATACTGAGCACTGATGAGGATACTAGAACTGACACTGGGCAGCGAGAACAGCACTGGACTACTGTACTGTAGTATTATATACTGGTCACCACAATGCAGTACTGATACTGAGCACAGATATTGAGCACTGTTCAGAATACTAGAACTGACACGGAGCAGCGAGAACAGCACTGGACTACTGTACTGTAGTATTATATACTGGTCACCACAATGCAGCACTGCTACTGAGCACTGTTCAGGATACTAGAACTGACACGGAGCAGCAAGATACAGCAATGGACTACTGTACTGTACTACTATATACTGGTCACCACAATGCAGCACTGATACTGAGCACGGATATTGAGCTGATATTTAGCTGATATTGGGCTATTCAGGCAGAGAACATAGCCACGTCCTCTCTGCTCAATCTCCAATGCACGAGTGAAAATGGCGGCGATGCGCGGCTCTTTATATGGAATCTGAATCTCGCGAGAATCCGACAGCGGGATGATGACATTTTGCCTCGTTCGGGTTTTGCAAGTAAGGCGGGAAGAACCGAGGCTGCCTCGGACCCGTGTAAACCACGTGAAGTTCGGGGGGGGGTCGGATCTCGACAAACCGAACCCGCTCATCTCTACTTATAAGTATTATGTGCAAAGTATAAAAATACCTAACTCGCACATTTATAAAACTGACCTTTAGTGCCACAATTGCATTAACACACATGCTAAGCTACATGAGGTACAGGGCCGTTTCTAGGGCCGGGCAAGCCATGCAATCACATGGGGCGCCTGCAGCCAGTGGCTCCGCGACAGTATTTCATTCGGTCTGGCCGTTCACATGGAATACTGTTGAAAATGTCACCTCCCAAAATGGCTGCCGCTTTAGAGGAGATGGTTGTGGTGATGATTCTAGTAGTACTGCTAGTAACAGGGAATGGTAAGGCGTGAACAGCAGTACCTGGAAGGGCCAGGACCACTGACCCACGGGGAAGATGCTGCAGCTAGATTCAAGTGACCAAGAGTGCTAAACGGAGGACAGCATGAAACCCCTGACAACAAGCAGGAAGTTTAAAAGTTGGTTTTGCCTTATTGTGTGCCATCATTTGTAATGGACATTACTGTGTGGGGCATAATATGGTGTCAGAAGCATAAATGTGGGGTAAAATATGGTGTAAGAAGCATTACTGTGTGGGGCATAATATGATGTCAGGAGCATTACTGTGGGGGCATAGTATGGTGTCAGGAGCATTACTGGGGGGGGGGGGGGGGCATAGTATGGTGTCAGGAGCATAAATGTGGGGCATAATATGGTGTAAGGGGCAATACTGTGTGGGGCATAATATGGTGTCAGGGGCAATATAATATGTTATAAAGGACATTGTGGTGTATGGCATAATGTGTAAGGGGCTTTACAGTGTGGTGCATAATGTGTAATACCAAATAATGTAAGAGGCCTGGATCAGGATTTGTTTATTTCCTGTGGTCTTTGGCTTGTGCCCAAATGTTTCTCGATATGCTTCGTTTTTTATGCTACATTTTTTTTTAATATCCAGGGAGAGAGTGCCTACGCTTTCTTTTCTTTTTCTTTTCTACTCGCTGATCAAATTATGGGCCTAAGGGGGTAATTCCAAGTTGATCGCAGCAGGAATTTTGTTAGCAGTTGGACAAAACCATGTGCACTGCAGGGGAGGCAGATATAACATGTGCAGAAAGAGTTAGATTTGGGTGGGTTATTTTGTTTCGGTGCAGGGTAAATACTGGCTGCTTTATTTTTACACTGCAAATTAGATTGCAGATTGACCACACCACACCCAAATCTAACTCTTTCTGCACATGTTAAATCTGCCTCACCTGCAGTGCACATGGGGGGTCATTCCGAGTTGTTCGCTCGGTAATTTTTTTCGCATCGCAGCGATTTTCCGCTTAGTGCGCATGCGCAATGTCCGCACTGCGACTGCGCCAAGTAAATTTGCTATGCAGTTATGAATTTTACTCACGGTTTTTTCTTCGTTCTGGTGATCGTAATGTGATTGACAGGAAGTGGGTGTTTCTGGGCGGAAACTGGCCGTTTTATGGGAGTGTGTGAAAAAACGCTACCGTTTCTGGGAAAAACGCGGGAGTGGCTGGAGAAACGGAGGAGTGTCTGGGCGAACGCTGGGTGTGTTTGTGACGTCAAACCAGGAACGACAAGCACTGAACTGATCGCACTGGCAGAGTAAGTCTCGAGCTACTCAGAAACTGCACAGAGATGTCTTTTCGCAATATTGCAAATCTTTCGTTAGCAATTTTAAGAAGCTAAGATTCACTCCCAGTAGGCGGCGGCTTAGCGTGTGTAAAGCTGCTAAAAGCAGCTTGCGAGCGAACAACTCGGAATGAGGGCCATGGTTTTGCCCAACTGCTAACAAAATTCCTGCTGCGATCAACTTGGAATTACCCCCTAAGTCAGATCTGATCGCAGCAGCAAATTTGTTAGTAGTTGGGCAAAACCATGTGCACTGCTGGGAGTGGGGGCAGATATAACATGTGCAGAGAGAGTTAGATTTGGGTGGAGTGTGTTCAATCTGAAATCTAAATAAATTGCAGTGTAAAAAATAAGATTTTAAACCTACCGGTAAATCTTTTTCTCCTAGCCCGTAGAGGACTCCGTAAGGACCATGGGGTATAGACGGGCTCCGCAGGAGACATGGGCACTATAAAGAACTTTAGAATGGGTGTGCACTGGCTCCTCCTTCTATGCCCCTCCTCCAGACCTCAGTTAGAGAAACTGTGCCCAGAGGAGATGGACAATACGAGGAAAGGATTTTGTTAATCTAAGGGCAAGATTCATACCAGCCCACACCATCCACACCGTATAACCTCGTATATACGCAACCAGTAAACAGTATGTACAAAACAGTATCAGCTAAAGACTGATCTCAACTGTAACATAACCCTTATGTAAGCCACAACTATATACAAGCCTTGCAGATTTTGTCCGCACTGGGACGGGCGCCCAGCACCCTCTACGGACTAGGAGAAAAAGATTTACCGGTAGATTTAAAATCTTATTTTCTCTTACGTCCTAGAGGATGCTGGGGACTCCGTAAGGACCATGGGGTTTATACCAAAGCTCCAGACCGGGCGGGAGAGTGCGGACGACTCTGCAGCACCGACTGAGCAAACGCAAGGTCCTCATCAGCCAGGGTATCAAACTTATAGAACTTTGCAAAAGTGTTTGAACCTGACCAGGTAGCTGCTCGGGAAAGCTGTAAAGCCGAGACGCCTCGGGCAGCCACCCAAGAAGAGGCCATCTTCCTACTGGAATGGGCCTTTACCGAATTTGTTAATCCTGCCGTAGAATGAGCCTGCTGAATCGTGTTACAGATCCAGCGAGCAATAGTCTGCTTCGAAGCAGGAGCGCCAACTTTGTTGGTTGCATACAGGACAAACAGTGCTTCTGTTTTCCTAACCCGAGCCGTCCTGGCTACATAGATTTTTAAGGCCCTGACTACATCCAGGGACTTGGAATCCTCCAAGTCACCCGCAGCCACAGGCAACACAATAGGTTGGTTCATATGAAATTAAGAAACCACCTTAGGCAAAAATTGAGGACGAGTCCTCAACTCTGCTCTATCCACATGGAAAGTCAAATAGGGGCTCTTGTGAGACAAGGCCGCCAATTCGGACACCCGTCTTGCAGATGCCAAGGCCAACAACATGACCACCTTCCAAGTGAGAAATTTCAATTCAACCGTTTGAAGAGGTTCAAACCAGTGAGACTTCAGGAACCGTAACACCACGTTAAGGTCCCAAGGTGCCACTGGGGGCACAAAAGGAGGCTGGATGTGCAGCACTCCCTTTACAAAAGTCTGGACTTCTGGGAGAGAAGCCAATTCCTTCTGAAAGAAAATAGACAGGGCCAAAATCTGTACCTTAATGGAGCCTAATTTTAGGCCCATATCCACTCCTGTCTGTAGAAAGTGGAGAAAACGGCCCAGATGGAAATCTTCCATAGGATCATTCTTGGCTTCACACCAAGAAACATACTTCCTCCAGATACGGTGATAATGTTTTGCCATCACCTCCTTCCTAGCCTTTATCAGAATAGGGATGACTTCCTCCGGAATACCTTTCCCAGCTAGGATTCGTTGTTCAACCGCCATGCCGTCAAACGCAACCACGGTAAGTCTTGGAACACGCAGGGCCCCTGTTGTAACAGGTCCTCCCTGAGAGGAAGAGGCCATGGATCTTCTGTGAGCATCTCCTGAAGATCTGAATACCAGGCCCTTCGAGGCCAATCTGGAACAATGAGTATTGTTTTCACTCTTTTTTGTCTTATGATTCTCAATATTTTTGAGATGAGAGGAAGAGGGGGGAACACATAGACCGACTAAAACACCCAAGGTGTCACCAGGGCGTCCAACGCTACAGCCTGAGGGTCCCTTGACCTGGCACAATACCTCCGAAGCTTCTTGTTGAGGCGTGACGCCATCATGTCTATGTGAGGAATTCCCCACAGACTTGTTATCTCTGTAAAAACTTCTTGATGAAGTCCCCACTCTCCTGGATGGAGATCGTGTCTGCTGAGGAAGTCTGCTTCCCAGTTGTCCACTCCCGGAATGAAGACCGCTGACAGAGCGCTTACGTGATTTTCCGCCCAGCGAAGAATCCTGGTGGCTTCCGCCATTGCCACTCTACTCCTTGTCCCACCTTGGCGGTTTACATGAGCCACGGCTGTGACATTGTCTGATTGAATCAGAACCGGTAGGTCGCGAAGAAGATTCTCCGCTTGTCGTAGGCCGTTGTAGATGGCCCTCAATTCCAGTACGTTGATGTGTAGACAAGCCTCCTGGCTTGACCATAGCCCCTGAAAATTTATTCCTTGTGTGACTGCTCCCCATCCTCGGAGCCTCGCGTCCGTGGTCACCAGAACCCAGTCTTGAATGCCGAACCTGCAACCCTCTAGAAGGTGAGCACTTTGCAGCCACGACAGGAGAGACACCCTGGCCCGGGGGGACAGGGTTATCTTCTGATGTATTAGTAGATGGGACCCGGACCACTTGTCCAGGAGGTCCCACTGAAACGTCCTTGCATGAAACCTGCAGAAGGGGATGGCCTCGTAGGCTGCCACCATTTTCCCCAGAACTCGAGGGCATTGATGAACAGACACTCTTTTTGGTTTTAGCAAGTCTCTGACCATGTTCTGGAGGTCCTGGGCTTTTTCCATCGGGAGAAAAACCCTCTTCTTTTCCGTGTCCAGAATCATGCCTAGGAATGATAGTCGAGTCGTTGGAATCAATTGTGACTTTGGCAGATTGCGAATCCAACCGTGTTGTAGCACTATCAGGGAGAGCGACACGCTCTTCTGCAATTGATCTCTCGATCTTGCTTTTATCAGGAGATCGTCCAAGTATGGGATAATTGTGACTCCCTGCCTGCGCAGGAGCACCATCATCTCCGCCATCACCTTGGTGAAAATCCTCGGGACCGTGGAAAGCCCAAACGGTAACATCTGAAACTGGTAATAACAGTTCTGCACAGCGAATCTCAGGTACGCCTGATGAGGAGGATATATGGGGACATGAAGGTATGCATCCTTTATGTCGAGTGACACCCTAAAATCCCCCCCTTCCAGACTGGGGATCACAGCCCGAAGCGATTCCATCTTGAATTTGAACTTTTTCAAGTACAGGTTTAGGGATTTTAGATTTAAAATGGGTCTGACCGAACCATCCGGCTTCGGGACCACGAACAGGGTCGAATAGTACCCTCTCCCCTGTTGGACTAGGGGAACCTTGACAATCACTTGCTGTTGACACAGCTTTTGAATTGCAGCTAACACTACTTCCCTCTCTGGGGAAGAAGCTGGCAAGGCCGACTTGAAAAATCAGCGAGGGGGCACCTCTTCGAATTCCAATTTGTAGCCTTGGGATACAATATCCATCGCCCAAGGATCTACGTCTGACAGAACCCAGACCTGGCTGAAGAGTTGAAGACGTGCCCCCACCGGTGCGGACTCCCTCAGTGGAGCCCCAGCGTCATGCGGTGGATTTAGTAGAAGCCGGGGAGGACTTCTGCTCCTGGGAACTAGCTGAAGCAGGTGTTCTCTTCCCTCTACCCTTACCTCTGGCGAGGAAGGATGAGACCCGACCTCTTCTGGACTTATGCGTCCGAAAGGACTGCATCTGATATTGTGGAGTTTTCTTTTGCTGTGGGGGAACAAAGGGCAAAAAAGTAGATTTACCCGCGGTAGCTGTGGCAACCAGGTCCGCGAAACCTTCCCCAAATAAAACTTCACCTTTGTATGGTAAAACCTCCATATGCTTCTTTGAATCGGCATCACCCGTCCATTGGCGGGTCCACAGGGCTCACCTAGCGGAAATCGCAATGGTGTTGGCTCTCGAACCTAGCAGCCCAACGTCTCTTTGAGCATCTCTCATATATAAGACTGCGTCTTTAATGTGACCTAAGGTCAATAAAATGGTATCCCTGTCTATGGTATCAAGGTCAGCTGACAAGGTATCTGTCCAAGCTGCAACTGCGCTACATACCCATGTCGATGCTATTGCCGGTCTGAGTAAAGCACCCGTATGCGTATAAATAGATTTGAAGGTAGTTTCCTGTCTGCGATCAGCAGAATCCTTGAGGGCTGCCGTGTCTGGAGACGGTAGCGCCACCTTCTTGGACAGGCGCGTTAAAGCCTTGTCCACCCTGCTGTTTTTTGTCTGGAGTTTCCCAAGCTTTTTCAAATAACTCATTCAGCTCATGAGATGGGGGAAAGGTTACCTCAGGTTTCTTTTCCTTATACATGCACACCCTCGTGTCAGGGACAGAGGGGTCATATGTGATATGCAAAACATCTTTTATTGCAATAATCATATAATGAATACTTTTGGCCACCCTTGGGTGTAATCTCGCATCATTGTAGTCGACACTGGAGTCAGAATCCGTGTCGGTATCAGTGTCTGCTATTTGGGATAGGGGACGCTTTTGAGACCCTGAAGGGCCCTGTGACACAGTCCAATCCGTGGATTGACTCCCTGCCTTTTCCCTGGACTCTGCTTTGTTCATTCTCTTATGTAATAAGTTCACATTTGCATTTAAAACATTCCACATGTCCACCCAATCATGAGTCGGCATTGCCGACGGAGACACCACAATCATCTGCTCCACCTCCTCCTTAGATGAGCCTTCCGCTTCCCGCTTCAGACATGCCGACACACGCGTACCGACACCCCCACACACACAGGGATATATCTATAAGGAGACAGTTCCCCAACAAGGCCCTTAGGAGAGACAGAGAGAGAGTATGCCAGCACACACCCAGCGCCAACTGACACTGGAAACAGAATTCCCAGATAATAGCGCTTTTATATATAATAAATCGTGTAATACACTCACTGCGCCTTACAAGTGCCCCCCCTCTTTTCGGCCCTGTGTCACCGTGTTCAGCAGGGGAGAGTCCGGGGAGCCAGCTTCTCTGTAGTGCTCTGTGGAGAAAATGGCGCTGGTTAGTGCTGAGGGACCAAGCTTCGCCCCCTCCAGTGGCAGGCTTCGGTCCCGCTCAATTTTATAAAACTGGCGGGGGATTTATACACTTACTGCCTCCGCAGCCTATATCCATATTGCCAGACTTAAGGGTTTATATTGCTGCCCAGGGCGCCCCCCCTGCGCCCTGCACCCATCAGTGCCTGGTAGTGTGTGTAATGTGTGGGAGCAATGGCGCGCAGCGGTAACGCTTATCTCAGGGAAGATCTGAAGTCTTCTGCCGCCTTAGAAGTCTTCTTTTCTTCTTATACTCACCCGGCTTCAATCTTCCGGCTCTATGAGGGGGACGGCGGCGCGGCTCTGGGACGAACCGCGGGGGGAGACCTGCGTTCCGACTCCCTCTGGAGCTAATGGTGTCCAGTAGCCTAAGAAGCAGAGCCTATCACTTAAGTAGGTCTGCTTCTCTCTCCTCAGTCCCACGATGCAGGGAGCATGTTGCCAGCAGTGCTCCCTGAAAATAAAAAACCTAACAAAATTATTTTTCAGAGAAACTCAGGAGAGCTCCCCTGTAGTGCACCCAATCTCCTCTGGGCACAGGATCTAACTGAGGTCTGGAGGAGGGGCATAGAGGGAGGAGCCAGTACACACCCATTCTAAAGTTCTTTATAGTGCCCATGTCTCCTGCGGAGCCCGTCTATACCCCATGGTCCTTACGGAGTCCCCAGTATCCTCTAGGACAGGCATGTCCAAACTGCGGCCCTCCAGCTGTTGTGAAACTACATATCCCAGCATGCCCTGACACAGTTTTGCTGTCAGAGAATGCTAAAGCTCTGTCAGGGCATGCTGGGATGTGTAGTTTCTCAACAGCTGGAGGGCCGCAGTTTGGACATGCCTGCTCTAGGACGTAAGAGAAATAAAGCAACTGGTATTTACCCTGCACAGAAACAAAATAGCCCACCGAAATCTAACTCTCTCTGCAAATGTTATATCTGCTCCACCTGCAGTGCACATGGGCCCTCATTCCGAGTTGTTCGCTCGTTGCCGATTTTCGCTATATTGCGATTAGTCGCTTACTGCACATGCGCAAGGTTCGCAGAGCGCATGCGGTTAGTTATTTTACACAAAAGTTAGGTATTTTACTCACGGCATAACAAGGATTTTTCATCGTTCTGGTGATCGTACTGTGATTGACAGGAAGTGGGTGTTTTTGGGCGGAAACTGCCCGTTTTCTGGGAGTGTGCGAAAAAACGCTGGCTTTTCTGGGAAAAATGTGGGAGTGTCTGAAGAAACGGGGGAGTGTCTGGACGAACGTTGGGTGTGTTTGTGACGTCAAACCAGGAACGAAACTGACTGAACTGATCGCAATGGCTGAGTAAGTCTCGAGCTATGAAAGAAGAAAAAATCCGCACAGATCATATATTCATATCAGTAAGTTACTTCCCATTGTTTATAATTGAAAACAAATTTCAGAGAAAATTCTTGGTATTAACCATTAATTTGGGGGTGCTCCCTGGAATAAGTTAATCATATTAAAACACAAAAAGAAAAAGTATTCCACATTGGGGCACTCATCTGTAACTTACTGTAATGGAAAATCTGAATCTGGGTATGGGACAACTCCCTATAAAACATAACCTTTATTATAATTAGTTTAAAATACTAATAGTGGATAGCTAGCGAAGTATTCAAAGAGAATATGTGAAATAGTGAATAGTGCAAAAGAAAAAATCAAAAGATAAAATTAGAACACACACTAGTCTCGAATATGATCAGTCAGCTAGATAATTCTCTCTTGTAATAATTATACAACTATATCGTTGTGCTTATTGTCAATATTGACCTATAGGATTGTATACATAAATTGTGCGCTCCCCTCCTTGGGATATTTAGGCTTACTGTTGGGATAATTTAATTGAGGATTCCACTATTGATCACAGGATACAGTGATCATAATCAGCAATTCACGTATTGATACCCTAAGTGGATACAGTTCTGAACCACTTGTGACTACTGCTAATGTAGAGGGATTGTTAGAGTGACCCTATCTCAATACATAGCGATTTTTATTTATGTGGTCCCAACTTTCTAAAATTCTAAGTATATTCCCAACAGGACATATTCCCACCATGTAAGGTTTGTGTGAAAAACTAGGGCACTGCAGTGATATGATCTGAACACTTCCCTTGTGCAGAACGAAATCACTTAGATAGATATTCTCATATAACATGCATTCACACACGTCAGTTAGGGGGTTAATCCTATTCGAGCATAGCCTTCCACAGTACCTGGGAGTAAGTAAATTATCCTCAATCTCCCTGCTCCTGTATATAATTGATAAGAAGCAGCTCAAACAAGCCGTAATAGTATTGCTGAATCAGAGGATCTCGATGGTATGCGCTCCCAGTATTAGATCTATATCACTTAATACAGTATGTAATCTACGGCTGATTGAATCAGGCTAGAATGGTCTTACTGCAATACAAAGTGTCACTAACGTGTTGTGCAGACAGTAGACCCATGTATTCAGTGATCCGCAACAAATGTTTCAAATTCAGCCGTGTCAGTGCTATCGTAACCTGGCTGATTTACAATGTGTCCAAAGCATGTACTGCTGGTTACATTCTCCTGCGAATGCCGTATAGCACAATATGCAGTCTTTTCTATACATAGAAATTGAGTTATCTGTTTCTGTGGGTTAACCCTTTTAGACTGACTGAATGAGAATGGAGATTAGATGTCAGTTAGCTGCGTGTCTTATTGTTCATTGCCGTAATAAGCAATAGTGCATTATATCATGCTCGTTCTCTCAACTATGCCCAGATAAGCCTTACTAAATCCCTGGTGAGAGGGAGACAACACTTATTTAATATCTAGTAACGTCCTACGGTACGTTTATCCAGTGCCCCGGATATCAGATTATATCAATAATTGCACATTTCAATTTAGTGTATGGAGACAGTGTGATCATTTAAAAAACACGGCACCCAGAAGGTGGATGGCGTGCTAACCAATGCGCATTTCGCATATGAGCTTTAACGAGGTGACAAAGCTCATATGCGAAATGCGCATTGGTTAGCACGCCATCCACCTTCTGGGTGCCGTGTTTTTTAAATGATCACACTGTCTCCATACACTAAATTGAAATGTGCAATTATTGATATAATCTGATATCCGGGGCACTGGATAAACGTACCGTAGGACGTTACTAGATATTAAATAAGTTTGTCTCCCTCTCACCAGGGATTTAGTAAGGCTTATCTGGGCATAGTTGAGAGAACGAGCATGATATAATGCACTATTGCTTATTACGGCAATGAACAATAAGACACGCAGCTAACCGACATCTAATCTCCGTTCTCATTCAGTCAGTCTAAAAGGGTTAACCCACAGAAACAGATAACTCAATTTCTATGTATAGAAAAGACTGCATATTGTGCTATACGGCATTCGCAGGAGAATGTAACCAGCAGTACATGCTTTGGACACATTGTAAATCAGCCAGGTTACGATAGCACTGACACAGCTGAATTTGAAACATTTGTTGCGGATCACTGAATACATGGGTCTACTGTCTGCACAACACGTTAGTGACACTTTGTATTGCAGTAAGACCATTCTAGCCTGATTCAATCAGCCGTAGATTACATACTGTATTAAGTGATATAGATCTAATACTGGGAGCGCATACCATCGAGATCCTCTGATTCAGCAATACTATTACGGCTTGTTTGAGTTGCTTCTTATCAATTATATACAGGAGCAGGGAGATTGAGGATAATTTACTTACTCCCAGGTACTGTGGAAGGCTATGCTCGAATAGGATTAACCCCCTAACTGACGTGTGTGAATGCATGTTATATGAGAATATCTATCTAAGTGATTTCGTTCTGCACAAGGGAAGTGTTCAGATCATATCGCTGCAGTGCCCTAGTTTTTCACACAAACCTTACATGGTGGGAATATGTCCTGTTGGGAATATACTTAGAATTTTAGAAAGTTGGGACCACATAAATAAAAATCGCTATGTATTGAGATAGGGTCACTCTAACAATCCCTCTACATTAGCAGTAGTCACAAGTGGTTCAGAACTGTATCCACTTAGGGTATCAATACGTGAATTGCTGATTATGATCACTGTATCCTGTGATCAATAGTGGAATCCTCAATTAAATTATCCCAACAGTAAGCCTAAATATCCCAAGGAGGGGAGCGCACAATTTATGTATACAATCCTATAGGTCAATATTGACAATAAGCACAACGATATAGTTGTATAATTATTACAAGAGAGAATTATCTAGCTGACTGATCATATTCGAGACTAGTGTGTGTTCTAATTTTATCTTTTGATTTTTTCTTTTGCACTATTCACTATTTCACATATTCTCTTTAAATACTTCGCTAGCTATCCACTATTAGTATTTTAAACTAATTATAATAAAGGTTATGTTTTATAGGGAGTTGTCCCATACCCAGATTCAGATTTTCCATTACAGTAAGTTACAGATGAGTGCCCCAATGTGGAATACTTTTTCTTTTTGTGTTTTAATAAGTCTCGAGCTACTCAGAAACTGCTAAGAAATTTCTATTCGCAATTCTGCTAATCTTTCGTTCGCAATTCTGCTATGCTAAGATACACTCCCAGAGGGCGGCAGCTTAGCGTGTGCAATGCTGCTAAAAGCAGCTAGCGAGCGAACAACTCGGAATGAGGGCCATGGTTTTGCCCACCTGCTAACAAATTTACTGCTGCGATCAGATCTGAATTACCCCCTATGTTCCAAGTGATATACAACATTACTATACAATGGAAATATAAATTTGCATTGTATTTCAATATATTTGACTTGTATTTTATATATGGATCTTTATATTATCTGTACATTTTCTCTGTTGTAAAGATTGTTTAACGACTTGACAAGTATGCACATAGGGGGTAATTCCAAGTTGATCGCAACAGGAAATTTTTTAGCAGTTGGGCAAAACCATGTGCACTGCAGGGGAGGAAGATATAACGTGCAGAAAGAGTTAGATTTGGGTGGGTTATTTTGTTTCTGTGCAGGGTAAATACTGGCTGCTTTATTTTTACACTGCAAATTAGATTGCAGATTGAACACACCACACCCAAATCTAACTCTCTCTGCACATGTTAAATCTGCCTCACCTGCAGTGCACATGGTTTTGTCCAACTGCTAACAAAATTCCTGCTGCGATCAACTTGGAATTACCCCCACAATACTTTAAAAAAAAAAAGAAAATCCGGGGGCGGCACATTTTTACTGTCTGCACTGGAAGCCATATTGTCAAGAAACATCCCTGATGAGGGTGCACTTGCAAACATACACATGTCAACCAACAACCCCAAACCGCCTTAGCTAATTTATCATTTTTTGCAACCAAATTTTGGTCACTGCTCAGTATCACCCAGAAACTCCCACAAATTGCAGTAATTTTTCATTGTTGCAGATTTTGCTATCGCTGTCACAATGTTTTGCTTGCGCATGCACTGTGCATTCACGGTACATGCTCCTTTTTAAAATAATCACCTACTCGCGACAGCATCAAAGTTGCAACCGCATCTGAATCAGACAGATTGTGTTTTGGGGGAAACTGAATGGATATGAGTATACTCAGGGCTACTCCAGAAACCCTGGGGTATATTTTTTAAGTTGTGCTTCTGGGCATGGTATTTGAAAGAGCAATAATATTAAATTAAAACACTTACTGATTTGCTCTTTTCA
Organism: Pseudophryne corroboree; assembly: GCF_028390025.1. Taxonomy (NCBI): domain Eukaryota; kingdom Metazoa; phylum Chordata; class Amphibia; order Anura; family Myobatrachidae; genus Pseudophryne; species Pseudophryne corroboree. The sequence continues at coordinate 565,049,332 of NC_086446.1, read as the reverse complement.
TCTGTCCCTGTACTTATCTGAGTTTACGTATACAGGTACTGTTTTTCTGTGTCACAACTGAGGGCCTGAGCTGACGGGAGGCAGCCTCAGTTGTAGGGGCTGAGATGTACCGGAACCTGGGAGGTTGTATCAGACCCCTGGACATGTAAGTAACACGAATAATAACTGCCCGAAGGCGTGACCACGACAACTTGGATAAAAGTCAATGATGTTTATTATGACAACTCCGCAACACAGCAGCAGTAAAAGAAAACGTAAAAGTCAGCAAAGAATAAATACAGTTCCTGGGTACTACAGGATGGCAGGAGCCACAGGGCACTGGTAGTGTGAGATAGTTCTTATGATCTTCTAGATGGAAAGTCCTTACCAGGCCCGACTGTAGCAATGGAGATAACCCAGGATTGTGCCAGCTGGTGTTCCAGGAAAAGCTGGGTTGCTGAAGATAAAACAGCTGCTGTGGATACTGGCTGGAACCAGACTGTTGTTAGCACGGAGTGGATACTGGCTGGAACCAGTTAAATAATAAATGAACTTGGGAGCGATGAAATATGAACTGAAATGTAGAACTTGAGAGCGGAGAAATAAATAATACCGGTGGAGAGTGGTAAAGTGTAGAAAGGACACCGGCCCTTTAAGGGAAGCTGTACTCTGCTGGAAGCTGAGCTGGAAGCAGGTAATGTTGTAGCTGGAAACAGATGAATCCACAATGGATTGGAGAGTCAGGCTACACCGCAGGTGGAATGCTGGTGCGGGTCTCTATGGTGGAAGTCTTGAGACAGGAGCTGGAACCTGGAAGACAATCACAGGAGAGAGACAAACAGGAACTAGGTTTGACAACCAAAGCACTGACGCCTTCCTTGCTCAGGCACAGTGTATTTATACCTGCAGCAAGGAAGGGATTGGCTAGGCAATTATGCAGATTATCAATACTGAGAACAGATTGGTGGAAATGATCAGCTGACAGAATCCAAGATGGCTGCGCCCATGCAGACACTTGGAGGGAAGTTTGGTTTGTAATCCATGTGGTAATGAAAACAGTAATGGCGGCGCCGGCCACCGGAGACAGGAGGCGCCAGACTGACAGATGCACATCCAACCACGCGGACACAGCGGAGGCCGCGGCTGACGTAATCGCCACTCAGACACTCTGCATGCAGAAGTTCAGGGACGGCGGCGGAGGCCGCGGGAGACGCCATGCCAGGTGTAATATGGCGTTTACTGTGACAGCGTCCCAGAGTGACAGGAGAGGATACAGGAATGTACACATCAGGATAACAGATGGGGTCCGGTCCTGGAGCGCTGAGCCAGCCTTAGGAGGCATCTGATGGGTAAGAAATGGCGTCCAGATACCCGGATCGTGACATTCTGTTCTTCATTTTTATAGTGATACAACCGTTTGCTCTACATGCTATATTGTTGACGGGATGTCTGTCCAGCCTGGGTCTAATCTTACCAACAACTTTCACTTATGGTTAATGTACTTTGAATGTAAAAGGTCTGAACTCTCCTAACAAGAGAAAGTTAGCTTTTCGCTACTTTGCGAAAAATAAAGCACATACAGTATTGTCGCCCTACAGGAAATGCATTTCATGCAGTCATCTCCCCATCAGTTTTCAGATATCAAATATCCTCACTGTTACATGTCAGATGGCCCATCTAAAAAAGCTGGGGTAGCCATCCTCTTCCCAAATTCATTCTGCTGTGTTCCGATGCTTATTGAGTGAATTTGATCTTTACGATGTTTGGAGAGCCCGAAACCCCATGGAACGGGATTATACTTTTTTTTCCCATGTCCATGGCTCCTATTCCCGTATCGACTTGGCCATTTCTGATAAGTGGACCTTACAACAAATAGGACAGGCTTCTATCCTCCCAGTGACATGGTTGGATCATGCAGCTTTAAGTTTGCAATGGGCTATCACATCCACTACAACCCCTCCCAGTCCATGGCGTCTGAATGATCATTTGCTTTTTGATGCCGAGGCAAAGCAAACCATTTTTGACTCTCTCGACATTTTTTTAGACACCAACAAACCTGATGATACTCCGATCTTTAATTTTTGGTGTACATTAAAGGCTGTGACTCGGGGTTCTGCTATACAAGCGGCAGCCCAAAAGCGTAAGATTCAGTCGTCCTGCCAGGCTGACATTGAATCCAGATTAAAAGTTCTGGAAGTGAAGCATAAATCTTCCCCTACTAATCTCAAACTTTATCGTGAACTCCTTCAGCTAAGGAAAGAGTGGAACATTTTAGCTTTGAGAGAGGTTCATAAATTTCTATTTAAGCTAAAACAGAAATTTTATATTCAAGGAGACAGGACTGGAAGGCTACTCGCTAGGAAACTCAGGGGCAAAAATGATAAGGAACGAATTAGAGTGGTCACCAACTTGCAGGGTTCTAAAGTCTCAGACCCCTCAGAAATTGCTGAGGCCTTTGTACTTTTTTACTCCAATTTGTATAATTTAGCTGACGATCCATAAGTTCCACAACCCTCTGACGTGGAAAGTGATAAGTTCCTGAAAGAGGTAGCTTTCCCCTCTATTGATGCAGCTATACTCAACGATCTGGAATACCCATGGTCTACAGAGGAAATAGAACTGGTCATTTATTCCCTCCCCTCTGATAAGGGCCCTGGTCCTGATGGATACACTAATACGTTTTATAAAACTTTTAAAGGTATCTTATCCCCTGTCTTACTTAGAGTATTTAATGAAGCTTCATTAGGAGGCCATTTTCCAAAGGAAATGTTGGAGGCGAGAATAGTTGCTTTTCCTAAACCGGGTAAAGAGCCTGCACAATTAATGAATTACCGCCCGATTGCCTTGCTAAATACTGATGTGAAAATATATGCAAAGTTTATCGCAAATAGACTTAATACTATCCTCCCCTCTCTTATCCACCAGGACTAGGTGGGATTTGTTCAGGGTCGCCAATCCCCGGATAACACTAGGCGGGTTATTGACATTGTGGATGCCTTCTCCGCTATCGGTGAATCCATATTACTGCTGTCATTAGACGCGGAAAAGGCATTCAACAGACTCCATTGGGGATATCTCTGTGCAATCCTGCGTAACTTTGGGATTAATGGTAGAGCCCTATCTTCAATTTTAGCCTAGTATTCTGCTCCCTCATTGAGGGTGTTTGTCAATGGTTTGCCGTCCCATTCATTTACGATTACAAATGGTACACGACAAGGATGTCCCCTTTCCCCTCTAGTATTCGCTTTGGCTATAGAACCCTTAGCAGAGATGATTAGATCTAGAACAGCTATACAAGGACCTATTTTTCATGGCACTGCATATAAAATGTGTTTGTTTGCGGACGATGTATTGTTGACCCTAACCAATCCACAATCATCCTTACTGCACCTACATTCAGTCCTTAACTGGTATTCTAAAGTATCATATTATAAATTAAACCGTTAAAAAACTGAAGCACTATCCATCAACAAAGCTCCCGACCTCATGCGATCTTTGAAATCAGAATATCATTATGCCTGGCAGGATAGAAGCCTCAAATACATGGGATTACAGTTAATACCTAGCACTGATGGTTTAATTCAGGCTAACTATATTCCCCTTCTAAATAAAATTTCCTTATTCACCTCTGATTGGATGATGCAAAATGTTTCCTGGATGGGCAGAATTGCGGCATTGAAAATGGTATTACTTCCTAAAATATGACATCTATTTAGTAGAGATGAGCGCCTGAAATTTTTCGGGTTTTGTGTTTTGGTTTTGGGTTCGGTTCCGCGGCCGTGTTTTGGGTTCGAACGCGTTTTGGCAAAACCTCACCGAATTATTTTTGTCGGATTCGGGTGTGTTTTGGATTCGGGTGTTTTTTTCCAAAAACACTAAAAAACAGCTTAAATCGTAGAATTTGGGGGTCATTTTGATCCCAAAGTATTATTAACCTCAAAAACCATAATTTACACTCATTTTCAGTCTATTCTGAATACCTCACACCTCACAATATTATTTTTAGTCCTAAAATTTGCACCGAGGTCGCTGTGTGAGTAAGATAAGCGACCCTAGTGGCCGACACAAACACCGGGCCCATCTAGGAGTGGCACTGCAGTGTCACGCAGGATGTCCCTTCCAAAAAACCCTCCCCAAACAGCACATGACGCAAAGAAAAAAAGAGGCGCAATGAGGTAGCTGTGTGAGTAAGATTAGCGACCCTAGTGGCCGACACAAACACCGGGCCCATCTAGGAGTGGCATTTTTGTTCTCCATATTTTAATAGGCACAACTAAAAGGCACCTCAGGTAAACAATGGAGATGGATGGATTGGATACTAGTATACAATTATGGACGGGCTGCCGAGTGCCGACACAGAGGTAGCCACAGCCGTGAACTACCGCACTGTACTGTGTCTGCTGCTAATATATAGACTGGTTGATAAAGAGATAGTATACTCGTAACTAGTATGTATGTATAAAGAAAGAAAAAAAAACCACGGTTAGGTGGTATATACAATTATGGACGGGCTGCCGAGTGCCGACACAGAGGTAGCCACAGCCGTGAACTACCGCACTGTACTGTGTCTGCTGCTAATATATAGACTGGTTGATAAAGAGATAGTATACTCGTAACTAGTATGTATGTATAAAGAAAGAAAAAAAAACCACGGTTAGGTCACTGGTATATACAATTATGGACGGGCTGCCGAGTGCCGACACAGAGGTAGCCACAGCCGTGAACTACCGCACTGTACTGTGTCTGCTGCTAATATATAGACTGGTTGATAAAGAGATAGTATACTCGTAACTAGTATGTATGTATAAAGAAAGAAAAAAAAACCACGGTTAGGTCACTGGTATATACAATTATGGACGGGCTGCCGAGTGCCGACACAGAGGTAGCCACAGCCGTGAACTACCGCACTGTACACTGGTTGATAAAGAGATAGTAGTATACTCGTAACAACTAGTATGACTGACTATGACGGTATAAAGAATGAAAAAAAAAACCACGGTTAGGTGGTATATATTATAATACAATTATGGATGGACGGACTGCCTGCCGAGTGCCGACACAGAGGTAGCCACAGCCGTGAACTACCGCACTGTACACTGGTTGATAAAGAGATAGTAGTATACTCGTAACAACTAGTATGACTGACTATGACGGTATAAAGAATGAAAAAAAAACCACGGTTAGGTGGTATATATTATAATACAATTATGGATGGACGGACTGCCTGCCGACTGCCGACACAGAGGTAGCCACAGCCGTGAACTACCGCACTGTACACTGGTTGATAAAGAGATAGTAGTATACTCGTAACAACTAGTATGACACTATGACGGTATAAAGAATGAAAAAAAAACCACGGTTAGGTGGTATATATTATAATACAATTATGGATGGACGGACTGCCTGCCGACTGCCGACACAGAGGTAGCCACAGCCGTGAACTACCGCACTGTACACTGGTTGATAAAGAGATAGTAGTATACTCGTAACAACTAGTATGACACTATGACGGTATAAAGAATGAAAAAAAAACCACGGTTAGGTGGTATATATTATAATAATACAATTATGGATGGACGGACTGCCTGCCGACTGCCGACACAGAGGTAGCCACAGCCGTGAACTACCGCACTGTACACTGGTTGATAAAGAGATAGTAGTATACTCGTAACAACTAGTATGACTATGACGACGGTATAAAGAAAGAAAAAAAAATACCACGGTTAGGTGGTATATAATTATACAATTATGGATGGACGGACTGCCTGCCGAGTGCCGACTGCCGACACAGAGGTAGCCACAGCCGTGAACTACCGCACTGTACTGTGTCTGCTGCTAATATAGACTGGTTGATAAAGAGATAGTATACAACAATATACTACTATACTGGTGGTCAGGCACTGGTCACCACTAGTCACACTGGCAGTGGCACTCCTGCAGCAAAAGTGTGCACTGTTTAATTTTAAATTAATATAATATTATGTACTCCTGGCTCCTGCTATAACAACCTGCAGTGCTCCCCAGTCTCCCCCACAATTATTATAAGCTTTTATACATTGATGTGCAGCACACTGGGCTGAGCTGAGTGCACACAGACTGAGTCACACTGTGTGACTGCTGTGTATCGTTTTTTTCAGGCAGAGAACGGATATAGCAGAGAACGGATATATTAAATAAAAGTTAACTTAACAACAACTGCACTGGTCACTGTGGTAAACTCTGTCTGCACAATCTCTCTCTCTCTCTCTCTCTTCTAATCTATTCTAATGGAGAGGACGCCAGCCACGTCCTCTCCCTATCAATCTCAATGCACGTGTGAAAATGGCGGCGACGCGCGGCTCCTTATATAGAATCCGAGTCTCGCGAAAATCCGACAGCGTCATGATGACGTTCGGGCGCGCTCGGGTTAACCGAGCAAGGCGGGAAGATCCGAGTCGCTCGGACCCGTGAAAAAAAAAGTGAAGTTCGTGCGGGTTCGGATTCAAAGAAACCGAACCCGCTCATCTCTACTATTTAGGACTATCCCTCTATTAGTCCCTTCTCCTTTATTGAATAAATTTCTTTCTGCTTTTATTAAATATGTTTGGAAAGGCAAAAAACCTAGATTAGCGAGAAATTTTGTCTTACCCCAGATCAAATGATGTCCTGGCTTACCCAGACCTGCACAAGTATCAAGTGGCTTCTTTAATCTCTCAGATTGGAGCTTGGTTTGATTCTGTACATCCTAAAACGTGGGTCATATTGGAGCGAGATATGACCTCCCCATTTCCTTTGACAGACTGCTTATGGCTTCCCCCATCTATAAATGTACATTCCTTGACCAGGTCGACTTCGGTGTTAACCACACGTAAAGTATGGACGGAACTTATTTCTGGGAATTTAGAACTTCCTTTCCCTATCTCTCACTAGCTGGTCTAGCACTACTTATTCCGAACCTCTCCCTTTCCTCCTGGTCGAATAATGGGGCAACCACGTTAGGCATGCTTATGTCTTCCTGTACTCTTCTCTCATTCACTCAGATTCAAGGAAATTATTCTTTGGGGTATATGCAATTGCGGTCCAATTCCCGAAATTGTCGAAAAACGGGACTTTTTCGCCCAAAAAAAAAAATCGACAATGCAATTCAGTACTTTCCGTCAAAAAAACGGACTTTCAAAATTCGACTTTTTGAAATTCGACATTTGTCAAATTCAACATTTCTGCAATGGTACAAATGCAGCAATTCGCCAAAAGTATATTCAATTGAAGTTTGGAAATTCGACAACAGTGCTTTTAGACAGTAAATTCGTCATTTTCAATCCACCACACTTTGGTGGGGGAATCTAATAAAAAAAAATTAAAACATGTTTTTTTTGGTGTTTTTTTTTTTTGGTAATAGCATATCTATTTATATTAGAAGGGATTAGGTACTTGGTTTGTCTATTTTGGAGACACAAGTATTATTTATATATTTTTAAAAATATTATTTATTTATTTTTATTTTTTTTTTTAAATGGAATGGTAAAATCCCGAAAAAAAATGGCGTGGGGTCCCCCCTCCAAAGCATAACCAGCCTCGGGCTCTTCGAGCCAGTCCTGGTTCTAAAAATCCGGGGGGGGGGGGGGGGGGGAATGACAGGGGATCCCCCGTATTTTTAAAACCAGAACCGGGCTCTGCGCCTGGTGCTGGTTCAAAAAATACGGGGGACAAAAAGAGTAGGGGTCCCCCGTATTTTTTACACCAGCATCGGGCTCCACTAGCTGGACAGATAATGCCACAGCCGGGGGTCACTTTTATACAGCGCCCTGCGGCCGTGGCATTAAATATCCAACTAGTCACCCCTGGCCGGGGTACCCTGGGGGAGTGGGGACCCCTTCAATCAAGGGGTCCCCCCCAGCCACCCAAGGGCCAGGGGTGAAGCCTGAGGCTGTCCCTCCCATCCAAGGGCTGCGGATGGGGGGCTGATAGCCTTGAGACATTTGAAAGAATATTGTTTTTTCCAGTAGTACTACAAGTCCCAGCAAGCCTCCCCCGCAAGCTAGTACTTGGAGAACCACAAGTACCAGCATGCGGGGGAAAAACAGGCCCGCTGGTACCTGTAGTTCTACTGGAAAAAAAATACCCAAATAAAAACAGGAGACACACACCGTGAAAGTGAAACTTTATTTCACACCTGCCGACACACACATACTTACCTATGTTGACACGATGTTCGGTCCACTTGTCCAAGTAGAATCCGGGGTACCTGTGAATAAAATTATACTCACCTCAATCCAGTGTCCAGGTTATAATCCACGTATTTGGCAAAACAACAAAACGGCAACCCGGACCAAACGGACTGAAAGGGGTCCCACGTTTACACATGGGACCTCTTTCCACGAATGCCGGGACCCCACGTGACTGCTGTCACAGAAGGTCCCTTCAGCCAATCAGGAAGCGCTACTTCGTGACACTCACCTGATTGGCTGTATGCGCGTCTGCTGTCAGACAGCGCATCGCACAGCTCCCTCCATTAGTTTCAATGGTGGGAACTTTGCGGGTAGCGGTGGGGTTACCCGCGGTCAGCCGCTGACTGCGGGTGACCTCACCGCTGACGCAAAGTTCCCACCATTGAATATAATGGAGAGGCTTTGCGATGCGCTGTCTGACAGCAGACGCGCATACAGCCAATCAGGTGAGTGCCACAAAGTAGCGCTTCCTGATTGGCTGAAGGGACCTTCTGTGACAGCAGTCACGTGGGGTCCCGGCATTCGTGGAAAGGGGTCCCATGTGTAAACGTGGGACCCCTTTCAGTCCGTTTGGTCCGGGTTGCCGTTTTGTTGTTTTGCCAAGTACGTGGATTATAACCTGGACACTGGATTGAGGTGAGTATAATTTTATTCACAGGTACCCCGGATTCTACTTGGACAAGTGGACCGAACATCGTGTCAACATAGGTAAGTATGTGTGTGTCGGCAGGTGTGAAATAAAGTTGTACTTTCAAGGTGTGCGTGTCCTGTTTTTATTTGGGTATTTTTTTTCCAGTAGAACTACAGGTACCAGCGGGCCCGTTTTTCTCCCACATGCTGGTACTTGTGGTTCTCCAAGTACCAGCTTGCGGGGGAGGCTTGCTGGGACTTGTAGTACTACTGGAAAAAAATAAGAATTTACTTACCGATAATTCTATTTCTCGGAGTCCGTAGTGGATGCTGGGGTTCCTGAAAGGACCATGGGGAATAGCGGCTCCGCAGGAGACAGGGCACAAAAAAGTAAAGCTTTACTAGGTCAGGTGGTGTGCACTGGCTCCTCCCCCTATGACCCTCCTCCAGACTCCAGTTAGGTACTGTGCCCGGACGAGCATACACAATAAGGGAGGCATTTTGAATCCCGGGTAAGACTCATACCAGCCACACCAATCACACCGTATAACTTGTGATCTAAACCCAGTTAACAGTATGACAACAGAAAGGGCCTCTTAAAGATGGCTCCTTAACAATAACCCGAATTAGTTAACAATAACTATGTACAAGTATTGCAGATAATCCGCACTTGGGATGGGCGCCCAGCATCCACTACGGACTCCGAGAAATAGAATTATCGGTAAGTAAATTCTTATTTTCTCTATCGTCCTAAGTGGATGCTGGGGTTCCTGAAAGGACCATGGGGATTATACCAAAGCTCCCAAACGGGCGGGAGAGTGCGGATGACTCTGCAGCACCGAATGAGAGAACTCCAGGTCCTCCTTTGCCAGGGTATCAAATTTGTAAAATTTTACAAACGTGTTCTCCCCCGACCACGTAGCTGCTCGGCAGAGTTGTAATGCCGAGACCCCTCGGGCAGCCGCCCAAGATGAGCCCACCTTCCTTGTGGAGTGGGCTTTTACAGTTTTAGGCTGTGGCAGGCCTGCCACAGAATGTGCAAGTTGAATTGTGTTACAAATCCAACGAGCAATCGACTGCTTAGAAGCAGGTGCGCCCAACTTGTTGGGTGCATACAATATAAACAGCGAGTCAGATTTTCTGACTCCAGCCGTCCTTGCAATGTATATTTTTAAGGCTCTGACAACGTCCAACAACTTGGAGTCCTCCAAGTCGCTAGTGGCCGCAGGCACCACAATAGGTTGGTTCAGATGAAATGCTGATACCACTTTAGGGAGAAAATGCGGACGAGTCCGCAGTTCTGCCCTATCCGAATGGAAGATTAGATAAGGACTTTTATAAGATAAAGCCGCCAATTCAGATACTCTCCTGGCAGAGGCCAGGGCTAGTAACATAGTCACTTTCAATGTGAGATATTTCAAATCCACCTTTTTCAATGGTTCAAACCAATGGGATTTGAGGAAATCTAAAACTACATTTAGATCCCACGGTGCCACCGGAGGCACCACAGGAGGCTGTATATGCAGTACTCCCTTGACAAAAGTCTGGACCTCAGGGACAGAGGCCAATTCTTTTTGGAAGAATATTGACAGGGCCGAAATTTGAACCTTAATGGATCCCAATTTGAGACCCATAGATAATCCTGATTGCAGGAAATGTAGGAAACGACCCAGTTGGAATTCCTCCGTCGGAACCCTCCGATCCTCGCACCACGCTACATATTTTCGCCAAATGCGGTGATAATGTTTCACGGTGACTTCCTTCCGTGCCTTAATCAAGGTAGGAATGACTTCTTCTGGAATGCCTTTCCCTTTTAGGATCTGGCGTTCAACCGCCATGCCGTCAAACGCAGCCGCGGTAAGTCTTGAAAAAGACAGGGACCCTGCTGTAGCAGGTCCCTTCTCAGAGGTAGAGGCCACGGTTCGTCCGTGAGCATCTCTTGAAGTTCCGGATACCAAGTCCTTCTCGGCCAATCCGGAACCACTAGTATTGTTCTTACTCTTCTTTGCCGTATGATCTTCAATACCTTTGGTATGAGCGGCAGAGGAGGAAACACATACACTGACTGGTACACCCAAGGAGTTACCAGTGCGTCCACAGCTATTGCCTGTGGATCTCTTGACCTGGCGCAATATTTGTCCAGTTTCTTGTTGAGGCGAGACGCCATCATGTCTACAATTGGTCTTTCCCAACGGTCTATTAACATGTTGAAGACTTCTGGATGTAGACCCCACTCTCCCGGATGAAGATCGTGTCTGCTGAGGAAGTCTGCTTCCCAGTTGTCCACGCCCGGGATGAACACTGCTGACAGTGCTATCACGTGATTCTCCGCCCAGCGAAGAATCTTGGCAGCTTCTGCCATTGCACTCCTGCTTCTTGTGCCGCCCTTCCTGTTTACATGGGCGACCGCCGTGATGTTGTCCGACTGAATCAACACCGGCTTTCCTTGCAGGAGAAGTTCCGCCTGGCTTAGAGCATTGTAGATTGCTCTTAGTTCCAGAATGTTTATGTGAAGAGACTTTTCCAGACTCGTCCATACTCCCTGGAAGTTTCTTCCTTGTGTGACTGCTCCCCAGCCTCTCAGGCTGGCGTCCGTGGTCACCAGGATCCAATCCTGAATGCCGAATCTGCGGCCTTCTAATAGGTGAGCCTTCTGCAACCACCACAGAAGTGACACCCTTGTCTTTGGTGACAGGGTTATTCGCAGGTGCATCTGCAGATGCGACCCTGACCATTTGTCCAACAGATCCCTTTGGAATATTCTTGCATGGAATCTGCCGAATGGAATTGCTTCGTAAGAAGCCACCATTTTTCCCAGGACTCTTGTGCATTGATGTACTGACACTTTTCCTGGTTTTAGGAGGTTCCTGACCAGATCGGATAACTCCTTGGCTTTTTCCTCTGGAAGGAAAACCTTTTTCTGAACCGTGTCCAGAATCATTCCTAGGAACAGCAGACGAGTTGTCGGGATTAAATGGGATTTTGGAATATTCAGAATCCACCCGTGTTGTCTTAGCACCTCTTGAGATAGTGCTAAAGCTGTCTCCAGCTGTTCTCTGGACCTTGCCCTTATTAGGAGATCGTCCAAGTATGGGATAACTAATACGCCTTTTCTTCGAAGAAGAATCATCATCTCGGCCATTACCTTGGTAAAGACCCGAGGCGCCGTGGACAATCCGAACGGCAGCGTCTGAAACTGATAGTGACAGTTTTGAACAATGAACCTGAGGTACCCCTGGTGTGCGGGGTAAATCGGAACGTGTAGATACGCATCCTTGATGTCCAAGGATACCATAAAGTCCCCTTCTTCCAGGTTCGCTATCACTGCTCTGAGTGACTCCATCTTGAACTTGAACTTTTTTATGTAGAGGTTCAAGGACTTCAGATTTAGAATAGGCCTTACCGAGCCATCCGGCTTCGGTACCACAAATAGAGTGGAATAATACCCCTTTCCTTGTTGTAATAGGGGTACTTTGACTATCACCTGCTGAGCGTACAGCTTGTGAATGGCTTCCAACACCCTCTCCCTTTCGGAAGAGACGGTTGGTAAGGCAGACTTCAGGAAACGATGAGGAGGATCCGTCTCTAATTCCAACCTGTACCCCTGAGATATTATCTGCAGGATCCAGGGGTCTACCTGCGAGTGAGCCCACTGCGCGCTGTAATTTTTGAGACGGCCCCCCACTGTCCCCGAGTCCGCTTGAGAGGCCCCAGCGTCATGCTGAGGTTTTTGCAGGAGCCGGGGAGGGCTTCTGTTCCTGGGAAGGAGCTGCCTGTTGGTGTCTCTTCCCTCTTCCTCTGCCTCGTGGCAGGTACGACAAGCCCTTTGCTCTCTTATTTTTGTAGGAGCGAAAAGGCTGCGGTTGAAAGGTCGGTGCCTTTCTCTGTTGGGGAGTGACTTGAGGTAAAAAAGTGGATTTCCCGGCAGTAGCCGTGGCCACCAAGTCTGATAGACCAACTCCAAATAACTCCTCCCCTTTATACGGCAAAACCTCCATGTGACGTTTTGAATCCGCATCGCCTGTCCACTGTCGTGTCCATAAGGCTCTTCTGGCTGAAATGGACATAGCACTCACCCGAGATGCCAGTGTGCAAATATCTCTCTGTGCATCACGCATATAGATAAATGCATCCTTTATTTGTTCTAACGACAGTAAAACATTGTCCCTATCTAGGGTATCAATATTTTCAATCAGGGATTCTGACCAAACTACTCCAGCACTGCACATCCAGGCAGTTGCTATAGCTGGTCGTAGTATAACACCTGCATGTGTGTATATATTCTTTTGAATAACTTCCATCTTTCTATCTGATGGATCCTTAAGTGCGGCCGTCTCAGGAGAGGGTAACGCCACTTGTTTGGATAAGCGTGTGAGCGCCTTGTCCACCTTAGGGGGTGTTTCCCAGCGCGCCCTAACCTCTGGCGGGAAAGGGTATAATGCCAATAACTTTTTTGAAATTATCAACTTTTTATCAGGAGCAACCCACGCTTCATCACACACGTCATTTAATTCTTCTGATTCAGGAAAAACTGTTTGTAGTTTTTTCACACCATACATAATACCCTGTTTTACGGTATCTGTAGTATCAGCTAAATGTAACGTCTCCTTCATTGCCAAAATCATATAACGTGTGGCCCTACTGGAAAATACGTTTGAATTTCTACCGTCGTCACTGGAATCAGTGCCCGTGTCTGGGTCTGTGTCGACCGACTGAGGCAAAGGGCGTTTTACAGCCCCTGACGGTGTTTGAGGCGCCTGGACAGGCATTAATTGATTGTCCGGCCGCCTCATGTCCTCAACTGACTGTTTAAGGGAAGATAAACCATCACGTAATTCCACAAATAAAGGCATCCATTCTGGTGTCGACCCCCTTGGGGGTGACATCTGCATATTTGGCAATTGCTCCGCCTCCACACCAATATCGTCCTCATACATGTCGACACCACGTACCGACACACACCGCAAACTCACAGGGAATGCTCTAATGAAGACAGGACCCACTAGCCCTTTTGGGGAGACAGAGGGAGAGTCTGCCAGCACACACCACAAAGCGCTATATATACAAGGGATATCCTTATATTAAGTGCTCCCTTATAGCTGCTTTAATATATATATATATAGCCATTAATGTGCCCCCCCTCTCTGTTTTACCCTGTTTCTGTAGTGCAGTGCAGGGGAGAGACCTGGGAGCCGTTCTGACCAGCGGAGCTGTGACAGAAAATGGCGCCGTGTGCTGAGGAGATAGGCCCCGCCCCTTTTTCGGCGGGTTCTTCTCCCGCTATTTTTCCAGTCAGGCAGGGGTTAAATATCTCCATATAGCCCCTATGGGCTATATGTGAGGTATTTTTAGCCTTGTATAAGGTTTATATTTGCCTCTCAGAGCGCCCCCCCCCAGCGCTCTGCACCCTCAGTGACTGCCCAGTGAAGTGTGCTGAGAGGAAAATGGCGCACAGCTGCAGTGCTGTGCGCTACCTTATGAAGACTGAGGAGTCTTCAGCCGCCGGTTTCCGGACCTCTTCACGCTTCAGCATCTGCAAGGGGGTCGGCGGCGCGGCTCCGGGACCGGACTCCACGGCTGGGCCTGTGTTCGATCCCTCTGGAGCTAATGGTGTCCAGTAGCCAAGCAGCAAATCCACTCTGCATGCAGGTGAGTTTACTACTTTCCCCCTAAGTCCCACGTTGCAGTGATCCTGTTGCCAGCAGGACTCACTGTAAAGAAAAAAAACCTAAACTAAACTTTCTCTAAGCAGCTCTTTAGGAGAGCCACCTAGATTGCACCCTTCTCGTTCGGGCACAAAATCTAACTGGAGTCTGGAGGAGGGTCATAGGGGGAGGAGCCAGTGCACACCACCTGACCTAGTAAAGCTTTACTTTTTTGTGCCCTGTCTCCTGCGGAGCCGCTATTCCCCATGGTCCTTTCAGGAACCCCAGCATCCACTTAGGACGATAGAGAAACAATATTCTTTCATTTTTCCAAAGGCTATCAGACCCCATCCGCAGCCCTTGGATGGGGGGGGGGGGACAGCCTCGGCTTCACCCCTGGCCCTTGGGTGGCTGGGGGGGGGACCCCTTGATTGAAGGGGTCCCCACTCCCCCAGGGTACCCCAGCCAGGGGTGACTAGTTGGATATTTAATGCCACGGCCGCAGGGTGCTGTATAAAAGTGACCCCCGGCTGTGGCATTATCTGTCCAGCTAGTGGAGACCGATGCTGGTGTAAAAAATACGGGGGACCCCTACTCTTTTTGCCCCCTGTATTTTTTGCACCAGCACCAGGCGCAGAGCCCGGTGCTGGTTTTAAAAATACGGGGGATCCCATGACATTTTTCCCCCCGGATTTTTAGAACCAGGACCGACTCGAAGAGCCCGAGGCTGGTTATGCTTTGGAGGGGGGAACCCACGCCATTTTTTTCCGGGGTTTTTACAGTTTATCCTGTTTTTTAAAAATCGGATCAAAATCCGTCAAATCGGCCGTTTTTCGACAGCGGGACTGTCGAATCCGTTTTTTATTGAATATGGTCAATTTCGGCACCCACTTGCCGAAATTAGACCGTCGAATTGTGTCGAATTAAAAAACGGGCGAAAAATTGCCGCGATTCGCCGCTAATTGCATATACCCCTTTATCTTCCAAAGAATTCTACAAATATTTACAGCTGGTTGTTCAGTATCACTCAACCACCACATACTATTTATTTCACCTATTCCAAAATATATATTCGATAAGCTTCTCAAAAGAGGAAGTAAAGGTAGCTTATCTTGGTGGTACTCTCTCCTAATCACTCCAACTACATTTACAAAAGGTACCCTCTATAATAAAATGGGAAGCAGGCCTATCATGTTCCGTTTCGGAAGCAGACTGGCAATTAATCTTCAGAACATGTTTTAAACTTTCTAGGTGTATTTCCCACTCGGAACACTTTTATAAATTGTTCCACAGACTTTACATGACACCTACCTTATTACACCTCATTAAACCATCTTTCTCTAATCTTTGCTGGCACAATTGTGGTAGTGTAGGCTCTCTTATGCACATATTTTGGTCTTGCCCAGTGATCTCTAAACTCTGGACCCAGGTTTTTTCGCTCATTTCTAATGTATTGCATATTCCTATTTCCCCTCACCCCCTGCTGGCACTATTTTATGTTTACCGTGGTGATCTCCCGTACAATGATCACTATATTATGGGAAATATTCTCATTGCAACTAAAACTTTACTACCCTTACACTGGCGTACCCCAACTGTCCCAACTCTACATCATATTGGAAACATTTTTTCAATCCCACTGCGAATTCGAAACTGCAGGAGCCTCCTATATATCCTATGCGTTTGAGTTATTGGGATCCATTGTAGGTATGATTGATCTTCCTCTGTGTTGGGCTTTCTGTTTTCTGCTTCCAGGCTGGACACACGTCTCACTTTTCATGTATTGTTGCTTATTCTATCCCGTTTTATTAATCTTTAGAATACTACTTTTTATGGTGTGTTTATTCACTGATTACTTAACTGTACCACTATTGTCTAATTTCCCTTCTATATGTTCCCATTTTTTTTATTTCTGTACTCTTTCCCTATCCCACAACTTAAAATGTAAATAAAAATTGATTAAAAACAAACACACACTTACTGATTAGTAAATATACCATTGAGATGTTTGATACTTATAGTGAGAATTTACTTACCTAGCAGGCAGGGGGTATAGATACAGGTTTGCCACTGCTCCATAACAATTGTGACTAAAGCACTGGTAAAGTATTACATGATTTCTCTGTGCCTTGGTGAATCTTCAAGCCTGTGCGGTCAAAGCTACTAATGAAGTATAAGTGAGTTTGCAATTAATAATTCTGGATGCAGATAGTTGCAAAGGACTGTCTGGTGTCCATGTTTTGAGGTTTTGGGGTTCATTTGCTGGTGGCAGTTACCAGATTTTTATTAACCACACATGCTGAGGTACCCATAAGTCACTGGTGGCGATTTTTTTAGATTGAGGTGTCAGGATCCGGAGCCTTACCTCCGGCGGGTGCTCCTGGGGGTTGCCGTCCCGCTGGTTGGCACTGCTGTGGTGGTAGGGAGCTGCTGGCGGTGGGGTCCTCCTGGACGGATGTGCGGCTGCCGAGGGCCGGGAGTCTGGAGAGCTAGGCACTGCGGCGGGGATCGCTGCGGTAAGGTCCTCTAGTGTGACACAGTATAGTGCGTCAGAGTCAGAAGCTGGCTAAAGTTGTGTGCCAACAGCTGAGCATGTCTCCTGTGCTGGGGGCAGCCATGTTGGAGACCAGAGCATTACCAATGAAGTTCCCATTCTGTGTCCAGCCATTCCTGCGTGTTCTCCCCTTACAAAAGGAGGCTGGCCCAGAGGGAGATTGCCAGTGTTTCAAGTTGCCGCTTTGTGAAAGGTTCTCCAGCTCTGTGCTCCCAGGTTACTTCTGGTGCCCTGGTCCGGGTTGCTCTCATTTATCAGTTACCTAAACGCTGCTGCAGTCCTGCTGTCTAAGTCTGTCACCTCTCGTGGAAGCACTCATGGGGTCCCAGGTCGTAGAGGAGCTCCAGGTGCTAACGGCGGTTCTTACAGATGTCTTCATTTCTTCAAAGTCCAAGTTCTTTAGCCTCGTCTTTCAATCACAAATCACAGTGCTAGTGATAGATACTGTATACTGGGAGACTAAATCCAGATAACAAACAGAAATAATATGCAATCATACATGAAGTCTTTAAGGTAATTCACATAGGAGAGGCATAATATACTGTATGCATATTTCACAGTTTTTAATTGTATTTTAAATAAATTAATAGAAGTTAATTGTTATTTCTAAGTGCACCACACCAAGACAAATCCTTTTTTCTCTTGTTACATGTAAACTCCGAAAACTGAACATTTTCTGAGTTTGATGAATGTTATCTGGCCTCATTGGGCACCTAAAAATAAATGGCCCCACATGTGTAATGGGTCCATAAGGAAATATGCTCCTTAGTCTAGGCTCCTTCGTCCTAATTACAGATGAGCTTAAAATACCGCCCATAAAACTTACCATCTGCAAACCTTTTCCAGACTAAGGGGGTTATTCAGGTTTGTTAGCAAGCCAAAAAAGTTAGCAATTGGGTAAAACCAAATCTAACTCTCTGTGTACATTTTACATCTGCCACACCAGCAATGCAACATGGTTTTGCCCAATTGCTAACTTTTTTTTTAGTTTGCTAACAAACCTGAATAACACCTAAGGGGGACATTTACTAAGCAGTGATCAGAGCGGAGAAGTGAGCCAGTGGAGAAGTTGCCTCATCAACCAATCAGCAGCTCTGTGTAATTTTATAGTATGCAAATTCTAGATGTTACTTCAGTGCTGATTGGTTGCCATGGGCAACTTCTCCATTGGCTCACTTCTCCGCTCTTATCACTGCTTAGTAAATGTCCCCCTAAATCCATTATCTTCTCATGGAGAGATCTGTGCTTAAAATCTAAGCAATCTGACTAGATTGCTTAGAAGTTAAGCAGGGATCTCTCGTGTGCTGAGTGGTCTGTGATAGATCACTCAGCACACATCTCTCCCCATGTGTACTGGCCTTAATACTATAATCCAAAAAAAGCACAGCTTTATTTTAACTACTTAATTACAGGCGTGTTCTACGCTCAGCCTAGTGGTACAGAATGCAATGCTAAATAATCTAAATTAATAATTGGCATGGAATTTAAGTTCATATGTCTGAAACGCCAGTAATGATGAGCAAAAGATCTTCAATATAATGTCCAGACTTTATATTACTATAATTTGTTTACTTGGTTAGCAGTTCGGATGGTGTGATGGTTAGCATTACTGCTTCACAGCACTGAGGTCATGGGTTCGATTCCCACAATGGCCCTAACTGTGTGGAGTTTGTATATTCTCCCCGTACTTGCATGGGTTTCCTCCGGGTACTCCGGTTTCCGCCCACAATCCAAAAGTGTATAGGTAGGTCAATTGGATCCCAACAAAATTAACCCTAGCGTGAATGTGTGTGGTGTACATGTGGTAGGGAAAATAGATTGTAAGCTCCACGGGGGCAGGGATGGATGTTAATGGGCAAATACTCTCTGTAAAAGTGCTGCGGAATATGTGTGCGCTATATAAATAACTGGTAATAAGAAAATATTAAAAAGTAACACAGTATTCATTTATAACTACAGAATAACAGACAGCAATTGTATCCTTTTGTAAAGTAATAGTTTGCATATGTTGCAAATGACAGACAGTGAAAAATCAGTCTCTGTTTTGACGTGATTGTAACACCAGATTTATATCAATTTCCAATCAATGAAAATCAATCTAAATGAATGCTGTGTTTCCAGGGCTAAAACACACCTTTAATAACAACATTTAAAACTGAATATCAAAATAATCTGTTTGTAAAGTTGTGCTTTAACAGTGGAAACGCAACATCGATTTCGATCGATTTTCAACTGCCATCGCTACAAATCGATGAAAATTGACCTTTAGTAGATATACCACTAGTTATCCAAATAACATTATACCATTTAGCAGTTTCTAAACTACAGGTAATGTTGTACATGTATGGTATATTGTAAGAAATACATACGTGTTCCCAGCAGACAGGATGCCAGTTGTCAAGATTCCAAAAGCAGCATCCCACTCGCTGAACTCATCACAGGTTCTATTCCCACTCTATATGGCTATCCATGAGTGGGAATAGCCCCTGTGCGCCAGGATTCCGGCTGTCGGCATTGTCGACTGTCAGGAATCTGGCATCGGTATCCTGACCGTAAGGATCCTTGCAGCTGGCAAATTAACTGCATCCCCATTATAAATATCTGTGTACACAGTGGGTCTAATTCTGAGCTGCACTTAATGTGGCTGTAGTTGCAGAAGCCCGATTTACTACTTTGTGCAAATGTGGGGCCTCATAAGTGTAACAGAGAAAACCCATGCTGCCCATAAGACTTTTGCTTATGTGAACAAATTAATTGAGTGGAATATAATGAAGTCCGAATAGGGCAGCTGTGCAGGATGCCAGCTCAATTTGGATGTTTTTTTTAAAGGGGCAATCATGTACAAGGCTAAACCAAACAGTACTTTATACATGATTGCCCCTTTAAAAATAGTCTGAGTTTGGCTGGCATCCCGCACGGATGCCGAACTCAGACTTCATTATATCCCGCCCCTTATGTTTACACCCAGGTGACTAAACATGGCTATATACTTTTTGTATTTAAATCTTTTTATAGTATTTAGTTTGTTAAACTGAAACTAATAATAATGATACTACTACTACTACTACCACCACCACCAATACTACTTCTAGTGCTGCTACTACTACTACTACTACTACTACTACTACTACTACCACCAATACTTCTACTACTTCTAGTGCTGCTACTACTACTTCTACTACCACTACTTCTAGTGCTGCTGCTACTACTACTACTACTACTACTACTACTACTACTACTACTACTACTACTACTACTACAACTAATACTACTACTACTGCTGCTGGTACTACAACTAATACTACTACTACTAATTTCTACCTCCAATAATGCTAATAAAATTATCTAAGTTACTTTATATGTCTCCACTTGCAGGAAATACTAAATTTGGCTCAACATGTTCAAAGAGTCTCAAGGAAGAAAGAACCATTGGAAGACAGCATGGGGGCTATGGATGCTTTTTATGCTTTTTACAGTATGTATTGGAAAAGATCCTTCAAGATGCAGTGCAGCCGCTGGAAGCCGTTTTGACTGTGCACCAGAAAAGATTTTGAACAAAGATGAATGCGAAGCTCGTGGATGCTGTTATGTTGCAGAGGCTGATAGCTGGGGGCTCGGGCAGCCTTCGTGTTTTTACCCATCCGACTATCCCAGCTACAAGATGGTCAACCTAACAGAGACAGAGAGTGGTTACTCCGCAACCCTCATACGCTACAAGAAGACATTTATGCCAGATGATTTAATGACGTTGCAACTGGATATTTTATTTGAGACGGAATACAGGCTGCATTTTACTGTAAGTATGGAAGGCTGACAATTATTATTATTACATTTTATTTATAAAGGCACCACAAGTGTTTTGTAGCGCCATACATACAACACATTAGAACAATACAGGGTACACAGAACACAACATTACAGAAAAACTAAAACAGAGCACAGGTAACAATTAGCACCACAGTGCTCAGTACACAATACAGCCGAGATGAAAGGAAGCAAAGGAGTAATTGGCGTACTACTAGGAACAGAAAGCCATTGGAAGAGATGAACGGTTACAAGCGAGAGGAGATGTGAGTATAGATAGTCACTAAGTAGGAGAGAGCTGTAATTGAAGTACAAGTAAAGAGGGCTGTGAGAACAGGAGGGAAGAGGGATGTGCTCCAAGGAGTTTATAATCTAGGGGGAGGGGGGAGACAGATGGGTGACATGAGGCACAAGCAAGCGAAAGTTGGCCTAGTTGCAGGAAGTAAGCAAGGCAGAGATGGCCAAGCCATGAGGATGGAAGAGCGGCCTTGAGACTGGGTTATGCGGAAGGGTAGGCTTTGATGAACAGGTGAGATTTCAGTGCACGTTTGAAGCTTTGTAAGTTCGGGCAGAGTCTAAAAGAGTGATGGAGCTCCTTCCAGTGAATGGGGGCAGCCCGGACAAAATCTTGGATTCGTGCATGGGATGCAGTGACCAGGGTAGAGGAGGTAGTCATTGGCCAACTGGATAAGGTGGAAGGGAGAATGTATGGAGATGAGGTTGGAGATGTAGGGAGCAGTGGAGTTAGAGAGGGCTTTGTATGTGAGGGTGAGGAGTGTGAAGAGGATTCTGTAGGGGAATGGGAGCCAGTGCAGGTTTTGTCAAAGTGGAGTGGCAAATGTGGAGCAGCAGGAGAGAAAGATAGGTCTAGCTGGTAGTTGAAAAGAGATCAAAGTGGAGTGAGATGGAAGAGTGAGAGGCCAGTGAGGAGAATGTTGCAATAGTCAAGCCGTGAGTTGACTAGTGATTGGATAATAAGTTCAGTCACACTCTGGGAGAAGAACGGCCTGATCTCAGCAATGTTGTGTAGCTGGAACCGACAGGACTGAGCCAGAGATTGAACATGGGAGGCGAAGAAGAGGGAGCAGTTAGTTAAGAGTGATGACCAAGTAGCAGAGTTGGGGAGCGGAGTAGATGATGGTGTTGTCAACAGTGAACTTCAGGGAGTGCACAGACATCCACAAGGAGATGGCAGAGAGGCAGCTGGATACCTAAGAGAGTCAAGAGGGAGAGAGGTCAGGAGAGAAGAGTTATAGTTGCGTATCATCAGCATAGAAGTGGTATTGAAGGCCGATGGAGCTTATGAGCTCACAGTGGGAAGAGGTATACAGGGAGAAGAGAAGGGGTCTAAGGACAGAACCCTGGGGGACTCCAACAGGGAGGATGGAAGTGGGTGCGGTGTATCTAGAGGCAAACACAGAGAAGGAGTGGTTAGCAAGGTAAGATGTGAACCAGGCAAAGACAGTGCTGGAGAGGCCAATTGACTGTAGGGAGGAGAGGATGATCCAAAGTGTTGAAGGCTGCAGAGAGATCCAGGGGGATGAGCAGAAGTGACCCCTGGATTTGGCTGAAAGCAGGTCATTGGTGACTGATCAGGCCAGTTTCAGTGGAGTGGGTGAAAGCCAGATTGAATAGGACAATCTGAGCAGTTTATCTTTAACAAACATATGAGAGTCTTGATGAGTGCACTAATTTTCTCACACCAGCCTCTGACGAAAAATAAGAATTTACTCACCGGTAATTCTATTTCTCATAGTCCGTAGTGGATGCTGGGAACTCCGTAAGGACCATGGGGATTAGCGGCTCCGCAGGAGACTGGGCACAACTATAAAGAAAGCTTTTAGACTACTGGTGTGCACTGGCTCCTCCCACTAAGACCCTCCTCCAGACCTCAGTTAGGATACTGTGCCCGGAAGAGCTGACACAATTAGGAAGGATTTTGAATCCCGGGTAAGACTCATACCAGCCACACCAATCACACCGTATAACTCGTGATACAATACCCAGTTAACAGCATGATAACAACTGAGCCTCTCAACAGATAGCTCAACAATAACCCTTTAGTTAAGCAATAACTATATACAAGTATTGCAGACAATCCGCACTTGGGATGGGCGCCCAGCATCCACTACGGACTATGAGAAATAGAATTACCGGTGAGTAAATTCTTATTTTCTCTAACGTCCTAAGTGGATGCTGGGGACTCCGTAAGGACCATGGGGATTATACCAAAGCTCCCAAACGGGCGGGAGAGTGCGGATGACTCTGCAGCACCGAATGAGAGAACTCAAGGTCCTCCTCAGCCAGGGTATCAAATTTGTAGAATTTAGCAAACGTGTTTGCCCCTGACCAAGTAGCAGCTCGGCAAAGTTGAAGAGCCGAGACCCCTCGGGCAGCCGCCCAAGAAGAGCCCCTTTCCTTGTGGAATGGGCTTTTACTGATTTAGGATGCGGCAGTCCAGCCGCAGAATGTGCAAGCTGAATCGTACTACAGATCCAGCGAGCAATAGTCTGCTTAGAAGCTGGTGCACCCAACTTGTTGGGCGCATACAGGATAAAAAGCGAGTCAGTCTTCCTGACTCCAGCTGTCCTGGAAACATAAATTTTCAAGGCCCTGACTACATCCAACAACTTGGAAGCCTCCAAGTCATTCCAAGCCGCAGGCACCACGATAGGTTGGTTCAGATGAAAAGCTGATACCACTTTGGGGAGAAACTGGGGACGAGTCCTCAATTCTGCCCTATCCATATGGAAAATCAGATAATACTTGACAAAGCCGCCAATTCTGAAACACGCCTGGCCGAAGCCAAGGCCAACAACATGACCACTTTCCACGTGAGATATTTTAAATCCACGGTTTTCAGTGGCTCAAACCAATGTGACTTTAGGAAATCCAACACCACGTTGAGATCCCAAGGTGCCACTGGAGGCACAAAAGGGGGCTGAATATGCAGCACTCCCTTAACAAAAGTCAGAACTTCAGGTAGTGAAGCCAATTCTCTCTGGAAGAAAATCGATAGAGCCGAAATCTGGACCTTAATGGAACCCAATTTAAGGCCCATAGTCACCCCTGACTGTAGGAAGTGCAGGAACCGGCCCAGCTGAAATTCTTCCGTTGGGGCCTTCCTGGCCTCACACCACGCAACATATTTTCGCCATATGCGGTGATAATGGTTCGCGGTTACTTCTTTCCTAGCTTTTATCAGCGTAGGAATGACTTCCTCCGGAATGCCCTTTTCCTTCA
Source organism: Pseudophryne corroboree (assembly GCF_028390025.1). Lineage (NCBI taxonomy): Eukaryota > Metazoa > Chordata > Amphibia > Anura > Myobatrachidae > Pseudophryne > Pseudophryne corroboree. Next base: position 565,025,270 of record NC_086446.1, on the reverse strand, counting down.
GGATCCGGTGTTCAACCGCCATGCCGTCAAACGCAGCCGCGGTAAGTCTTGGAACAGACAGGGCCCCTGCTGCAGCAGGTCCTGTCTGAGTGGTAGAGGCCATGGGTCCTCTGACATAATTTCCTGAAGTTCCGGATACCACGCTCTTCTTGGCCAATCCGGAACAATGAGTATAGTTCTTACTCCTCTTCTCCTTATTATCCTCAGTACCTTTGGTATGAGAGGAAGAGGAGGGAACACATAAACCGATCGGTACACCCACGGTGTTACCAGAGCGTCCACAGCTATCGCCTGCTGGTCTCTTATTTTTCTAGCTTTTTGTTTAGGCGGGACGCCATCATGTCCACCAGTGGTTTTTCCCACTGGTTTACAATCATTTGAAAGACTTCTGGATGAAGTCCCCACTCTCCCGGGTGGAGGTCGTGCCTGCTGAGGAAGTCTGCTTCCCAGTTGTCCAGCCCCGGAATGAACACTGCTGACAGTGCTAACACGTGATTTTCCGACCATCGGAGAATCCTTGTGGCTTCTGCCATCGCCGTCCTGCTTCTCGTGCCGCCCTGTCGATTTACATGGGCGACTGCCGTGATGTTGTCTGACTGGATCAGTACCGGCTGGTTTTGAAGCAGGGGTTTTGCCTGACTTAGGGCATTGTAAATGGCCCTTAGTTCCAGAATATTTATGTGCAGGGAAGTCTCCTGACTTGACCATAGTCCTTGGAAGTTTCTTCCCTGTGTGACTGCTCCCCAGCCTCGAAGGCTGGCATCCGTGGTCACCAGGACCCAGTCCTGTATGCCGAATCTGCGGCCCTCTTGAAGATGAGCACTCTGCAGCCACCACAGCAGAGACACCCTTGTCCTTGGAGACAGGGTTATCAGACGATGCATCTGAAGATGCGATCCGGACCACTTGTCCAACAGGTCCCACTGAAAGGTTCTTGCATGAAACCTGCCGAATGGAATCGCTTCGTAGGAAGCTACCATTTTTACCAGGATCCGCGTGCAGTGATGCACCGACACCTGTTTTGGTTTTAGGAGGCCTCTGACTAGAGATGACAGCTCCTTGGCCTTCTCCTCCGGGAGAAACACTTTTCTCTGTTCTGTGTCCAGAACCATCCCTAGGAACAGCAGGCGTGTCGTAGGGATTTCAAATTTAAAATGGGTCTCACCGAACCTTCCGGTTTCAGTACCACAAACATTGTGGAATAGTAACCCCTTCCTTGTTGAAGTAGGGGCACCTTTACTATCACTTGTTGTGAATACAGCTTTTGAATTGCCTGTAACACTGCCTCCCTGCCTGAGGGAGTGGTTGGCAAGGCAGATTTGAGGAAACGGCGGGGGGGAGACGTCTCGAATTCCAGTTTGTACCCCTGAGATACTATTTGAAGGATCCAGGGATCCACCCGTGAGCGAGCCCACTGCTTGCTGAAATGCTTGAGACGGGCCCCCACCGTACCTGGCTCTGCCTGTGGAGCCCCAGCGTCATGCTGTGGACTTAGAGGAAGCGGGGGAGGACTTTTGCTCCTGGGAACTGGCTGTATGCTGCAGCTTTTTCCCTCTACCTCTGCCTCTGGGCAGAAAGGACGCGCCTTTAACCCGCTTGCCCCTATTGGGCCGAAAGGACTGTACCTGATAATACGGTGCTTTCTTTGGTTGTGAGGGAACATGGGGCAAAAATGTAGACTTCCCAGCTGTTGCTGTGGAAACGAGGTCCGAGAGACCATCCCCGAACAATTCCTCACCCTTATAAGGCAGAACTTCCATGTGTCGTTTGGAATCTGCATCACCTGTCCACTGCCGAGTCCATAACCCTCTCCTGGCAGAAATGGACATTGCACTAATTTTGGATGCCAGCCGGCAAATATCCCTCTGTGCATCCCTCATGTATAAAAGTGCGTCTTTTATATGCTCTACGTTCAGCAAAATAGTGTCCCTGTCTAGGGTATCTATATTTTCTGACAGGGAATCTGACCATGCAGCAGCAGTGCTGCACATCCAGGCTGAAGCTATAGCCGGTCTCAGTATCACACCTGTGTGTGTGTATATATAGATTTCAGGATAGCCTCCTGCTTTCTATCAGCAGATTCCTTCAGGGCGGCCGTATCCGGAGACGGTAGTGCCACCTTCTTTGACAAGCGTGTGAGCGCTTTATCCACCCTAGGGGATGTTTCCCAGCGTGACCTATCCTCTGGCGGGAAAGGGTACGCCATTAGTAACCTCTTAGAAATTACCATCTTTTTATCAGGGGAAGCCCACGCTTCTTCACACACTTCATTTAACTCTTCAGATGGAGGAAAAGCTACTGGTAGTTTTTTCTCTCCAAACATTATACCCTTTTTTGTGGTACCGGGGGTAACATCAGAAATGTGCAACACATTTTTCATTGCCTCAATCATGTAACGTGTGGCCCTACTTGAAGTTACATTAGTCTCTTCGTCGTCGACACTGGAGTCAGTATCCGTGTCGACATCTGTGTCAACCATCTGAGGTGGCGGGCGTTTTAGAGCCCCTGATGGTTTTTGAGACGCCTGGGCAGGCACAGGCTGAGAAGCCGGCTGTCCCACATTAGGTATGTCGTCAAACCTTTTATGTAAGGAGTCGACACTATCACGTAATTCCTTCCACAGCACCATCCACTCAGGCGTCGACCCCGCAGGGGGTGACATCACATTTACAGGCACCTGCTCCGCCTCCACATAAGCCTCCTCATCAAACATGTCGACACAGCCGTACCGACACACCGCATAAACACAGGGAATGCTCTGACAGAGGACAGGACCCCACAAAGCCCTTTGGGGAGACAGAGAGAGAGTATGCCAGCACACACCAGAGCGCTATATAACACTGGGATCCCACTATCAATGAGTGTTTTCCCTATAGCTGCTTTTTTATATATATATTACATATATATATATATCTATACTGCGCCTAAATTTAGTGCCCCCCCTCTCTTTTTTACCCTTCTGTAGTATTCTCAGACTGCAGGGGAGAGCCAGGGAGCTTCCTTCCAGCGGAACTGTGAGGGAAAAATGGCGCCAGTGTGCTGAGGGAGAAGCCCCGCCCCCTTTTCAGCGGACTTTCTCCCGCTTTTTCTGTGATACTGGCAGGGGTAATTTTACATCTATATAGCCTCTGGGACTATATATGATGTATATTTTGCCAGCCAAGGTGTTATTTATTGCCCTCAGGGCGCCCCCCCCAGCGCCCTGCACCCATCAGTGACCGAAGTATGAGGTGTACATGAGGAGCAATGGCGCACAGCTGCAGTGCTGTGCGCTACCTTGGTGAAGACTGAAGTCTTCTGCCGCCGATTTTCCGGACCTTCTTCGTGCTTCTGGCTCTGTAAGGGGGACGGCGGCGCGGCTCCGGGAACGAACACCAAGGTTGAGTCCTGCGGTCGATCCCTCTGGAGCTAATGGTGTCCAGTAGCCTAAGAAGCCCAAACTACCACCTGTTAGGTAGGTTCGCTTCTTCTCCCCTTAGTCCCTCGCTGCAGTGAGTCTATTGCCAGCAGATCTCACTGAAAATAAAAAACCTAAATATACTTTCTTTCTAGGTGTTCAGGAGAGCCCCTAGTGTGCATCCAGCTCGGCCGGGCACAAGAATCTAACTGAGGTCTGGAGGAGGGTCTTAGTGGGAGGAGCCAGTGCATACCAGTAGTCTAAAAGCTTTCTTTATAGTTGTGCCCAGTCTCCTGCGGAGCCGCTAATCCCCATGGTCCTTACGGAGTCCCCAGCATCCACTTAGGACGTTAGAGAAATGGCAGGTTGCCACCTCAGGCCTAGCATGTCAGGGACGAAGCTGGACTTTCCATCACCCAAAACAAAAACTGAACTCACCTCCCAACCACCCTCCTCCTGCACACATTTGTTCTTAAATTGTCTAATTTATATACTTCTGTAAATTGTCTTTGAAAAGCAGCATTTAAAACAGAAAATCTATATGGAAACCTTTATCCCCATATGCTTTCTACATGTCACTCACATCTCCCTAAATGCCAACTGACCTACCAGATGCTATCAGCCCCATTATTTCCTAATCACATTAGTCAGTCCACACACCATCTGTTAATCTCAAACCTATGCCTATACATATACATTTTCCCTAGCTTTCAGCAGCACCGTGTTGGCCATATTGTTCTCAAGCTCCATAAGTTGGGCTGTCTGGGAGCTCTGAGTCTAAGGTGGCCACTCACTTACTGCCAGACCCCATCACCATGAAGATACCTGATTTGTACATGTGCAGACCAATTTTGCACATGAACAAGATACCCTACAGTCATGCCACTGCAGTGTAAGGTTATGTGCAGTAGCCTCTCACCACATTGGAGACCATTACTTCTAGACTATTCTAGAAGGGTGGCGCCTTCCCCGATTGCCCCCTCACCTCCCCGGATTCACCACTGATTGTACCACTAAAGGTAGCCCCTAAGAGTCAAGTTCTATGTGTCACTGAAATCTAGATACTCTATAAGACATCAAAATAATATTTGTATTTTTACATTGCATTGCTGAATAACATCTTTCCTTTTGGCTTATTTCTGACTATAGATAAAAGATCCAGCTAAGAAACGCTATGAAGTTCCTATAGAAACACCATGTGTCCATGAGAAATCAGTACATACACAGTATGATATCAAATTTGCTGCTGAACCCTTTGGTTTAATAATCAGTAGAAAGAGCAATGGCCAAACCTTGTGAGTAGTTTTTGTCATACCCACATTTTACTCCTTATTGGAGATATGGGCCCTCGTTCCAAGTCGTTCGCTCGGTAATTTTCCTCGCATCGCAGCGTTTTTCAGCTTAGTGCGCATGCGCAATGTTCGCACTGCGACTGCGCCAAGTAATTTTGCTATGAAGATAGTTTTTTTACTCACGGCTTTTTCTTCGCTCCGGCGATCGTAGTGTGATTGACAGGAAATGGGTGTTACTGGGCGGAAACACGGCGTTTTATGGGCGTGTGGATAAAAACGCTACCGTTTCTGGAAAAAACGCGGGAGTGGCTGGAGAAACGGAGGAGTGTCTGGGCGAACGCTGGGGGTGTTTATGACGTCAAACCAGGAACGACAAGCACTGAACTGATCGCAGATGCCGAGTAAGTCTGAAGCTACTCTGAAACTGCTAAGTAGTTTGTAATCGCAATATTGCGAATACATCGTTCGCAATTTTAAGAAGCTAAGATTCACTCCCAGTAGGCGGCGGCTTAGCGTGTGTAACTCTGCTAAAATCGCCTTGCGAGCGAACAACTCGGAATGAGGGCCCTAGTCTAGAATGTGACTTATGAAGTGGTAACATTATGTTTGCATCACATGTATCTGTTTTTAAACGTATTTTTCTATCAATAACACTGCAATTGGGTAACAAAGTAAACTGCCCATATTTGCGGATGTTGGGTAATTATTAGTAGGATAGCTACTTTTTTTTAAAAGCAGAGTTTTTACATGGTGAGTTGGTTTAATTGCATGTGGTAGATTGCAAACAGCTATGTAAATAGCTAATAAAAAGTTACATACATAGCAATTTCTGCAAATTGCTCATTACTAGATTCCCCAAATATTCTCTTCCTTAGCCCGTTTAAACAGTGCTTTCATATAGTACTCAGATAATCTGGTATGTAGTTATGTCAACATTTAGGATTTCAACATGTTCAGAATGTTGACATTCATCACATCAAATTCACAATGTCGACATAATGTAGACATTGTCAGAATATCGACACTGTACGATGTCAAAAAGGTACAATGTCAACACATGATTCTAGGGTTAGAGTTATGCTGCAATTAGGGTTAGGGTTACATTAAGGATAGGATGCAATAAGGGTTAGGGTTAGATTAGGATGCAGGTAGGGTTAGATTAGGGATTGGCTGCAATTAGAGTTAGAGTTAGATTAGGGTTAGGCTGCAATTAGGGTTAGGTTTAGATTAGGGTTCGGCTGCAATTAGGGTTAGGGTGAGGTTAGGGTTAGGCTGCAATTAGGGTTAGGGTTAGGTTGCAATTATAGTTAGGGTTAGATTAGGTTTAAGCTGCAATTAGGGTTAGGGTTACATTAAGGATAGGCTGATTTAGGATTCCATTAAGGATAGAATGCAATTAGGGATAAGGTTAAATTAAATATAGGCTGCAATTATGGTTAGGGTTAGATTAAGGATAGGCTGCAATTAGGGTTAGGATTAGATTAGATTAGGGTTAGGATGAATTTAGGGATAGGGTTATATTAGGGTTAGGGTTCAATTATGATTAGGCTGCATTTAGGATTAGGGTCAATTTCAGAGTTAGAGTTTACATGTAAAATCCCATTGTCGATATTCTAAATGTCGCCAATAAGAATGTAAACATTCTGATTGTTGGCGTCATATAGTACACCTGATAACCCAGTTTAAATACAGAATTAAGCACAAATAATTGATCCACAGAAGTAGCTATTCATTCTCAGACCTCATAGAGGAAGTCATACCACAGTTATGTTTGCTACTAATATTTTATTACTGGGAACAAAAGGGTTAGATACAGCATGCAGCATATTTCCTGTGATTTGTTGTTCTACAGTGCTGCACACTTCTGATTTATAGACCCTACAATTCAGAGGAACATGATGTTCCTGTCAAATCTAGGAGTGTTGTAACTTGTTAGTAATATGGACGTTTTATTGTCCCAGATAAAGGCTGCACTGAAGTCTAATGGCCCTCAGAGGCTTCATGCCCAAATGAATGGCAAATCTCCTTGTCAAAGAGTGAGTGAGAAGGACCAGGCCTCCTGGATTCAGTACTGCATTAGGCTCCTAGTACTGGTATGCCAAGTAGTGATGAGTATCCACTTAGTGCTATCTGGCACAGTTCTTGTGGAACGGGTGGGCAGAGAGCAGTTTTATTTGGGTGCAGTTAACAGGTATCAAAACACAAAAATCTAAGGAAGTTAAGATGCTGATTATATATATGTATATATGTATATATGTAAGTTAATGTACAAAGGGGGCAATTCAGACCTGATTGTAGCAGCAAACTTGTTAGCAGTTGGGCAAAACCATGGGGGTCATTCCGACCCGATCGCTCTCTGCAGTTTGTCGCAGCGCAGCGATCGGGTCGGAACTGCGCCAGCGCCGCAGTGTGCTGGCGCATGGCAGCTTTTGTTACCTAGCGATCGCCTCTGAGACAGAGGAGGTCGCTAGGTGGGAGGGGGCTGAACGGCGGCATTAAGCCACCATTTAGGGGGAGCGGTCCGGCCAATGCAGGCGTGGCCGGACCGGGGTGGGGGGGCGGGCCGCGGTGGCTGCATGACGTCTCACTCAGCCGCTGCGGCCAGCGGGAGCGACGATCAACTCCCGGCCAGCCACAGAAGCTGCGCTGGCCGGGAGTTACTTCTCAAATACAAAGGCATCGCCTCTGTGCGATGCTTTTGTATTTGTGCGGGGTGGCCGGCACTGACATGCGGGGCGAACTAGCCTTGTGCTGGGCGTCCCCCCACATGTCTGAGTTTACGATCGTAGCTGTGCTAAATTTAGCACAGCTACGATCAACTCGGAATGACCCCCCATGTGCACTGCAGTTGTGGCAGATATAGAATTTGCAGAGAGTTAGATTTGGGTGGGTTATTTTGTTCCTGTGCAGGGTAAATACTGGCTGCTTTATTTTTACACTGCAATTTAGATTTCAGTTTGAACACAACCACACCCAAATCTAACTCTCTCTGAAGATGTTATATCTGTTGTCGTCCCCCCACCCCCCGCAGTGCACATGGTTTTGCCCAGGGGCGGATAGGGAAACAAAAGTGGCCCTGGAAAAGTTTCTAGAAGTGGCCTCATGTGGGTGGCACCAAACCAACTGTAGGCGGAGCCAATACCACAGTAGGCGGGATTACTACTTCAAAATGTAATGTAGGCGTAGTTACACCAACAAAAAACAGAGCATGTCATATTAGCAGGACCTAACACATTAAAAAGTTTCAAAAGTATTGTGTTGCAGCAGAAGTAATTAAGAAATTAAAACTGGGGTGACATTTAATCCTTTGCACACTTACTAAATATATCAGTAAATTTCCTGAAAGCATCTCCTCTCTCTCTCTGTCCATCTCCTGCATTTGTATCTCTGCCTCTTAGGGGTCACTTCAATTGACTAGCTCTGGAAGCTCCCTCACAGCGCTATTCAATCCATGTTGAATTGATTTGACCCCTTAGTCTATCTCCCCCACTAAGTCCAACTCATTTCCTCCGCCACCGACTTTCTGTCCCATTCGGTGGAGTCATGGGTGAAGGTAGTTGGCACCCCCTGTAAACTACAAATATGTGTCCTAACCACTATACTGTTTAAATGAACAGTGCATGCTGAAAGCGCGGTGCAAAATAAGGGGTGTGACATCACAAGTAAGGGGCGTGGCCACACAATAGTACCAATTCTAATTACGCCACACAGTAGAACAATCTTATTGTCATTACACTGTACCTCTATTTCATATTACACCACAGAGAGTAGTGCCCCTTATTCACATTATGACAGAGAGTACTGTCCCAAATTCACACTACTCTACACAGTAGTGTCCTTTTTACACATGCCCACAGTATCAGTTCCACTTATACACATAGTAAATGCCCATGGTAGCAGTGCCCCTTATACACATAATAAATGTCACCCCCCACCCTACTTGCCTCATCTGTCACTGGTGTCTGCTCTCAGCACGCCACCGGCTACTCATTCCCACCGCAGCCCAGCACTGAGGGAGGTGGACTAAGGGTGTCAGTCACAGTCTAGCGCCGCCTGCCAACCCTATCTATTTATGTGGGAGCTGCGGCTGCACTACAGAATTCTCATGGCCGGGCAAGGCGGGCCTCCAAATAGAACTGACGGAACGTAGTTCCGCCCCGTTCTGGCCCATTTTAACCCCAAGTCCCTACCATTAATTTGTATCTAATTATATATGTGCACATTTGTCTGTCTTTAACCCAACCATATCTGTATTGCAGTGATCGCAAAAACGCGCTATGGCATGTATTTTACCCGAGAATTGATGGTGGGGACTCAAAAACAAAAAAATGCAGGGTCCTTCAGGACGCGCTCTCTGACCAGCAGCGCTGTCCTGCGCTGTCAGTCAGTTTCCGTCTCCACGGCAACAGAGGGAGGAACTTGGAAGGGGAGGAGACCATGGAGAGTGTGTTCTCCCGCCCCGCCTCCCCTCACCGTCTGCTCCGTGCCCATATGACCGGAATCATCCTGCTGTCACAGCAGTCAGTGACAGCAGCATTTTGTGGTGCTTGCTGCGATCGGAAGTCTCAGCTCCGATCTTGCAGCAGAGACAGAGGGGGCAGGGGCAGAACTAGGCTCAATAAAGTGCCCGCGGCCGGAGGCATTATGCAAGACAGTGAGTCAGCCTGACTCATTATAGTGCACTGGCAGGTGTCTGCATCGCTGAGGGAGGAGGTGAGGCTGTCCGGCCGGTGGAATGTACCTCTCCCCTTCTCCATCCCCCAGCATGATTGGACGTTTTGTGCCTCCTGGATCGCTGGATCCACCCCTGGGACCAGCCACCCTATTGAGTATACAGCGCTATTCACTTCTGCCCGAGGAGGGAGAGAGAGAGAGGAGGAGGATCTGAGCACTATGCTGACTGGAAACCACCGCGGTGGCTGCAGCCTGTGTATCGCGGCACGGAGGATTTCGCAGGGAGGGGGGAAAAGCACTAAGCCTGGCCCAGTCAGTCTGCTCTGCCTGCCCCTAATACATGCAGTGCATGCAGCGATTTGCGTGTAATTAGGGGCGGAGCTTAGTGCAATGAACTGCCCGCCCCCATCAGAGACCTGTGCCTGAGCTGCTGGAGTTGGTAGTGTATTTCATGCTGCCTCCCCCTCACAGACACTCACCATCTTGTTCCTCTATATCTAACTTTCTCTCTCTGACACTCCTGTCTTGCTCCCCTCTCTCTCATGCACCTCTCTCTACCTGACACTCATGTGCCTCTCCCTGACACACACTCTCATGTGCCCTCTCTCTCTCTCCCTGATTCTCTCATGTGCCTCTCCCTCCCTCTCCCTGACACTCTGTCTTGCTCCTCTCTCTCCCTGACACACTCTCATGTGCCTCTCCGTCTCTCCCTGGCACATTCATGTGCCTCTCCCTCTCTCTCCGACTCTCTCTCTCTCTCATGTGCCTCTCCCTCTCTCCCTGACTCACTCTCTCTCATGTGCCTCTCCCTCTCTCCCTGACTCACTCTCATCAAGTGGGCTAAGGGACCTTTTCCGTCTGGGGGAGGAGTCACAACACAAGGGGGAGGAGCAAGGCCAGCGGGATAGTTCCTCTACTATCCACGCCAATGTAACAGGCACGGGGGTGGGGCCCTGGGGAACAAAGTTCGTCGCGCTCACTTACCAGCCTACGTACCTCACGCCTCCCGTCCTCCACCTTCAGTCCGTCGAAGTAGCTCAGACGGTACTGGCACACGTCCAGACACAGAACTTCCTGGGGTGACCTGAAACGAACGGGGGACACACTACGCAGGGGTGGCCTACACTGGGCTCAGTGAAGGGTCATCATTGGCACTTGTGGCCTCAGACTGGGTGCCCCTGTAGTGGTGCGAAGCACCAGGGGCGACCCTGAACGAAAACGCCCAAAGGGGAGGTGGGGGAGGGGCAACATACACCACGAACACACACGAAACACCTTTATGCTCACCAGCTATATACTCGGCTTCCGCCAGACGACTGGCCCTTCTTCTTTACTCCTGTAAGAGAACACACAACACAGCCCACGGGACGTGGCGCTGCTTACGCTTTATGACGGAGAGACACTTATACAAAGGTTATAGCACAACACCGTAATACTGTTTCAACCTTGTGGTACTCACCAAAGCGTACTTCCGACAGCCTACCTTTCATGGGGGCCTGGCTGTGGGGAAAACTGAGAACTCATCACACACGCGGCGTAGCGCCAACTTATGCGAACCTGCGGCCTAACGCCGACTTCAGCAACCTGCGGCCTATCGCCGACTTCAGCAACCTGCGGCCTATCGCCGACTTCAGCAACCTGCGGCATAACGCCGACTTCAGCAACCTGCGGCCTATCGCCGACTTCAGCAACCTGCGGCCTATCGCCAACTTCAGCAACCTGCGGCCTATCGCCGACTTCAGCAACCTGCGGCCTAGTGCCGACTTATGTACACACCATTGCGTTGGGCCTCCTTGCCCTGGATGCCCCCTGCCAATGTCTGCCTAACTGTGGGGGGATAATGGGGGCCTAACGCCCTTTGCTGCTCAGGCCTGGTGCCTGTTTTTGCCCCACGGGCCTAGTGCCCGCCTAAGGTGCCTCCGGCCAGTGGGCCTAATGCCCCCTTCGGTCCCCCGGGCCTAGCGCCCGCCTAATGCGCCTCAGGCCTAGTGCCTGCATGCCCCCCGGGCCTGGTGCCCGAATCCCTGGTGGTCTAGGGGAAGGGGGGGGGGGGCGACACCACCTGTACTTATCCGTCCAAAGGGCCACGGCTGGACCAAGCCTGGTCCGGCCACGCCCACCGCGTTGTCTTCGCCGGAGGTGGGATGGCTCCCACCACCTCCGGGCTTCCTGGAGACTTCACCTGGGCAGCGGTGGCCTGTGCAAGCTGTCCCAGGGCTTCCGAGGTCTTCACCGACGGGGGTCGGCTCCTTGTACTTCACCCAGCGTGCGGCGGCGTGTCTCAGCTCATTTGCAACTACCGCCGCCCTCCGGGACTTCCGGCGCCGTCTTCTTTCTTCTATCTTCAGGAGCTCTTCTCCGCTCCTTCTCCGTCGCCGAACTGACTTCACGCGCCCGGCGCTGGCTAAAACAAACCAGTGCCGGGGGGCGGGGCTATGACGCGGCGAGCCGGGATTGGCTCGCCGCCGCCACTCCCAATTGGCTCGCGGCTGGCGCCAAATTAAAAAAGCGGTGCTGTGATTGGCGGGGCCTGAGTCCCGGAGGATGCAGGCCCGCCGCCATCACCCGCGTGGAGCGGCGGTGGATATTCACCACCGCCCCCACGCCCGCTGCCGAACTCTGCAACCGGTCGGGCAGGGGATGACCGGACCAGGCCCGGCCCCCAGTGCTGCCCGGAGCCAGTGCGACCTCCGGCCCCATGGGATGGCGCCGAGCCATCCCAGGTAAGGAGGAAGGTGCAGGCTAGTAGCAGGGCCAGTGACCGCACGAGTACACTGGCCCTTGCTACATTCCTCCACGCTTTTTCCTTTGTGGTCCCCACAAAGCTGAAGATCGCCCTTGTCCTGGCGTCAGGACCTTCATCGCTAGTTCTGGAGGTTGGCCCCCGTTCAGGTGTCCCATCCGACGTATCTGCGCCTGCATCTGTGGAGGGAAAACTCACCTTCCCCCTTTGGCCTGGGGGTGCTATCCCCTTGGGGACCACCGTGGGGGGGGTAGACCCTCCATGGCGAGGGCGGTGGCCTCCTGGAGCTGGTTCCGGCGCTCTAGGACACTGGATTCCCCATCTGATGACATATCCTCCCACCCGTCGTCGTCATCCGGGTCGTCTGCAGGTTGGTCAGCAACACCGGGTTCCTCATCGGATGACATGGTCTCCCACTCGTCGTTATTGGATTCTTCAAGGATATCCGTAATCTGGTCGGAGACACTGGATTCCTCATCAGATGACACAGTCTCCCACCCATCGTCGTCGGGATCTTCCAGGTCGGTCCAGCTGGAGGATACGTCGTCCCTAGGCCAGGGGCACTCGGGCCGTTCGTGGTCGGGATCGCCGCAGCCCGTACATCTCTCTACCTCCCCTTCGCTCCGGTCGTCGTCCCAGGTGCAGCCCTTGTGGTCGCCGCCGTAGTCATCACAGGCAGACCAGTTGACCTCCCGCATCCGACGCTCCTCCTGGCGCCTGTCTGACGCTCCCTTCCTCTCGGCTTGCCCTTGGCGCCAATTCCTAATCGCCCGGGCTCAGGCGTGTGGGCAATCCGGCGATTCATGGTCCACTTCTCCACAGAGCGCGCACCAGGGCTCGTCCAAGCTCCGCTGGGTCCATTGTGGCCCCTCCGATTGGACTGCTTGGTCGCTGCAATCTCGGGGCCAATCCCTATGTTCCACGGGGATTGTTGATCTTGGGGGCTCGGTTGTGGAGTAATGCCCGCCGCTATGGATCCCTGCGACCAACGGCTGCGTCTCGACATCCACTCCAGCAGCAGGTGGCCGGGGGTACTCCTCCGTCTGCTGGCCCGTCTGGTAGGGGTCGGTGGTGGCTTGATGACGCTTCTTCTGGCGGCGCTCCTCTCGGTTACGCTTTATGGCTTGCTGCACTGCCCGTAGTAGGTCAGCAGACGTGAGGACGGGCCAGTTACTTCTATCCTCACATGCCAGGGGGTGGATCAGTTCTGGTGGCGTTCTCCAGATCGTGTCTGTCGTCCGCAGATCCTGCCGGCTACGCCAAATGTAAGAGGCACGGGGGTGGGGCCCTGGGGAACAAAGTTCGGCGCGCTCACTTACCAGCCTACGTACCTCACGCCTCCCGTCCTCCACCTTCAGTCCGTCGAAGTAGCTCAGACGGTACTGGCACACGTCCAGACACAGAACTTCCTTTGGTGACCTGAAACGAACGGGGGACACACTACGCAGGGGTGGCCTACACTGGGCTCAGTGAAGGGTCATCATTGGCACTTGTGGCCTCAGACTGGGTGCCCCCGTAGTGGTGCGAAGCACCAGGGGCGACCCTGAATGAAAACGCCCAAAGGGGAGGTGGGGGAGGGGCAACATACACCACGAACACACACGAAACACCTTTATGCTCACCAGCTATATACTCGGCTTCCGCCAGACGACTGGCCCTTCTTCTTTGCTCCTGTAAGAGAACACACAACACAGCCCACGGGACGTGGCGCTGCTTACGCTTTATGACGGAGAGACACTTATACAAAGGTTATAGCACAACACCGTAATACTGTTTCAACCTTGTGGTACTCACCAACGCGTACTTCCGACAGCCTACCTTTCATGGGGGCCTGGCTGTGGGGAAAACTGAGAACTCATCACACACGTGGCGTAGCGCCAACTTATGCGAACCTGCGGCCTAACGCCGACTTCAGCAACCTGCGGCCTAACGCCGACTTCAGCAACCTGCGGCCTATCGCCGACTTCAGCAACCTGCGGCCTATCGCCGACTTCAGCAACCTGCGGCGTAACGCCGACTTCAGCAACCTGCGGCGTAACGCCGACTTCAGCAACCTGCGTCCTAGTGCCGACTTATGTACACACCATTGCGTTGGGCCTCCTTGCCCTGGATGCCCCCTGCCAATGTCTGCCTAACTGTGGGGGGATAATGGGGGCCTAACGCCCTTTGCTGCTCAGGCCTGGTGCCTGTTTTTGCCCCACGGGCATAGTGCCCGCCTAAGGTGCCTCCGGCCAGTGGGCCTAATGCCCCCTTCGGTCCCCCGGGCCTAGCGCCCGCCTAATGCGCCTCAGGCCTAGTGCCTGCATGCCCCCCGGGCCTGGTGCCCGAATCCCTGGTGGTCTAGGGGAAGGGGGAGCGACACCGCCTGTACTTACCCGTCCAAAGGGCCACGGCTGGACCAAGCCTGGTCCGGCCATGCCCACCGCGTTGTCTTCGCCGGAGGTGGGATGGCTCCCACCACCTCCGGGCTTCCTGGAGACTTCACCTGGGCAGCAGTGGCTTGTGCAAGCTCTTTCGCTTTGCACACCGCTGTCCCAGGGCTTCCGAGGTCTTCACCGACGGGGGTCGGCTCCTTGTACTTCACCCGGCGGGCGGCGGCGTGTCTCAGCTCTTTTGCAACTACCGCCGCCCTCCGGGACTTCCAGCGCCGTCTTCTTTCTTCTATCTTCAGGAGCACTTCTCCGCTCCTTCTCCGTCGCCGAACTGACTTCACGCGCCCGGCGCTGGCTAAAACAAACCAGTGCCGGGGGGCGGGGCTATGACACGGCGAGCCGGGATTGGCTCGCCGCCGCCACTCCCGATTGGCTGCCAGTTCACGAGCCGTGATTGGCTCGCGGCTGGCGCCAAATTCAAAAAGCGGCGCTGTGATTGGCGGGGCCTGAGTCCCGGAGGATGCAGGCCCGCCGCCATCACCCGCGTGGAGCGGCAGTGGATATTCACTGCCGCCCCCACGCCCACTGCCGAACTCTGCAACCGGCCAGGCAGGGGAAGACCGGACCAGGCCCGGCCCCCAGTGCTGCCCGGAGCCAGTGCGACCTCCGGCCCCATGGGATGGCGCCGAGCCATCCCAGGTAAGGAGGAAGGTGCAGGCTAGTAGCAGGGCCAGTGACCGCACGAGTACACTGGCCCTTGCTACACCACCAACTATTACCTTTAGTAATCAGATGGTGAGCAAAGCGGAGCGGAGCGAGCCACCGAGCCCGAAGCGTGGCGAGCGAAGCGAGCCCGCGAGGGTACTTTTCGGGTACCCTGTTCGCCCGTAGCTCCTCCCCCTGGTGACGTGTCTCCGCCCCCAGATACGTCAGAAGGTCCCTTCTCCCACTCCGAAATAGAATCAACCCCACCGGGGGCCTTGTGGCACTAAAAATCATTGTTCCGAGTGGGGCCATATACTGTATATTTGTATTTTTTACAAGTGATTCAATTGCATTCTGTTTTTTGTCTAATGACACTCATGTAATTACTTCGCACTGCATTTGACGCATTCAGCTCTCAAAACGGGAATAAGAATACATTTACTTGCATTACATCACAAATGCTTTATGCAGTCTTACAAACTGATAGCATCTTACAGCTACCTTTAGCAACATGCCTCTTATCAGTTTTAATAGTATAGTATTATGGTGCCCATACACTAGTGCGATGCCCCGCGACATCGCAGGGCATCACACCGGCAGTTCAGGTGCGATGAAATCGCACCTGAACTGCCAAAGTGATCACCATGCTATAGATCGCATGGTAATCACGTGATCGGCACGTCACTGCCGAGTGGGAGTAGCCTGTGGCCGCTCCCAGCGGGTGCCCATCGCAGTGCGATATATCTCATGTGGTTTTAAAACCACATGCGATCGCGATGCGAGAGATATTAAGTGCAGCACATAATATCTTGAGACACGACATTCGAGCAGCGTGCCCGCGCATCGCGTCTCAAGGTACCTAAAATTTGCATCCAATCCTTCAATTTCTCTCACAGATGCGGTCGAAATCGAAGGTTAGCACCGATTATCTCACAAGTGTATGGGCACCATTATATTCATGCATCACAGCAATTGAATAATTTAAAAAAAAAAACAGTTTCCTAATTACCTACTAAAGATGGATGGATTGGTGCTTGGTTAACCCAGTTCTTGTTCTTTATAGTTTATATTTTTGTTTCTATTTTAGATGAATTAATGATTTGAGTCCATTGTAAGCAGAACAGAAATTTGCTTGTGTTTATTTCAGGTTAAACACCAGTGTGGCGCCATTTCTGTTTGCAGACCAATTCATCCAAATGTCCACAACTCTTCCTTCAAAATTTGTGTATGGTCTTGGTGAGCATCTCACATCCATTAACTTAGACTTCAACTGGAAACGATTAACATTCTGGAACAGAGACCTAATTCCACGGGTAAGGAAAACGTATAACAGGATGCTGAAAATACAATAAGTCTATTTTATTATTGTACATAGGTTTATGTTAAGTAAAACTTTTTAAAACCTTCATTACATAGAAAAAAAATATATGATTAACTCAACACCTTCTCAATGAGCAGGATCCACCAACAGCTTAGAAGATCTTGTCTCTGACAGAGCTACAATGTGTATTGTCCATACCCTGACTCAGAGCAGGCTAAGCTTATACACACAATATTCACCCTAGTGAAATATATTCAATTCATCTAGTCTAATGCAGAAGACAGTGCGCTGATGCTGAGTTTGCTTGACCAGATGCAAGTGCCGCTTCATATTTTGTGATGGCCTTTTAACATATAAGTACTCTTTTCCTTGAATCACTTACTTACATGCCACACTCCAGTGTACTGACTGTAGTGGGAATAATGTCTGTGGGCTTGTCTCCCCTCAACACGTAAGCAAGTTAAACGGATTAAGTGCATGAGCCTCCGCTTCTTGGACTGTGGGTCAGTTTATTCTCTGATCTTCCCAAAGCCAAAACACTTTTGTCTCCTACTGGGAGGGGGAAGGAGCAGAAAAGTGGTGTTCCTCTACTCAGATTGTGCTAATTCAATATAATGTAGATTTTAATTTACAGATAAATAATCAGCATATACAATATTAATACCGGCTGGCATCACAATAAAAAAAATTAAAGAACCCTTAAAAAAAACACTTGACACTGAGGAAGCCGCTGATACACACGAGGAGGTGGGGAAACGCGCCTGTCACTATCACCACGGATGGATCACAGCTCAAAGCATAGCTAATTGTGCTAGTCAGCCAGCCAGTCTGTTGAATTAAAAACCCTAGTGCTAAAGGGAATCAGGTGAGCACATTGCAACTACTGCCCACGAACTCCGGATAAGGCTGAGAGTGAGAGAGTCAGCCGGGAGGGGGAATGCAAAGCAGCCTGAATGCAATCCATCTTAATTGAGCCATGCTACATGGACTGCTCTATATAATAAATGTCACAATGATGCATGAACTACTTGAATGCTAACTATCTGTATGTGCGAGAAGTCACGGACTGTTAAATAATAACACTATACTAAATGCATGAATTGCTTGGATACCAACAAAATTTGTGAATAGGCTACTAAAAGCATACTGCAAGATATTTCTGTGGCATGGATACTAACCTTATATTTAGATACGTGGATAAATTAAGGACTTTATTAATACATGGTTCGCCTGATTACTAACAAAAAGCAGCTGAATATATAGCATTTGTTCATGTAAAAAACAAATGCATGGATAGTGTGAGTTCCATTTCTCTAAAGAGGAGCTTTAATTGTGTGTTTTTTTAAGGTTTTTTTTAATGTTTTTTTTTTTTTTTTTTTTTATGTGATGCCGGCCGGTATTAATATTGTATATGCTCTATTATTTATCTGTAAATTAAAATCTACATCAAATTGAATTAGCGCATTTTCATTGTTTTTTACTTTTTTTTTGCATATAAGGGGTTAAAAACCAATTACCCTTGAGAATTGCTGCATTCAATTCTGATCAATCGCAGCGCCAGGAAAATTTGGTTGGATTGTTCTCTACTCAGATTGTCTCTTGAGGCTGACTGCCACTAGCAAGTACATGCTGGTCTACGATAACCTCCTTCCATGTTGTAGCCTCTCCATTCAGTACCCATTCCTTCACTTTCAATTTGTATTGGGGAAGAAACTGTAACAGGAAAAGTTTAACCATAAATATAGTCCAACTTTTACAGTGCTGGTGTTTGCCAGGAGTGAACAACTTGGGTGGGACAGCTATCAGAGACACACCATATCAATCCAAACCACTTATTCCTGAATCGTAGTTTGTAAAAGACAAAGCTGAATTTGATGGGTTTTGGAGATGATAGAATTAGGAATGATAAAGCTGATGTTGGGGATTTGGAGAATGTAGAAGTATGAGGGATGAAACTGAAGTCAATAAACAGGCAAACAAGACTCTTGAAGCACCAAGATAGAAACTAAATTCCGAATTGCATGTGCTACAACAACTGGTATAAATGGAGGCCTTGTACAGATGAGGTGTGTTAGTTCCAATGGAATATGCCTTTAGCAAAGTTCATTAAGTGAAAGATAATAACCTGCTTTGCTTGCCAAATTGTCTTTCACTTAACCCAAGAGGACCAAAGCCCTTCTAGTGCATCATATACTGCACACCTCTCTTGGATCTGCAGGAATCAATGACTGGTTGGTAGATGCATTCCTGGTGGTTTTGGAAATGGGTGCTCATCACTTAATTCAGTAGGGCAGTGATTTTCAACCTTTTTTTACTCGCGGCACACCGAACAATGGCCCTCATTCTGAGTTGTTCGCTCGCTAGCTGCTTTTAGCAGCATTGCACACGCTAAGCCCCCGCCCTCTGGGAGTGTATCTTAGCTTGAGAAAAAACAACTTTGCAGAAGACTCTTGTGTGGGTGCACTCTTGTTTATGTTATATGACTAATAATTAAAACATAACTTTTATTAAATCACTTTAAAATGAATCCTCACTCTCATATTCCACCATATAGAATTATAATTATACCAATAAATGTACTCGTATAATCAGAAATGAATAAGAAGCCCAAAAGGGTTATTATCACAAAAAAAATTGGAAATGTTCTGGTTAGTCTATCACCAAAAGACTTGTAGGAGGATGTAGAGACTATGGCTCTACATCCAATTCCTAACCAACCAGCACAAGCGAAGCTTGTTTTAATGAGACCTCAATGGGTCTCATTAAAACAAGCTTCGCTTGTGCTGGTTGGTTAGGAATTGGATGTAGAGCCATAGTCTCTACATCCTCCTACAAGTCTTTTGGTGATAGACTAACCAGAACATTTCCAATTTTTTTTTGTGATAATAACCCTTTTGGGCTTCTTATTCATTTCTGATTATACGAGTACATTTATTGGTATAATTATAATTCTATATGGTGGAATATGAGAGTGAGGATTCATTTTAAAGTGATTTAATAAAAGTTATGTTTTAATTATTAGTCATATAACATAAACAAGAGTGCACCCACACAAGAGTCTTCTGCAAAGTTGTTTTTTCTCTAGTTTCTCCCTGACTCTGGGTGCACCACCAGGTATAAATGATAGGAAGTACACCTATATATTAATATAATTCTGGTTCCATAAATTATTACCTGAACCTTTAGGACTGGTGCAGAGTCACATTTCTGTTAGTGTATCTTAGCTTAGCAGAATTGCGAACTAAATGTTAGCAGAATTGCGAATAGAAATTTCTTAGCAGTTTCTGAGTAGCTCGAGACTTACTCCTACATTGCGATCAGTTCAGTCAGTTTCGTTCCTGGTTTGACGTCACAAACACACCCAGCGTTCGTCCAGACACTCCCCCGTTTCTTCAGACACTCCCGCGTTTTTCCCAGAAACGCCAGCGTTTTTTCGCACACTCACAGAAAACGGACAGTTTCCGCCCAGAAACACCCACTTCCTGTCAATCACACTACGATCACCAGAACGATGAAAAATCCTCGTTATGCCGTGAGTAAAATACCTAACTTTTGTGTAAAATAACTAAGCGCATGCGCTCTGCGAACCTTGCGCATGCGCAGTAAGCGATTAATCGCAATATAGCGAAAATCAGCAACGAGCGAACAACTCGGAATGACCCCCCAATATTTTAAAATTGCCAAGGCACACCATCAGTTCCTCACAGAAAAAGCAATACACACACATTGGCCTTTACAGTAAAAAAAAAAAAATCCACACATACATTGGCCTACAGAGAAAAAACAATCACATTGCTCCCCACATTAATCTTATTGCTCCACACATAAATTAATCACATTTCTCCCCACATAAGTCTTATTGCTCCACACATGAATTATTCACATTGTTCCCCCCATAAATCCATAAATTCTTATTATCCCCACATAAATCCTACTGAAATACTATTGTTCCCCACAGAAGAAATAAAATAACAAATATTATTATCAGCTGTACTCCTCCCTGTCACTCAGTGGCGGGGGTTGTTCATAGTGGAGTTCTGCGAATACTAAGCAGCGGGCGGTCGGGCAGGTGTGGATGTGGGTGGGCAAAGAAAGCTGTGCATGCAGGCAGGAACTGGAAGATGTGTATGCAGGCGGGTGGGCTGGGTGGCGAGACGCGGCGGCTGTGACCTATGATATCACATAGTTTTCAAGGCATAGGTCATGGCCGGAGCACAACTGATCCTCTAAGAAGAGCTCGGGCCAACAGTTCACTCTGAAGGTGCAGGAAGCTGCTCTGGCTCCGCGGTACACCTTGCAACTGGTCGCGGCACACTAGTGTGCCACGGAACACTGGTTGAAAAAGCCTGCAGTAGGGTAATGTGAAAAACCAATAGGATCCTGAAGGAATCTTGGCAACTCACCGCATGCTGCACCCAGCTTTTGCTTACTGGCTCAGACATCGGCTGTGGGTCTCCTCAATTATATATTTGGTGACAGTGCGATCTGCCTATAAGGACAGGTGGGTAGCTCTCAAGCAGTATTGTAGTTATGACTATGATGTTAGGAAGGGGTATGGGTCATTAGGTTGACCACACTTAGGGTGACAGCCATTAGGTCGACCACTATTGGTCGACATGCATTAGGTTGACATGGCCACTAGGTCGACATGGTCATTGGGTCGACATGAACAAGGTCGACGTGAGGTTTTTTTTTACTTTTTCTGGTGTCGTTTTCTTCGTAAAGTGACGGGGAACCCCAATTAGTGCACCGTGTCCCCTCGCATGGCTCGCCATGCTTCGGGCAAGGTGCCACACTCCGCTATTGCTGCGCTTGGCACCGGTTACTATTCCCAATCGTAGTCCACGTGGATCGTAAAGTATGAAAAATGAAAAATAAAATGAAAAAAGTGAAAAACTCATGTCGACCTTGCTCATGTTGACCTAGTGACCATGTCGACCTAATGCATGTTGACCAATAGCGGTGGACACTCCCATAAGATGTAATATCTCCATGCATCTTTTTAACCCCCCCCCCCTCCCCCCAACCACCCCCTTCCCCCCGGTTACCTCCCAGTCATCATGCAGGAAAGCCCCTTTCTACTACCGTGGGTCTAAATTTGATCTATGACTCTGTATAAACAAAACTGGGACACATTTGCTACGTGACTCAGATACATGTGCAGACAAAAAACATTGCATCCAGAACTGTGGAGAGTGTAGTGTCAGAGAGAGAGAGAGAGAGAGAGAGAGAGAGAGAGAGAGACAGATTACCCCATCGCGATTCCAGAAAGCTTAAGGAAAAAAAAACATTTGATCTTTAGTGCTTCATGAGAAATTTCTCTCTGCTAGACCAACCAAATCACAGAGCAGAATTGATTGACACTGACGTCATCTATAAATTCAGCAAAATGCAAAAAGCATATGCTACAAATACAGTGCAGAAAGCCACGTTGTGGCATGGAAAACCAAAACTGGAACTCAAAAGTATTACTGCCAGAAGAAGCCTGTTCTGCTACAAATTCTAATTCCGTAAAAACCTTCTGCTATTTACTCCTATCAAGTGATAATTTCACAGTATGTTGTAACCTTTAGAATATGTCTGACACCATCTATCTGTTTCTTGCTGGCTAGAAAGATGCAAACCTATATGGTACTCATCCATTCTACCTCGCAATGGAAAATAATGGTTCAGCTCATGGGGTGTTTCTACTCAACAGCAATGCCATGGGTAAGTGTTGTGTGTCAATTAAAATATCTTCAAATTAAGCATAAACGTTCTTTATCCCATAATTAGCAGATCAAAATAATTATTTATGAATAAGGCTGCAGTCAGGGCCGATGCAAGGTCTCTCTGCACCCTAGGCAAAGTTTCAGCCTAGTGCCCCCTAATCTGCAAAACCCCCTCCCTCTTACCACCACCCGGAGGTATCATTATACATAGAGAAAAGGGATGACACTCAAGGACTTTTAAAATGAAAAGATATACTGTAATATGTATAAATGTTAGCTGGCATGTTAAGAATAGAATCGGACACTGAGGCCAGTTTCACTTTTATGCTGAGTGATATACATCTGGTGGGCATATTTTATTGTATGTGTACATACTGTATATATGCACCTACATAACTTTTTAGGATCCTGTGTTTTCTTAAATGTGCCTTCCAAACTCCCCCCATACTCCCCCCCGCCCCCCTCTGTGGTCCAGCAGAAACCACCATGGGTTACTTACCTTATGTTGTTTACCCTCATGTTTGGCAGGGTTCCTCTTACAGTCGGCAGCAGCACCACAGCAACACTGTGGGTGCAGACACGTAGTCATGTTCTGCTTGCTGCTGGAGAGCCTGGATCCAGGGGTCTGGAGGAGGTGCATCAGGGCTATGAGGAGCGGTCGTGGGGGCAAAGGCATCACAACGGTGGTGCGGGGAGTGCGGTCCGCACCCGGGTGTCACCCGCCGAGGAGTGTCACTAAAGTGTCGGCTCCTGCTCAGTGACAGGAGCCGAGTGCTGCACTGTAACATTACGTGCAGTGCCCGACTTCTGTCACAGTGAAGAAGCCGGCACTGCAGTCTCCGTAGTCAGCCAACATCTCCCATACCCCCGTAGTGACGGAAACGGGGGTCGGGAAGCATGGCCATGTCCCGTGCATCCCATCTCATGAAGCCATGCCCCCTTCTGATGACACCACACCCCCTTTTAAAACAGGAGCCGCACCGGGCGTCACACATGTAAGTGACATGACTTGATGATACACTTGTCAGCATGGATGAAGCGCTGAGGCACTTTGCAGTGCAGCCCGACAGTGGCAGCGGTACCAGATTAGACCCACAGCAGCCGCTGCCAGTGCAGTGTAAAAGGAGGATGTCTCGTACTTAGACATCCTTCAATTTATTGCTTGATGAATTCAGTGGCACCCTCCAAGGGCCAGTGCCCCTAGGCAGCCGTCTAAAGCTGCCTAATGAAAGAGACGGCCCTGGCTGCAGTAGGTTTTAAACACGTTAATAAAATGGAACTGTCGGCTTGCAAAGTTTTTATCCATGCTGACCATATTTTAGGTTCTGCATACATGTTCAGAGCATAGGTTATAGCATAAATTCCTATTGGTTTATCCCCAGATATCATACTGCAGCCGGCTCCAGCTCTGACCTGGAGAACCACAGGAGGGATTTTGAATTTTTATGTCTTCATGGGCCCTAATCCCAAGGCTGTTATCAAGCAGTATCAGGATGTCATTGGTATGTATGTTATAAAATGTTACATAGGCAACATTTTTAAAATCACATTACCACTTCATCATCATCATTATCAATGTTTATTTATAAATTGCAACAGGTTCTGTAGCATCGGACAGGCAATAAAACAATCTGAACAAATAAAACAAACAAACTGATATGAAGAATCTAAACTATTATTGCATGGCAAGAGAAAGCGTCACAGAGTAGAAGGCCATGATAAATATGTATTAGGATGTCAGATAAGGGCCCTACACACTTGGCGATATTGAAGGACGATATGAACTATATCGTTAAAAAATGAACGGTAAATAGTTCATATCGCTCAGTGTGGATGCATCAACGATGAACGATGCGTGTTCCCGCAGTGCTTTATTGTTGGTCGATCATCGTTTATTCATGCAAGCCAATTTGGACGATATCAATGTAATGTAATGTAATATTGTCCAAATCAGCCAGAAAAATAGTTCAGTGTGTATATAAAAAAACGTTGATGCAAAATCGACCAACGATAATATAATTAATACTGGGGTGGGTGAGATGTCCACTGTGAGAAACCAGAAGAGGTAGTGACAGAGGGGCGTTTAGTGGTGTCAGTGCTGGTAGCAACATCAGTGGGTATGTTAAAGTCACAGAGAATGAGATGAAAAGAATGAAAAAGCCAGATGAAGATGTTGTCATTGAACTGTCAGGCAGAGTGAGTGAGTGAGTGAGTGAGTGAGTGAGTGAGTGAGTGAGTGTGCGCGCGGGGGGAGGGGTCGGTGGGTGAATTAACAGCATCAATGAAGTGCAGTGGAGATACAATTCTAATGAAGAGGAGATGAAGGAGGTAATGGAGTCCAAGATCGCCGGTGGAGCATTGATGCCGACCAAACTTAGACTTTTTTTTTTAAATGTGCAATCACTTACAAGGCATGGTTTTACATTGTAAGCGATTAGCCCTTTAAAAAAAAAAAGTCCAAGATCGTTAAACAACCCACAATCTTGGACTTCATTACATCCTGCCATATGTACTAAGTCTTGGGGAGAGATAAAGCGGATGGAGATAAACTACCAACCAATCAGCTTGTGCCATTTTTCAAACACAGCTTGTAACATGGCAGTTATGAGCGAATTTGCTGGTACTTTATCCTGTACACTTTACTACTTTCCAAGGATTAGTACATAGGGTCGGATTCAGACCTGATCACTGCTGTGCATTTTCGCACAGCGGGTGATCAGTGATTAACTGCACATGCACCGCAATGTGCATGCATGTTGGCAAACAACAGGCATCGCCGGACAGCGACAGGATGAGGCCGTTCGTGGGTGGTAACTGACCGTTTTCTGGTAATGTCAGGGAAAACACAGGCATTCCTAAGCGTTACAGGGAGGGTGTGTGACATCAGATCGGCCATGATCAGCCCGTTCTGATCGCACTGTAGGAGTAAGTCCTGGGCTGCGCACAGACTGCACACAGTGGTACAAACCATTCACTGGTTAGTGAGGTGCGAACGGATTTGCAGCTGTCCGCTGACTGAGGGATTTTTTTTAGCTGCTGCGATCGCACACTTGCATGACAAATATACACTCCCCTTGGGCGGAGACTATCTGATGGCAGGACTACAATTTTAGCAGCCTAGCGATCATGTCTGAATCACCCCCATAGACCACTAATTTCCCATTCAAACAGCACTAATATACTAATATCTAATCAATCCTTACTCTCTACATAGTAGAAACCTTGAATATAATTTTGAATATTTAGGGGGTAAATTTACTAAGCTTACAATTTCAGAAAATGCAACTCGAAAATTTACTAAACACAAATCATGGCAGTGTTGGGGGCCATTCATATTGAGATACACTGCCGTCCACACAAATACAAATCAATAGACCATCGGTCAAACACGGTTGGTGTTTTACATACACCTCATACAACAGGGTAATTTACTAAGAGTTTGTATTCCCTATCTCTGCCGACAATAGCCAAACACTGGCGAAAAGCATGGAATTCGTACAGAAATAGAACGTTCAAATGGACCAGCTTGTGGCTGGCGTGTTTGGAGAATCATGCACGGATCAGTGAGATCCGTGCATGCTTCTCTGTTTAAAAGTGTGTGAAATAGTTAAAAAACACAACGCAATTTGGGGTCCTCCCTCCTAAGCATAACCAGCCCCGGGCTCTTTGAGCTGTTTCTGGCTGTTAAAATACCAGGGGAAAAAAATAAATGTGTAGGGGTACCCAGTATTTATACAACCAGCATCGGGCTCTTGGTCCGGTCCTGGTTCCAA
This sequence comes from Pseudophryne corroboree, assembly GCF_028390025.1. Classification (NCBI taxonomy): domain Eukaryota; kingdom Metazoa; phylum Chordata; class Amphibia; order Anura; family Myobatrachidae; genus Pseudophryne; species Pseudophryne corroboree. Next base: position 564,999,282 of record NC_086446.1, on the reverse strand, counting down.
AAATATGGGGGACAAAAGACATAGGTGTTCCCTGTGTTTTTAAAATCAGCACTGGACTCCTTTAGCCAGGGACATAATGCCACAGCCAGGGGACACATTTATACTGGTCCCTGTGGCCGTGGCATTACCCCCCCCCCCCCCCCCCCAACTAGTCACCCCTGGCCAGGGTTCCCTGGGGGAGTGGGGACCCCTTAAATCAAGGGGTCTCTCCCCCCCCCCCCCTCTCCAGTCACACAAGGGCCAGGGGTGAGGCCAGAGGCTGTCCCCCCATCCATGGGCGGTGGATAGAGGGCTGATAGCCAAAAATGTGTTAAGAATATTGTCATGTGCTGTGGAACTACAAGACCCAGCAAGCCTCCCCCGCATGCTGGTACTTGGAGAATAACAAGTACCAGCATGAAGGGAATTAAAGGGCCCACTGGTACCTGTAGTTCCACAACAAAAGAAATACCCCCCACCCCAAAAAAAAAAAACACAACACACACCGTGATAGTAAAAGTTTATTTACACAAACATGCACACTTACACACTAAAACATACTTACCTAGTGTCCCACGCAGCACATCGGCCCCCTTTTTCCATGTAGAATCCATTGGTGTACCTGTAATGAAAAACCCAATATGCTCACCTATTATCCGGAGTAGATCGGTCCTCTTCTGCCCAAGTAGGCATCACAGAGGTTAAAAAAGTAACAAACTGAAAATCCCGAATCATCGCACTAAAGGGGATCCATGTCTACACATGGATCCCCTTTCCCCGAATGTCAGGACCCCCCGTGACTCCTGTCACTAGAGGACCCGGCAGCCAACATCATAGCGCTCTCCTGATTGGCTGTGTATTCCTGGGCTGTCAATCAGGTGGAACGCATTGGATATAATGGAGAATCGCTATCCACCATTGTACTCAAAGGTGGGAACTTTGCGGTCTGCGGTAGACCGTAAGGTTAATTGAGGTCACTCTTGAGGGTGACCTCAATTAACCTTGTGGTTAGCGAGGTTAATTGAGGTCATTGTGTACTGTACACAGTGAAGCCCTGCACGGATCACACTGATCCGGCCGGGCTTCATTGTGTTATGTCGAGCAGTGTTTTACTAATCTCTACCATAAAACACTGCTCGACAATACGAATGGCATCGACATCGGTGAGTGCAAACTGAAAAAACACGGTAGTTTGGTAGATTACGTTTTTTTTTTCAAAAGAGTTGCACTCTCAAACGGCCGATGTCAGCAGAGATTGATCTCGGCTGACAACGGCAAAAACACAAATGTTAGTAAATTTACCTCTTACAGTATGAACATAAATGTTACTTTTATGGTAATTATTTACCTAAAATCCATTCAGTGTTTTCCAATAATGTGTTCTTACATCACTCTGGGCCTGATTCAGAGTTGGACGAAAATGGCGTCACTACTGCGATCCTGTACACCGCGATCTGGGGAAATAAGCTAATGCCACAGCCATGTGTATTTGTACAGAGATGCTCACTGGTGGCACATCCCTCATCCGCAGCTTACTTATAAAAGACATAACATCGGTACCATTGGAGACTACATCGAACTTCTGAGCAACCTTATAGTCCAAAAATATCACTGAGATCTGCAAACATTGGCATTGCGTCCACCACTGACTCAGGCCCACTCAGGTCTGTTACGGTGGAACCATGTCAGTGATCATGCCAACTTCTTCACCTACAATTATTGTTTATGGTATGATAACATTTGATCACATTCATAATCATGCAAATAACATACATATAATATAACATACATATACTTATATAACATAAATATATAACATACATAATACAACAATACATACTGTATATAACAGACATATATAACATAATAAATATCCCACTGGTTGTGCATGATTCTTTTTCTGTATTTTTCTCATTTGTGTAATGAGACCCTACAATTCTGTATTCTCTTTTATGTGATTAACTTTAGAGGACTTTCTAGACCATGGGTCTTCATCCTGTGGCCCTCCAGCTGCTGTGGAATTACACTTCCCAGCATGCCCTGCCTCAGTTTTAGCATACCTTAATAGCAAAGCTGTGGCAGGGCATGCTGGGATGTGTGGTTTCACAACAGCTGGAGGGCCACAGGTTGAAGACCCATGTTCTAGCCTTTTCGCTTGGTTTTCGCTGAATACTGCAAATTTCAAGGACCACTTTAACTGGAACTTAGAAAAGCCTCATATGGTCATAATTAATAAAGCCATTTAATTCTTATTATAGGGTTGCCCTTTATGCCACCCTACTGGGGCCTTGGATTCCATCTGTGCCGCTGGGGTTACACAAGCTCCAACATGACTCGAGAAGCAGTGAAAAACATGAGAAATGCTAAAATTCCTATGGTAAGAGAATAATCCTTTTCCACCTTATAATCACATATCTAGAACAGTATGGAAAACAAAAACACATATTGCCAGGCATTCTGATGAGCCTAACTCTCTCTCTCAGAGAAGAGTCATGTACAGATAATGGGATACTAGCAGCAAACAGACTGCGGCATGTGACTGAAGGGAAAACTGTAAAGGTGGGTACACACTATTAGATATATCTGCAGATCAATTGATCTGCAGATATATCTATGTACGGATCGGGCAGTGTGCTGTGCATACACACAGCCCGATCCGTCGGGGGACTGACGTCATGAACTGGGCGGGCGCTCACGCCCGCCCAGTTCACCTGTCAATCACCGCCGGCCGCCGCATGTGTACGGGCGGTCGGACGACCGCCCCGTACACACAGCGACGGGCCAATATATCGTTAGATATATTGGCTGTCGGCTGTGCTGCGCGGCCGACGCGATACGTCTGTGAACGACGGAGTTCACAGACGTATCGCCCGTACACACTGGCAGACGGTCCCGCGATGTATCGGCCGTTCAAGAGAACGGCCGATACATCGACCAGTGTGTACGGGCCTTAACAGTCTTTAATCAACAACAATAAACAAAAAACAAAGTTGCAGACTGTCACACAGTTTAATATAACGTTTACATAAATTCATATAAGAATATTGTCACAAATACATAAAAATAATGGCTTAAAAGAAAAACTTTAATTAAAGTAATTGAAATAGCTGTGCTGCTACTTATGGATAAGCTCTATAGTGAAATATAGTTAACATATAGCCCAATCAAGGTCTCTGGCTATATTATTCAGATGCACAGTTCTATTAATTAACAATTTCCACTAATGCAGAGGAGTTGTAACTGTCCCACCTGATAATGGGGTCAATTCAATGCAGCGCAGATCGAATAGCGCCGGGAATTAGCTCCCGATGCTATTCAATTCATTGCGTTGTTTTGTTGGAGAAGGTCAGTTCTCACGGACTACACGGACTAAGGGCCTAATTCAGAGTTCCTCGCAGCAGCAAATTTGTTAGCAGTTGGGAAAAAAACATGTGCACTGCAGGGGGGGGGGGGGGGGGGGGCGCGGCGGCAGATATAACGTGCTGAGAGAGTTAGATTTGGGTGGGGTTTGTTTAAACTGAAATCTAAATTGCAGTGTAAAACTAAAGCAGTCAGTTACCCTGCACAGAAACAAAATGACCCACCCAAATCTAACTCTCTCTGCACATTTATATCTGCACCCCCCCCCCCTGCAGTGCACATGGTTTTGCCCAACTGCTAACAAATTTGCTGCTGCGATCAACTCTGAATTATCCCCTAAGTAAAGTGTTTTGTCACGAGAACCACCATTCTCCGATGATGCTGTTTCCACCGCGCTAAGGGCAGAAATCAGCATCATGCCAGCACTTTTGTCGGATTTCTGCTTGAACCCCCGTCACATCGCACTGAATTTAATAGCACCAGGAGCTAATTCCTGGCACTATTCAATCTGCGCTAAATTGAATTAACCCCAATATGAGGCAGATCATTTGTAATAGTGACCTTATAGTATAACTATCCACTCAAAAATGATGGCCCTGATTCAGAGATGGATCATGACTATAAATGCAGCATGCAAGCAGCATTTTATTTTCAGCCGATCTCCAGGAGGAACAGGCAAAATACATTTTAGTAGAAGAGTCGCCTTCTGCATGTTACTGCAATCCCAGTACTGCGACAAACGTTGCAAGCTGGGATCCATCACAATGTTTCACGCAGATAGCCAGCTGAGTAAGCACCGCACAGCAGCAGCACTGAAGGCTCCGCCTCTTGCATTCATTCAGCAGCTGCCTTAGAAGCAGCTGTCCCATGAGCCTTATTACACTACTTTACTGCTACGTAGTAGTGGAGAAAATAGGATTGTAAAATACCTACCGGTAAATCCTTTTCTCTTAGTCCGTAGAGGATGCTGGGGACACCATAAGAACCATGGGGTATAGATGGGATCCGCAGGAGACATGGGCACTTTAAGACTTTGAAAGGGGTGTGAACTGGCTACTCCCTCTATGCCCCTCCTCCAGACTCCAGTTATAGGAACTGTGCCCAGGGAGACTGACATTTCGAGGAAAAGGATTTATTGTTAACTAAGGTGAGACACATACCAGCTCACAGTTCCAACACGCCGTACAACATGGCATTTAACAGAACTCCAGTCAACGGCATGAACGTCAGCAACAGGCTGACTATAACATAACACAACCCGTGTGTAAACATAACTAATAACTGCAGATAGAGTCCGCACTGGGACGGGCGCCCAGCATCCTCTACGGACTAAGAGAAAAGGATTTACCGGTAGGTATTAAAATTCTATTTTCTCATATGTCCTAGAGGATGCTGGGGACACCATAAGAACCATGGAGTTTATACCAAAGCTCTAGAACGGGCGGGAGAGTGCGGATGACTCTGCAGCACCGATTGACCAAACATGAGGTCCTCATCAGCCAGGGTACCAAACTTGTAAAATTTCGCAAAAGTGTTTGAACCCAACCAAGTAGCTGCTCGGCAGAGTTGTAATGCCGAGACCCCCCCGGGCAGCCGCCCAGGATGAGCCCACCTTTCTGGTAGAGTGGGCCTTCACTGATTTCGGTAACGGCTATCCAGCCGTAGAATGAGCATGCTGAATCGTATTACAGATCCAGCGCGCAATAGTCTGCTTGGCAGCAGACGTCCCAATCTTGTTGGCAGCATAGAGGACAAACAGAGCTTCCGGTTTCCTAAGTTGAGCCGTTCTGGTGACATAAATCTTTAAGGCCCTGACAACATCGAGAGATTTTGACTCCGCGAAGGCGTCAGTAGCCACCGGTACCACAATAGGCTGGTTTATGTGGAACGATGAAACCACCTTCGGCAGACATTGTTGACGAGTCCTCAACTCCGCTCTATCTTCATGGACGATTAAATAAGGACTATGTGAGACAAAGCCGCTAACTCAGACACCCGCCTTGCGGATGCTAAGGCCAATAGCATGACCACTTTCCAAGTGAGAAATTTCAACTCTACCTTCTGTAAAGGTACAAACCAATGTGATTTAAGGAAATGCAACACCACGTTAAGATCCCATGGTGCCACTGGGGGTACAAATGGAGGTTGGATGTGCAAAACTCCTTTCACAAAAGGGAGGCCAATTGTTTTTGAAAGAAAACCGATAAGGCCGAAATTTGTACTTTAATCGAGCCTAACTTTAGGCCCGCATCCACACCTGCTTGCAGGAAATGGAGAAAACGCCCTAGCTGAATAACTTCACTGGGAATACCCTTTCGGGCTAGGATCCGGCGTTCAACCGCCAAGCCGTCAAACGTAGCCGCGGTAAGTCGTGATACACACACGGCCCCTGCTGTAACAGATCCTCTCAGAGGAAGAGGCCAGGGATCTCTTATGAGTAATTCCTGAAGATCTGGATACCAAGCCCTCCTTGGCCAGTCCGGAACAATGAGGATCGCCTGAACCTTTTTTCTTCTTATGATCTTTAGCACCTTTGGAATGAGTGGAAGCGGAGGAAACACGTACACCGACTGAAACACCCATGGTGTCACCAGCACGTCCACTGCTATTGCTTGAGGGTCCCTCGACCTGGAACAATATCTCTAAAGTTTCTTGTTGAGGTGAGACGCCATCATGTCTATTTGAGGAATTCCCCAAAGACTTGTCACTTCTGTGAAGACCTCTTGATGAAGACCCCACTCTCCTGGATGGGGATTGTGTCTGTTGAGGAAGTCTGCTTCCCAGTTGTCCACTCCTGGAATGAAGATCGCTGACAGAGCGCTTGTATGTCTTTCCTCCCAGCGGAGAACGTTTGCGGTCTCTGCCATTGCCGCACTGCTCTTTGTTCCGCCCTGGCGGTTTATGTGCACTACTGCTGTTATATTGTCCGACTGTATTAGGACGGGCAGGTTGCGAAGAAGACGTTCCGCTTGAAGAAGGCAGTTGTAAATGGCCCTTAACTCCAGGACGTTTATGTGTAGACAAACTTCCTGGCTTGACAATTTTCCCTGGAAGGTTTCCCCCTGTGTGACTGCTCCCCAGCCTCGGAGACTCGCATCCGTGGTTACTAGGATCCAGTCCTGGATCCCGAACCTGCGTCCCTCTAGGAGCTGAGAGCTGTGCAGCCATCACAGGAGTGAGATTCTGGTCTTTGAGGACAGAATTATTTTCCGGTGCATGTGCAGATGGGATCCGGACCACTTGTCCAATAGGTCCCATTGAAACACTCTGGCATGGAATCTGCCAAACTGAATGGCCTCGTAGGCCGCCACCATCTTCCCCAGCAATCGAGTGCATTGATGAATTGATATTCTCGCTGGTTTTAGAATTTGTTTGACCAAACTCTGAATTTCCAGAGCCTTCTCTTCTGGAAGAAAAACTCTGTAATTCCGTATCCAGAATCATTCCCAAAAACAACAGCCGCTTCGTCGGATTCAACGGTCACTTCGGCAAGTTTAGGAGCCAACCAAGTTGTTGCAGAACTGTCAGGGAGAGCGCAATGTCCTGTTCCAGCTTGTCTTTGGATCTCGCCTTTATCAGGAGATCGTCCAGGTAATGGATAATTGTGACTCCTTGCTTGCGAAGGAGAACCATCATTTCCGCCATTACCTTGGTGAAAATCCTCGGAGCCGTGGACAGACCAAACGGCAACATTCTGAAATTGGTAATGACAATCCTGAATAGCAAACCTCAGGTAAGCCTGATGCGGAGAATATATGGGGACGTGTAAGTAGGCATCCTTTGACTTCCGGTTCCGGCGCCCATGTGAGGAAAGGCTGATTGCTGCAGCTCTCCTGCACCCTCGGTAACCGGAGCACACAGCGCCTCCCGCTCGCGGCTTTTCTCCGCACCTGGCGCACACTACCTGTGGGAAAGTGCTGGGGACTGGATGGAAAGGTTTCTGTCCTCCCCCATGCCCCCTAAAGCCCAGAGATCGAGGTCTGAAAAACGGCCGGGGTAATCCAAGATGGCCGCCGCACCTAGCTCACAAACGAGTCTGCAGGCTGCTGCCAGCATTAAACAGGCTTCTGCAAAACACATTTCTCCCTCAGGTGAGCCTGACTGTTCCCCTGCCTCTCCAGTGACTTATGCTGATGTAGTGAGAGCTGTTAGGGATGCCATGGAGCCTATCATGGATGCACATGCTGCTAAAATGCAGCAGGCAGTAAAAGACCTAAAATCCCAAATCAAGCAGTTATCTAAGACTGTTCTTACAAATGAACAAAGGCTGGGGGAGACTTTTCAGGATGTTGGGGATCTTAAGCACAGATATGATGAGCTCCAGAAATCTCACTTCCAGCTGCTGAACAAGGTTGACGATCTTGAAAATAGATCGAGGAGATCGAATCTTCGGGTGCTGGGGCTTCCTGAGTCACTGAAAGGTCCTGAATTGACTCTTTTTTTTACAAACGTCCCTCCTTGATTTGTTGCATATCCAAGATGAATGCACTGGCAGAGTTATCGAGAGAGCCCACAGACTGGGTCCCCCACGTTCTTCACCTAATAGCAGACCACGTGTGGTTATATTTAAATGTCTGAACTTTCTCCATAAGGAGGCAATATGGACAGCATCCAGGAGGCATAGGAATTTACAATGGGAGGGAGCTCGTTTGGCCATTTTCTAGGACTACTCCGCGGAGGTATCCCGGGCACGTCGGGAATTTACCCCCCTTTGCTCCCGTTTGGTAAAGGCGAATAAAAAATTTGCTGTGCTCTTCCCTGCAAGACTACGCCTGTTTGATGGAAATTCTTTCCGGGACTTTACAAATCTTGCAGATGCAGAGGCTTAGGTTTCTGAGGCATCCAAGGCAGATGACGACTCCTCTCAGGCGGATGACACCCTGGATCGAGATGGCTGAGTATTGCTCCTGGACTTCTCTGTTTCCGGTTATGTCTGCCAATTTAATTATTGCTGTAGAATCTGCTGCAGGTGTTTTTTCCCCCAAAAGAGACTTTGGTCTTATCCAGCGGGCTGAACCTTTTTGCCTTGTTTTCTGTTTTAGATTTTTCTTATTCATCTGTTGTCTTTTTGTGGCTATGTAATCTTTCTAGAATGGTTATATACGCTTAGCGGAGATATCTCCCCCTACTTCTTATGCGACAGGCTGCGTTTTTCTTTTTCTGTAACATGCTCTGTGTGCTCTGATATTTTCTTGTTATTTTTCCTATGTATATTTTCATATATTATGTTGCCGAGGGTGGGTAAGGGCGCCCCCTCCCTCATTTTTTCCTCAGGTTTTCATAATTCTGGCTGGCTCATTGGCAGTCTATGACGGCCTCTGTGCTTACTTGAACCAGTTGTTCTCGTTTTCTGAAGTTATGATTGTCCTTAGCAGGACTTTCTTTCACAATGTTAATGTTATATTTTGTGTGTTTTCTATGTTTCTGTCCCTCTTTTCTTCTCCCCCTCCCCTTCTCCTCCTTATGTGTCCATCCCGGTATGATTTGTATCCGTTTTTCGGCGGCTGTAGATATCATGATTACTGCGCAGGTTTTCAGGTTTTCCCAGTTCATTTGATGCATGGCTAGTTTGAGTGTCGGCACGTGGAATGTGGGAGGGATCAACTCCCCAGCTAAACGCAGAAAGATTTTGCTCTATCTTCGGAAGGTGGGGATGGATGTTGTTTTCATTCAGGAATCTCACCTTATGCCAAATGAGGTGGTAAAACTGAACACTATGGGTTGGTCTGTGGTAGCATCTTCCTCCTTCTCTTCTAAGGCTAGGGGAGTGATTATTTTAGCACGGCACACGGTCCCTATCTCTGTCCATACGATTTTAGAGGACACTCAGGGTCGGTATGTACTGGCAGATGTCACATTGTATGCATCCAGGTTCCTACTTTGTAATATTTATGCTCCCGATCAGTACTCTAAGCAATTTTATACGAACATGGTCACTAAGCTACTAAGCTACTCTGAAATTCCTATAATCTTGGGTGGAGATTTTAATTTATATTCTTCTCCAACCTTGGATAAATCCCCCCCCCCCCCCCCCTCGCGCTCCACCCTCGTTACCACGTATTGGTATCCCCTATATTTGCTCGCAGTTGTCCTTAGTGGATGTGTGGCGCGCATGCTACCCATTAGAAAGGGAATTTACATGCCTCTCAGCTGCGCACCACACGTTCTCGAGGATTGATTATCTGCTGTTATCTGACTCCTTTTTCTCAAAAGTGGCTGACTCTAAAATTGAGGATATCCGTATTTCGGACCATGCTTTATGCTGGATGAAATTGATGCTCCTCTCAGAAAAATCCCCTTTTCGCTCCTGGCACTTCCCCTCTCATTTAAGTGGCTCTCTGAAATTCCGCTCCTCATTAGATGCAGCATGGCTGGATTATCATACGCATAATGGAGAAACTCTGAGCGAGGATCCTGCTCTTTTCTGGCAGGCGTCAAAATCAGTTATTCGGGGGCACATTATATCCTATAGTAAAAAAAGGGATTTAGATTTAAACTCACAATATTTGGAAGCCCAGGCGGCTCTTACTCACTCTTTTCAGGAATTTAAATCTTCCCCCTCCCCTTCTACTAGGGAACGATACCTTACACAAAAAACACTGTTTGATACCCTCCTTTCTCAAATGGAAGCTAAATATTCATTTTCAAGAGACTGTGGCATTTACAGATATGGCAATAAGTCTGGCAAACTGTTATCCCGTTTATTAAAAGGCAGACACCCTAAAGTGGTCATTCACTCTCTGCTCACCCAAGGTGGGGACAGAGTACGGACCTCGGCCGAGATTGCTGAGGTGCTACAGTCTTTTTATACCACTCTTTATGCACGTCCTGTTATTAACCAGACCCACAAGTCTAGCTTTTGGTCTTCTACTGATCTGCCTCAAATGTCAGAGTTGCACTGTACCTCTCTTCTTGCAACTATCACCACTGAGGAAGTTTCTTTAGCAATAGCTGGACTGAAGACTGAGAAGACTCCGGGCCCTGATGGTTTTGCCAATGACTACTATAAAATTCTATCTACTATACTGTGCGAACCTCTTTCTGTCTATTTAATTATTTTATGCAGTGTGCTCCCTTGCCCCAATATTTTAATTCCACAGTCATAAAGGTTATCCCGAAGCCTGGCCGGGATCCTGAGTCTCCCAGTTCTTATCGTCCGATCTCCCTTCTAAACACGGATTATAAATTGTTCACCAAAATCCTCTCGAATAGACTCAAATTCATAGTCCCTGATATAGTTCATACAGACCAGACTGGATTTGTCTGGGGTCGGCAATCAGTGAGCAATATCCGAAAGGTCTTGACTGTTATGCAGGCCTTTCAGCTTTCCAAACCCACTGACACTAATGCATTATTGTCACTTGATGACGAAAAGGCGTTCGACATGGTCACCTGGGACCATCTGTATGAAACGCTTCACCGCTTTGGTGCACCTGAAAACTTTGTCTCTCTTATTTCCCGATTATATGAATCTCCCTCCACTCAAGTTTTGGGGAATGGTATCCTCTCATCCCCTTTTCTTATCCAGAGTGGCACACGTCAGGGCTGCCCCTTGTCACCTTTATTATTTGCCTTAGCTTTAGAACCCCTAGCTGTTTCCCTGAGAAATTCTCCCAGATTTACAGGCATAAAAATAATGGACACAATGGTAAAATTATCACTGTATGCTGACGACATGCTTCTATTTATTTCTCATCCTGATACGTCCATCCCTGCGATTGTCTCCCTGATTGAACAATTTGGTTCCTTTGCGGGATACAAAATTAATATATCTAAATCCGAGCTTCTCCTCCTTTCAGGAGACTCTTCCCTCTTTCCATTACACCCGGTCCTGTCCCGATTCCCAGTGGCTCGAGATAGTCTTAGATATTTAGGGGTTCAGATCCCTACTTCCCTCCCGGATCTATATGCGGTTAATTTTGGTCCTATTTTGTCCAAGGTGTCTAAAATCCTTACAGACTGGGCGTCTCTGCCCTTGTTTCTTATGGGTCGCGCAGAAGTTATTAAATCTGTTGTTTTTCCCAAGATTGCTTATTTTCTTCTTATGCTCCCTATTGCCCTTGTTGAGAAAGATGTCCTTTTTCTTAAACAGTGTTTCACTAGATTTCTATGGGCAGGTAAACGACCAAGAGTCCCCTACTCTAGGTTACAGCTATTCCGTGAAGAGGGAGGTATGGGAATCCCGGATCCTGTTCTATTTAGTAGAGCAGCGATGTACCGGTATATCACAGACTGGCTTTGGGGCAGATCAGTATTTACGAACTTGCCACTTGAACTGGCCGTATTCCATCCTTTCTCCCCTGCTGCACTCTTACACACCCCAAACTCCCGTCTCCCATCTGAGATAAAACATAATATTTTATTTTGGCATACATATCAAGCATGGCAGGCCACTCACACTAAAGCCCAGAGAAAACCTGACACCTCTCTTCACACTACGTTTTGGGGTAACCCATGTTTCCTTCCTGGCCTTGATAACGCACATTTTTTGAGTTGGAGAGAAAAGGGGATCGCAGCTATTAGAGACATATACGACCCAGGAGGCAACGCAGTGCTTTCTTTCTCTGATATCCAGATAAAATTTGGTATTTCCCACCGGGAATTTTTTATGTACCTGCAGGCTAGACACTTTGCTCAATCCCAGTCTCACCCAATGATTTCTGAGGCTACCACAGACCCGCTGCGCACCTTAATGGTGCTTACTAAAGATTGTCCTTACCATCTTAGTTACTTCAGAAACACCTTTAGGGTCTCATATAGAGACCGGCTCTGGGATTCCGCGTTGTCTTCATGGTCCAGAGATATCCCCAATATGGGATCGTGCGCTGAATTGTTAGATAACATTTTACCCACTTTTAGGTTCTTATACTCTGCCTCTTTGCAAGAGGTTCACTTGAAGACGCTCCAAAGGGCATATATAGCGCCTAATCAGAGGGCACACATGGTCCCAGACGACACTGGCTGTTGCATCAAATGTACTGCGCAGAGTGCCACCTTGTACCACAATATGTGGTCTTGCCGGAAAATATCTAAGTTTTGGTACAAGGTGGTCGCTTATCTCAACACAGTATTTAACTTACGGTTAATAAAACGCCCGAGGGCTTGTTTGCTACTTGATTTTAGGGAGTGGTCTCTTGGGCGTGAAGATAGGGACATTGTTCCGGTACTCTTTGTTATCCTGACAATTGCCAAGAAACAAATTCTTAATAATTGGATCAAACCGTCTACCCCTTCTTTGATGGCTGTGAAACACATGACCCTCCGGATTATTTATTTTGAGAGGCGTGCTACTCTTCCCGATATTGAATTGGGGGTCAGGCGGTTTGCCAAGAAGTGGGAGAGGTATATTGATACTCTAGACCCGAAAGTACAGTCGTTCATCTATAAACTTTTTCAGACCACAACGTGGTATCTATATAGACAAATCGATAGGGCCTCTTGACAACCTAGGCCCATGTACTGTTCCTTTGGGACCCCCTGCTGTTTTCTTAGGAAATGCAATTATATCAATTTTAATACCCCATGCTGTATGTTTAGTCTGATGCCATATGGGTACTGAACCTTCTCTTTGGTTAGAATGGCTAACCATGCCTGAATTACTTCTTTCATATTTTTACTTAGGACTTCTTTGGCCGCTACTCATTCACGATATGATTATACTTGTATTGTTTTCCCCATTTGTTTCTCACGCCTCCCCCCCCTCCTCCTCTCTGTCTTCTTTACTGACCTCTCGGGTATACTGATGTCCTGTGAATCCTCAGGATTATTGTAACTATACCGGTTTCTCTCTGGTTTTTGGTATGTCTGTATCATGAAGGTCTTCCCTGTTCTTGTATTTCTATAAAAAATCTAATAAAAATTGTTGAATTAAAAAAAAAAAGTAGGCATCCTTTATGTCGACTGACACCATGAAATCCCCTTCCACCAGACTGGAGATCACTGCTCGGAGAGATTCCATCTTAAATTTGAATTTTCTTAGGTAAAGATTGAGGGACTTTAGGTTCAGAATTGGTCTGACCGAGCCATCCGGTTTAGGGACCACAAACAGGCTTGAATAAAAGCCTTCTCCCTGTTGTGACGGGGGAACCTTGACAATGACTTGATTCAGACAACTTTTGTATTGCATCGCATACTACCTCCCTGTTCGGAAGCGAAGCTGGTAAGGCTGATTTGAAAAAATGTCGAGGGGGAACGTCTTGAAACTCCAGTTTGTACCCCTGGGACACTATTTCTAAAATCCATGGGTCTAGAGCCGATCTTTTTATAAAAAAAGATCAACTCTTTCAGACAGGATCCAATCAGGATCCTGGCATTCTGGATCCCGGCAGTTGGAATAATGAAGCCGGAAACCCAATACTGCTCTGAATGCCTACATGGAATTAAATGCCGACGCCAGGATCCCGAACACCAGAATCCCGATCGAGGTCTGCCGGGACTTTGCACTGGGGTGGGGGTTTAGGATTAGGCTGCAGTGAGAGGGTTAGGCTGCAGGAGGGGGGAAGGTTAGGGATTGGCTGCAGGGAAGAAGGGTTAGGGTTAGACAGCACTGGGGAGGAAGGGTTAGGTTTAGGCTGCGGGGAGGAGGGATTAAGGTTAGGCACCACTGAGGAGGCTTAGGGCTAGGCTACGGGGGTAAAAGGATTAGGGTCAGGCTGCGTTAAAGGAGGGTTAGGGAGGTTAGAGGTACTTTACTTATCAAATAGGTGTCGGGGTCCTGAGCATCAGGATGCCACTGTTGGCATTTTGACTGTCGGCATCCCAAGCGTCGGGATCCCTATGCCATCCCCTTTTAGACACTTACAATTTTAGATGATAGCAACATTTTTTTTTACAGTATCCATTATAGAGATGTGCACCGGACATTTTTCGGGTTTTGTGTTTTGGTTTTGGATTCGGTTCCGCGGTCGTGTTTTGGATTCGGACGCGTTTTGGCAAAACCTCCCTTAAGAATTTTTGTCGGATTCGGGTGCGTTTTGGATTCGGGCGTTTTTTTTTTTTTAAACCCTCAAAAACAGCTTAAATCATAGAATTTGGAGATAATTTTCTCCTATAGTGTTACACTGCTCAAAAAAATAAAGGGAACACTAAAATAACACATCCTAGATCTGAATGAATGAAATATTCTTATTAAATACTTTGTCCTTTACATAGTTGAATGTGCCGACAACAAAATCACCCAAAAATGATCAATGGAAATCAAATTTATTAACCCATGGAGGTCTGGATTTGGAGTCACACTCAAAATTAAAGTGGAAAAACACACTCCAGGCTGATCCAACTTTGATGTAATGTCCTTAAAACAAGTCAAAATGAGGCTCAGTAGTGTGTGTGGCCTCCACGTGCCTGTATGACCTCCCTACAACCCACACAAGTGGCTCAGGTAGTGCAGCTCATCCAGGATGGCACATCAATGCGAGCTGTGGCAAGAAGGTTTGCTGTGTCTGTCAGCGTAGTGTCCAGAGAATGGAGGCGCTACCAGGAGACAGGCCAGTACATCAGGAGACGTGGAGGAGACCGTAGGAGGGCAACAACCCAGCAGCAGGACCGCTACCTCCGCCTTTGTGCAAGGAGGAACGGGAGGAGCACTGTCAGAGCCCTGCAAAATGACCTCCAGCAAGCCACAAATGTGTATGTGTCTATTCAAATGATCAGAAACAGACTCCATGAGGGTGGTATGAGGGCCCGACATCCACAGGTGGGAGTTGTGCTTACAGCCCAACACCATGCAGGACGTTTGGCAAATTCGCCACCGGTGCCCTGTGCTCTTCACAGATGAAAGCAGGTTCTCACTGAGCACATGTGACAGACGTGACAGAGTCTGGAGACGCCAAGGAGAACGTTCTGCTGCCTGCAACATCCTCCAGCATGACCGGTTTGGCAGTGGGTCAGTAATGGTGTGGGGTGGCATTTCTTTGGGGGGCCGCACAGCCCTCCATGTGCTCGCCAGAGGTAGCCTGACTGCCATTAGGTACCGAGATGTGATCCTCAGACCCCTTGTGAGACCATATGCTGGTGCGGTTGGCCCTGGGTTCCTCCTAATGCAAGACAATGCTAGACCTAATGTGGCTGGAGTGTGTCAGCAGTTCCTGCAAGATGAAGGCATTGATGCTATGGACTGGCCTGCCCGTTCCCCAGACCTGAATCCAATTGAGCACATCTGGGACATCATGTCTCGCTCCATCCACCAACGCAACGTTGCACCACAGACTGTCTAGGAGTTGGCAGATGCTTTAGTCCAGGTCTGGGAGGAGATCCCTCAGGAGACCATCCGCCACCTCATCAGGAGCATGCCCAGGCATTGTAGGGAGGTCATACAGGCACGTGGAGGCCACACACACTATTGAGCCTCATTTTGACTTGTTTTAAGGACATTACATCAAAGTTGGATCAGCCTGTAGTGTGTTTTTCCACTTTAATTTTGAGTGTGACTCCAAATCCAGACCTCCATGGGTTAATGAATTTGATTTCCATTGATCATTTTTGTGTGATTTTGTTGTCAGCACATTCAACTATGTAAAGAACAGAGTATTTAATAAGAATATTTCATTCAGTCAGATCTAGGATGTATTTTAGTGTTCCCTTTATTTTTTTTGAGCAGTATATTAACCTCAATAACCATAATTTCCACTCATTTCCAGTCTATTCTGAACACCTCACAATATTATTTTTAGTCCTAAAATTTGCACCAAGGATGACTAAGCTAAGCGACCCAAGTGGGCGGCACAAACACCTGGCCCATCTAGGAGTGGCACTGCAGTGTCAGACAGGATGGCAGTTAAAAAAATAGTCCCCAAACAGCACACGATGCAAAGAAGAAAAAAAAAGAAAAAAAAAAAAAAGAGGTGCACCAAGGTCGCTGGATGGCGGTCACTGGATGGCTAAGCTAAGCGACACAAACACCTGACCCAACTAGAATTAGACTCCAGTATCATGTGAATTATAAGGCAATATCACAGGAATTATTCGTTCTAATCAATGGTATTATTGGTCCAAATCACTGGAAGAAAATGACAAAATCACTGGAATTAAATGCCAGTAATGTCGGGCATTATATCGAATGGCAGTACCACTGGACATATACGGAAGCGTCAGACAGGATGGCACTTTTAAAAAAATAGTCCCCAAACAGCACATCATGCCAAGAAGTAGCTGTCCCATATGTACCAAGAACTAAGAGGGCAATGAGGTAGCTCTATGACTAAGCTAAGCGACACAAGTGTGCGGCACAAACACCTGGCCCATCTAGGAGTGGCACTGCAGTTACAGACAGGATGGCACTTTAAAAAACAACTTTTTTTTTTTTTAATATAACAGGGACAAACCCACTGTCCTAACAATTGGCAGGGCTGATTAAACAAACAGCCAGGGGGAAACTCCTGAATCCAGTTTCTAACCCTGGGTAATAATTTTTATTATCCGGGATATAATAATAATCACTAAGGCTCCCCTGTAGTGATGTAGATGAGATTTCCCCCCCCCCCCAGTGGACCCCCACATGGGAGTCCTTCCGCATCACGCTGAGGGAGTAGAATCCAACCTCTGAACCCGTGCACCTGTAGAGGGTGCAGACTTTCTGCTCTTTCCATAGCCTAGCCTCGTGCAGAAGTAGGCCCTCCCGAATTTTCTCGATCTGGCAGCCCAAGGGGACTGCATCAGAGAAGCAGAGTTACATCTTCTCACAGGTGGTGCTGCGGAAGGATTTGTATTCAGAGTGTCCCCAAGCGGTGTCTCACCTGCGAAGGGGAGGTACCTCTTTGATTCGGCGTCTGCGTTCCATTGGCGGATCCAGAGACCTCTGCGAGACGCTACTGCCATGGAGGATGCTCTAGAATTCATCAGCCCAATGTCCCTCATGGCTTTCACCATAAAATTAGTCGAATCCATTATGTGACCTAGAATCAAGACAACATCATCCCTATGGATTGTATCAAGGTCTTCTATTAATTTGTCTGACCATTTTAACATAGCCCTAGCTACCCAAGTGCATGCAACAGTGGCTCCAGTAGCCGTGTAAATGGATTTTAGAGTTGTCTCTATCTTGCAGTCAGTCGGCTCCTTTAACGAGGCCGAGCCTGATACAGGTAATGTAATTACCCCTGATGGCCTGGACACTGAAATGTCCATTATGGGAGGAATCTCCCATCTCCTTCTATCCTCCTCAGGAAAGGGATATGTCTTAAGTACTTTATTGGGGATGTGAAAACCCTCTTCTGGGTTTAACCAGGATCTTTCAAATAGGGTATTCAACTCTTCAGAAACTGGGAATGTCACTAATGATTTTGCAGTTAGAATACAATAATTTTTCTCTATTTGTATAGGTATGTCTGAATTTTATATTCCAATCTATCATAGTGCCCCCCTCTAACTTCTGTGTCGATCCCTGTGTCAGCATCGATGTCCACATTGGCCTGCAAGACCTTTGTATCAGGAGCTGTGGGGGTCCTAGATGAAATGGACTGATCCATATCTAGAGCATTCTTCGTAGCTTTTTTCCCAGCAACTTAATAGAGTATGCCCTAATGAACTCTGAGGAATCTTATTTCCTAGGCTATCCAGCCATTCTGTCTCCATCCTAATGGGATGAAACCACTCAAGGCAATTCTGAGTACCTGGTACAGACTCCTCTGAGGAAGACACCTCCACAACCTCCAAAACATTTTGTTCTGACATGACACTGACCAGTGATACTGAGCACTGATGATACTACTGAGCAGTGATACCGAGAAGTGATACTGAGCAGCACAAGACAATGAGCAGTTATACTGAGCAGTGAGCACTGATGAGGATGTGATACCCGCGTTTGGGGTACCCCTTCTGCTAGTTAAACCAGTTGCAGATGCACTGTGAGGATTAAAATCCTTTTTACACTGGTTTCTAAGCAACTATGGCAACCAGGAGAGGAATATATATAGCACTAGGACCCTGGGCTTTCCATCAGGATCCCTGCAGAGCGGGAAGCTGGGAGCGCTCTGATTGGCCGTGTTGTGTGGGGAGAGAAGCAGGAAGGAGAGCTGCAGTGAGCAGAGGGAGAGAGCAGCATGGCAGTGGAACAGTAGGCAGTGTGTCATGTGTGGGTGTGAAGAGCTGTACGCGGAGGTCTGGAGGCGCGCTGCGCTGGGAGAGACTGGGCAGCGAGAGACGGCTGTCATCCTGAAAAGCAGCAGTGAGAAGTGACCGGCAGGAGCTGGCAACAGCAGCAGATAATGCAGGTACTCTACTTCACCCCAGACAGCCCCCACATATGGGCACCCAGACCAACAGTGATCACCCTGACAGCTTGCAACATCACAGTCCCTTGGGACAGATCACAGCAGGACTCTATGTACAAGGAGAGGGACATGTGGGATTTATTTGGAGCTGCCTGCCATTGTACCAGAGAGAGCCTTAAGGGATAGGGTTGTGTGAAACCCTCTGCTTCCCCTTACCACTGCAATTGCAAGGAAAACACGAAGTGACACTTATCCCTAGACTGTTTGAGCTGCAGCACAATGTGTGTGCCAGGATTGGGTCATTTGCTCTGTGACCCACTATACTGTGATATGACTTACTCCACAGCGCCCTCTATTTGAAGCATTGCTATACTGTGATATGACTTACTCCACAGCGCCCTCTATTTGAAGCATTGCTATACTGTGAAATGACTTACTCCACAGCGCCCTCTATTTGAAGCATTACTATACTGTGATATGACTTACTCCACAGCGCCCTCTATTGGAAACTGGTGCTATACATGGCAAGTAGCTGCTCCACGGCACCACCCGTTGGATTACAAATACTGTGCACAGTGCGAACTCATTCTACAGCACCCCCTGTAGGACAGTGATATAGCTGGAACATTTTGTCAGCAGCATAAACTGAACATATCCAATCTAGCGCCATCTAGTGACCCGTCAGTATAACGCATGCATACTCATGAAACAGCTGTATAAGACGTCTGAGTGTTGAAATTCTGAAATGCTCTTGTGTTAATGTTATGTTATATTTTTAGTATGTGACAAAGTATCGTGGCTTATTGAATTGCACTGAACTCTAAGAGGTGAATTTAGTCACATGGACCAGTGACTAACCCTGTCTATAATAAATCGTTGTTACTGTATCCCACCGTAGTGGTCCTTTCACCTTTAAAGGGGGGTGTTGACTATACTGGGGTATCCCCGTCCCCTCTGCCCAGGTCCTACGCAGCCTTCCCACACAGATTCCGCCCGACGTCGCGACAAGCAAGATCCAAACGACCAGAGAGACCGCAACTGGACAGGCGTGAGACTGCAGGTACGCTTAGCCACCTATCACAAGGATACTAGAACTGCTAGAACTGACACGGAGCATCAAGATACAGCAATGGACTACTGTACTGTACTACTATATACTGGTCCCCACAATGCAGCACTGATACGGAGCACAGATATTGAGCACTGATGAGGATACTAGAACTTACACGGAGCAGCAAGATACAGCAATGGACTACTGTACTGTACTACTATATACTGGTCACCACAATGCAGCACAGATATTGAGCACTGTTCAGGATACTAGAACTGACACGGAGCAGCAAGATACAGCAATGGACTACTGTACTGTACTACTATATACTGGTCACCACACTGCCGCACTGATACTGAGCACAGATATTGAGCACTGTTCAGGATGCTTGAACTGACACGGAGCAGCAAGATACAGCAATGGACTATTGTACTGCAGTATTATATACTGGTCACCACAATGCAGCACTGATACTGAGCACAGATATTGAGCACTGTTCAGGATACTAGAACTGACACGGAGCAGCAAAATACAGCAATGGACAATTGTACTGTAGTATACTGGTCACCACAATGCAGCACTGATACGGAGTACAGATATTGAGCTGATATTGGGCTATTCAGGCAGAGAACGTAGCCACGTCCTCTCCGCTTAATCTACAATGCACGAGTGAAAATGGCGGCGACGCGCGGCTCTTTATATGGAATCCGAATCTCGCGAGAATCGGACAGCGGGATGATGACGTTTTGCCTCTTCAGGTTTTGCGAGTAAGGTGGGAAGAACCGAGGCTGCCTCGGACCCATGTAATCCACGTGAAGTTTGGGGTGTTCGGATCTCGACGAACCGAACCCGCTCATCTCTAGTATACAACCATTCCTGTATATGAGCTCTGATACACACAGCACATGAAACTGGGGAGCGGAAGGATCTTTAAGGTGTAGAGTCTGAGGCACCATAGCCAGTGGGCAGATTATACACTATTATACACAGCTATGCTCAAAGCTACATATAACTATCATGTACTGTATTTGGAGACAGCAGAGCAAAAATTCACATTCAGTATCATTTAATAGTTGACTTTACTTTAAATTGACCTTCTGAGAATACAAGGGCTACTGAAAGTTCTCCAGTAAGACTATGGCCACCAAATGTATTTCTGGTTTCTCAAAGTATCATGAAAGAAAAGAGCATCATTTTCATTACTACAGTATTTTGCCCAGCAGTGTATTAAGCTATGATGCGTGTTTTAGAAATATTATTGCCTTGCTAAATATTTGGAGGATGGCAACTGGTTAGCTTAGGTCTGATGGCAGTCATGGCCTACTAGAGTTAGGTGTTGGGAAGCACCTGTATTCTGGAAGCAGACACCAGGTGGTTGGCGCAACCCAGAACAGAGGCACAGAGTTTAACACACCGGGGGGTGTTCATCAAGGAACCCCGCAAGGTCGCGGCCCCCTGCCAGGGTCACCTGGTATCTGCACACGAGTCCACAAGGTATTAACAGAATAATTTACCTGGAGAAATGCAGCTGGTAAGGCAGGGGTTAATTGCAGAGTGACTGACACAGCAGGGCTAATGGCAGAGGTTTGATGAGAGCTGAGCTGGGTCACAGAGGGAAACTTAAACTTGCAGTCTGTAAGTTCTGGATTGCAGAGCTGGAATTTGGCAGAATTCACAGGAGTTTGTTTGGAGTCTGGATACACAATTGCAGGTACTGAATGGAGATGAACTTGCAGAAAGGTCTGTGTGATTAGACTGTGGTTTGCAAAACTGGACAGGTGCAGGATTACTGAGGCAAGGTGCAAGACTGGCTGGAATGGTGCACGGATATCTTGAAGCAGGGATTCCATGGCAGAAGGACACACTGGATATATAGTTGTAGTAGATACAGGTCCAAGATGAACTGGGTGCAGGAATACTGGGGCCAGTTACCAGGACACAAGAGACTGGGAACTTGCACAGCGTGCAATGGCCACGTGCTGAGCTCACAGAAACAGGCTCTAAAGAGTCCAGACTAGATCCTGACTCTCTCTGATACTGAACTCTATCACTGGCCTGGTGGTATGTGGATACTCCCTAGTTAAAGGGAGACAGACCAATCACATGATAGTCAGGCTTGAGTTGCAGGTAATGAGGTCCAGGTGATCAGATGCTAGGAAACGAGAACAACAGAAGGGAGCAGCCGGATCCAGGTGCTAATCAATGCAGAAAGCAGAACCGACAGATTTGCAGCTGCTGCACACATAACATTATGGGGCAGATGTATTAACCTGGAGAAGGCATAAGGAAGTGATAAACCAGTGATATGTGCAAGGTGATAAAGGCACCAGCCAATCAGATCCTAACTGTTAATTTACATATTGGAGCTGATTGGCTGGTGCCTTTATCACCTTGCACATATCACTGGTTTATCACTTCCTTATGCCGTCTCCAAGTTAATACATCTGCCCCTAGGTCGGTTGAGCTCACTGATTACAAATTACACTCTGGGCTCAGAAATGCTGGCCTGGCTGTAAGGGCCTGACCAGTGCAGAGAATGAACATCATATAAAGAGCTTACTTTCTGGCATAATAAGTATTACAGGTGCCTAGACGCTTTCTAGGCTGACTACAGCATTGGGTCTTTCCTCCTTACCACTACTCACAACACTAATAGTTCTTTAGTCTGCTTGTAGGACATTGATGTTACATCATGCTCTGAAGTATGACTGTTACAGTTTCTGGGAAAATATTAAGAACAATAGTTACCCTCCTACCAAAACAATAAAATCATTTTTTAAGCCTATTTAATTTGCTCGCAGCCAGCACAGTGCTCCTATAGTCATATAAAATCTTTAAACATTTCATACAGGTAGAGGATGCTGTTTGAGTTGTAAAAGCATTTTTAAGAGAAGACAGCATTAAAGGTAAATAGACATGTGAATATAGACTCATTATTATCCAATATTTGTATTATATTTCTTAGGATGTGCAGTGGAATGACATTGACTACATGTATGAGTACCTAGATTTTACCTACGACCCAAAACGTTTTGGTGATATGCCACAGATGGTCAATGAATTTCATGAAATGGGCATGAAATACATCTTGATAATGGTAAGGATCAATGTATGGAAATCTGTGTGTGTGTACCTGTGGATATGATTTAACCATGTATTACATGGAGCTAAGCAGTGTCTTACTTATGTGATTTCATGTTTATTCCATTCCTTGTTTGTTTCTCCTCAGGAACCAGCCATTGGCCTCACCAGCTCCAATGGAAGTTATCTACCCTATGAGGATGGGCTGAAGAGAGGTGTTTTTATCACCAATGAGACAGGCCAACCTCTTGTTGGCAAGGTATAGTGAACACTAAAAATGGGTATATATGCTTATTTGTTTTAAGGTCCATTCACACAGAGTGATATAGCTGAGCAATTTTGACTATATAGTCAAAATCGCTCAGAAAGTTAGTGCATATCGCTCTGTGTGTACACAGCCAGCGATAGTGATGCGCGTCCCCGCCAGGTCGCTATCGCTGCTAAAAATAGACTGTGCAGGCAAGTTAATTTTGGCTAGTTTGCTGGAGAAGAAAAAGCATCCCCTTGCTTAAATGAGTTAGCCAAAATCGCCCATAGCCAAAATCGTTTGCACACTTACTGTAGTCAAAATCGCTGGTAAAGTTAGTCAAAATCTCCTACTGCCAGTTCAAGGGAAAACGCTCAGTAAAAATGTCTCATAGTTAAAATCTCTCCGTGTGTATGCACCTTAAGTTCAACCTGTAGCAATTGTGATCTTTGAAAAGTACAAGTTGTAAATTTCCAAAATATCTATTTAAATTCTAATTCTTAAAAACCAAACCTTACCCTGTGGTTTTCATCTCCGCAGGAGTTATGACCACTGATGATGATGTGTGGTTTTAAAATCCCAATATTGATTTAGGACAAGTCATCTGGTAAACAGGATGTGACGCATCCATTTTTATGTTGTGTAATAGACCAGTGCAACTTAGCACTGGGTCTGGTCTTCCACGGGGGGGCATTATCCCTTCCTGTCTGTTCTTACCCCCATAGTCCTCTAGCCACCCCTCCTGTACTTACCCCTACAGTCATCTCTCTACCCTCTACTGTGCTTACCCCCACAGTCCTCTTTCCATCCCCTACTGTACTTACCCTCAGTCCTCTCCACCCCCTCCAGTACTTACTCCCACAGTGCTAATGATACTCCAGATATAATCAGTGCAACTCTGATATTCCTATCCACCAGTACTAGTGCTACTCTCTGGACCATCGGAGTGATCCTGCATTGGACCTCCATCTATTTCTAGTCTATCTGTTGTCTACTTCAGCCTAGTACCAGTCCCAAGTCTTCATTCATCAGAACCAGTCCAATATTCCTTGGTCATCAGTCCCTAGACTGTTCCCCACTCTAGCTAGCGTGGTTACATCTGTATATAAAACCCTCCAGCTTTACGTATTCTTCCAACCCAAGTCCATCTAGTTCTGAGACAGAGTCGTATACACAAATATTCCAAATCCTGACATCCCACATCTACTACTTAGTTACGTACATAAGCAGAAACATCGAATGTGCTTGGGTCGACCATCGGCCTTCAGAGTAAATCTATGCAGTATCAGACAGAGCGGCTCTCCTAACTTTCTGGGGCTCTCCAGCTGCAAGCGAATATGACTTTGGAATGCTCAGAAAACGGTCCTGACAAGCCTTGCTTTTCTCACCTCCCCTGTTACCTCCCCCAAATGCTGACTACCTATCACACATTTTGCAAATAAATCCTCTTTGGGTGTGCTAATCAATTGCTTGCACAGTGTGGCTATGGAGCGCCCGCAGTGGTAAATAATTGCTCCACTGTGCACATCTCTGAATCAGGCCTATAATCCACATGAATTATATTTAACTAATTCTTGAAGTGGACTCCTCCTGAGGGGCTCTCAACACCGAAATGAGTTAATGTCAAGTAAGCCCTCTGACTTATAAACAGGCAGTCAACCAGGACCAGTCTTTCATCAATGGTTTTACTGCCATTTATTATATATTTCTTAACTAACCTAAATCACAGCAGTAAGGCGGCATGCATTAAAAGAGTAAATAATATATTTTTTATTAATAGCGATGACAAAGGGGTAGATGTATTAATCAGTGGAGAAGTGGACCAGTGGAAAAGTTGCCATAAGCAACCAATCAGCTTTGCGGGTACATTTAAAAATTATACGTAGCAGCTGATTGGCTGCCACAGGCAACTTCTCTACTGGATTACTTCACTCTTTTCACTGCTTAGTACATCTCCCCCAGAGTTACTATGGTCTTCTGCATATGATACAAAAGTAGCTATCAGAATTGTATAAATGAACACACTGTATAATAAAAAGGTATTGCAGTAAGAATAAATAAAACATGCTGCCACTATTTTTTGGAGTAGATTTACTAAAGAATGATTTTTGAAGCAATTTGAAAATGGCCACATACTGTAATTGGAAAACAGCCCAAACCGCAGGATTTACTACCCTGCACTTTGGAGTCTGAGTGGTAGATGTGTTATGGGGGGGAAGTGGCATCAGTGCACATTATGTGCACTCATACCGCTCCCCCCCCCCCCCCCCATGTATTACAGCGGTGGTGTGTGCAAGGTGGCTATGCACCCCTGTGTACAGGATATCGGCACTGCTATCTAAAAGATAGCATGCCGATATGCTGTGCAATGTATTAACGGTCAGTTGCGTTGACCATTCCGACACCTGCAGCTATAGATTTCATCAACTGCAGGTGTCGTTACCCCATTACTACAGCTCTGTCCCTGGCTGTGGCGGCTGCCTGGCTCTGGGCTGCACAGAAGATCTTGCAATAATAGAGATCTTGCGCGTGCCCAGTGGAGCTGGCCTGGGGGTGAGACACAGTGCTGATGTGATGTTGGCTCTAGCACGGATCGCCAGAGGGGAGAGTTTTTCACTCCCCCCACTTCGGCACCTGAGATGTTTCCTGCTGTGTCTCGGTAAAGAGACGAAGAAGGAAGTGCTACGGTATGTGCGGGTATAATACATCTGCCCCTAAAAGCTTAAACTGTATGCAGTGTGTTGCAGTTTGTATATCCCTAAGCAAAGCCACCATCGGGGGGGGGGGGGTTGACTGCTAGTAAAGGAGTCCGGGCCTGCTGGGGGTGATAATAATTAGTATCATTTATACAAGTCTATGGCCCACATATATTCATTATTTTCATAAGACAATTTCTGTGGGGGCACATTTTTTTTTATTTTTTACATATAGAGCAAATAGTACACTTGTTACATAACGAGTGCTAGTATGCACTCTGGTGCTTGGAGTGGCAGAATTACTTGGACTCTTTTTTTCATACTTTTATCATGGTATTAATTGGCCGCTGGTATCAGGTGGGGCTCAGAGCAACTCAGCGCTGGACAGATCTAGTCAAGGTGTGGAGGCAGCAATCATTTTTTTAGACCCTCTCCTGTCCAAGAACAGCTTGAGCTCTGAAATAATGGAAAGGATGTTTATTTTTAATATATTTATGCATTTTCCGCAGGACTGACAGGCAAGATTCCTCAAACAGAATGCATTCTGAGCTATCCCGCCTGTGAGAACCATGTCTTTACTAAAAAGTGTCAATTTGTCAAGCCCAAGCCACGCTTAATATATGAGGTGGTTTCTATGCCTTCTGTGCATACACATTGGGAGTGTGATTTATGATTTTTTTTTTTTTGTGTGACTTCAAATTCAGGAAATCTAAGCACACTAAACTGTCAAATAAACCACATAAATATCCTGTGTGTGTTGATTATCTATAAGAAGTATGAGCCTTATTATCACTCTCTCTTGTAGGTTTGGCCTGGACTGACTGTGTTTGTTGATTTCACAAACCCTGAAGCCCATAACTGGTGGCACGACATGATAAAGGCTTTCCATGAAAAGGTTCATTTTGATGGGCTGTGGATTGTAAGTAACAGCATATGTTATATGGTATAATTATCCTGATAAAATCCTGACAAATACAGTCTTGAGTTTCAATAATTTACCTAAATATTAATACCTAAATATCATAAAAGAAATCTGAACATGTGCATTTTCATTTGCTTGACTTACTGCTCAGTGGGGGTAATTCAGAGTTGATCACAGCAGCAAATTTGTTAACAGTTGGGCAAAACCATTTGCACTGCAGGGGGAAGGCAGATATAACATGTGCAGAGAGAGTTAGATTTGGGTGTGGTGTGTTCAAACTGAAATCTAAATTGCAGTGTAAAAATAAAGCAGCCAGTATTTACCCTGCACAGAAACAAAATAACCCACCCAAATCTAACTCTCTCTGCACATGTTATATCTGCCCCACATGCAGTGCACATGGTTTTGCCCAACTGCTAACAAATTTGCTGCTGCGATCAACTCTGAATTACCCCCAACGTTTTATTGTTTGCTGTTTACCCAAAATGAAAAAAATATACTTTTAAATGAACCATCATCTGGCCAAGCATGCTGCCAAGCACAAATTGAATACATGATTTTTATTATGTGCTGGTGGTATTCACATCATTATTTACACATTATTAATTGATATCCCTCCTGCTAATAGGATATGAGCGCAGCGGCCAGCTCACCAATAGTGCTATTGATAAGAAAATATCCTACAGTGGTGCCCACATCCGGATTAAGAGCCACATGGGCCAGGGCTAAAAAGGTTCCACGGCCTATACTGAGAAGGGGAGGAGCTGTATCCAGTGCTGTGTGGGTGTGGCAAGAGTCACGTAGCTGTGTACACCCACTACACTATCAGTCCCATTATCTCCCTAAATACGTAAAAATTGAAAAATTGCATATTTTAAAAAAAAAACTAGAACTACAATATTAATACTTAAGATTTATGCCGACTGCATGGCCATCTAGGCAGCTGGTCAACATTATGCAGCCATGATGATGGGTCTATTTTTATTTGGAGGCTGTGAGCTGTAGCTCCATCTGCCCCATTGTCAATCTTGCCTTGAATTGATGCCTGTGCTAGTTATTAACAGAAGATATGAAGTTGGACAGACTGCCATAAAATAAATGTAAAAAAAATAAAACTCTGCCACGGATGGGAGAGGATCTATAGCCCTTATCTCCCCCACTGTGCGCTAAATCAAAAAAGTAATCCCTCATTTAATGCGGTAGGTTATTTAGCTTTAAAATGGAAGTCCTTGTTGGCCTATAAAATTCTTCCTTAACATACAGTAGGCAGTGTTTAAACAGAGGCAATGAAAATCTGAAAAATAAAACATGCATTTTCCAATAAAGTACAGATTTTTTTTCTATTTTGGAAAGGTAGTATATTGGCGAAACAAAACCACAAAGTATTTCTTTTTGTTGATTCTATTTCTAAGACAAAACCAAAATTATGTTTGCATTTGGTTCCCTTTCTTGAAATATCAATAAAAACACATTTTTGCCCATTTGGGTTAAATTCATTTTGATATGTTAGAATAAATAAAAAGACTAATTGTATTTTCTGAAAATACAGTATTCTGAAAAACAAAACAAAAACAAGGTATCATTTGTGTGGGTACTGCATAAAAAAATAACCAGTGATATTGATTTTGGAATATGTTGAGCACCAACGTCAGAAAATGGTCTCAGCACAAGGGTGAAAAAACTAGGGGTTAAAGGGGCAATCATTTAAAAGGCAAGACCAACCTTGTTTTGATATTTAAATAACTGCCCCCAGTTTCGATCTGTTGCATGAAGGTCCCACTGGGGAAATGCAGTAATAGGGGCCCATGCTTAGAGACTTGGCTAACCATTAGTGCATGGTCTGGGCCCCTTCATAAAATATATAGTAAATACTGCTAGTGCATGGATTATAATGTACCAGATTAATAACAGCAATGCATCGTGGAAAGTACACCATTGTCCTTTTCAGCTTAATGTAACATATGCATAATGTATAATTCAAGTCCAAATCTGATCCCTAGAGGAGGCGGTGGGCCCCCAGGCAGTGGTGCCCACTGGGGGTGTCACTGCTACCCCTGTGTGCCAGTCCGACCCCGATTGCCCCTATAAAACATAGGCAGATTTGCCAGAAACTCACTGATGCAGGCTATTACATTAGTATGTATTAGTGTCCGCAAATTATGTGGTTACTAAGGGGCATATTTATTAACAATTTTCTCTGACGTCCTAGTGGATGCTGGGAACTCCGTAAGGACCATGGGGAATAGCGGCTCCGCAGGAGACTGGGCACAAAAGTAAAAGCTTTAGGACTACCTGGTGTGCACTGGCTCCTCCCCCTATGACCCTCCTCCAAGCCTCAGTTAGATTTTTGTGCCCGGCCGAGAAGGGTGCACACTAGGGGCTCTCCTGAGCTTCTTAGTGAAAAGTTTAGTTTTAGGTTTTTTATTTTCAGTGAGACCTGCTGGCAACAGGCTCACTGCATCGAGGGACTAAGGGGAGAAGAAGCGAACTCACCTGCGTGCAGAGTGGATTGGGCTTCTTAGGCTACTGGACACCATTAGCTCCAGAGGGACCGAACACAGGCCCAGCCTCGGAGCTCGGTCCCGGAGCCGCGCCGCCGGCCCCCTTACAGAGCCAGAAGCAAGAAAAGGTCCGGAAAAATCGGCGGCAGAAGACATCAGTCTTCAACAAGGTAGCGCACAGCACTGCAGCTGTGCGCCATTGTTGCTCAGGCACACTTCACACTCCGGTCACTGAGGGTGCAGGGCGCTAGGGGGGGGCGCCCTGAGCAGCAATGTAAAACACCTTGGCTGGCATAAATACACCACATATAACCCCCAGGGCTATATGGGTGTATTTTAACCCCTGCCAGAATTGCCAAAAAAGCGGGAGAAAAGGCCGCCGAGAAGGGGGCGGAGCCTATCTCCTCAGCACACGGGCGCCATTTTCCATCACAGCTCCGCTGGAAGGACGTCTCCCTGACTCTCCCCTGCAGTCCTGCACTACAGAAAAGGGTAAAAAAGAGAGGGGGGGCACTAATTTGGCGCAGTTTTATATTAACAGCAGCTATAAAGGAAAAGCACACTTGATAGTGGTATTCCTGTATATATATAGCGCTCTGGTGTGTGCTGGCATACTCTCCCTCTGTCTCCCCAAAGGGCTAGTGGGGTCCTGTCCTCTATCAGAGCATTCCCTGTGTGTGTGCGGTGTGTCGGTACGACTGTGTCGACATGTTTGAGGAGGAAAATGAGATGGAAGCGGAGCAATTGCCTATTATACAGTTGTCACCCCCTAGGGAGTCGACACCTGAGTGGATGAGCTTGTGGAAGGAACTGCGTGACAGTGTCAGCTCCTTACGACAGACAGTTGACGACATGAGACAGCCGGCTAATCAGCTTGTGCCTGTCCAGGGGTCTCAAACGCCATCAGGGGCTTTAAAACGCCCGTTACCTCAAATGGCAGACACAGACACGGATACTGACTCCAGTGTCGATGATGAGGAGACAAACGTGACTTCCACTAGGGCCACACGTTACATGGCAAAAAGAATTAAAAAATATACCAATAAATAGGTATATATTTAATTGACGGGCGCTTTAACAGAGCTGTGTTCCTAAAGCAGCTGTTAAATCAAGGTGATAGTCAGTCACCACATGTAGAAACACAAAACAATATAATAACAGCGCTACAAGGTGCTGATTACCAAATCATTAAATAATGTTTAATAAAAATCAATTAATGTCATAAACACATATTAAAATCAAATATAATAAAACAAGCCTCATGTGCCAGTGATATGACCAAATGGAGAACTTTCCATGGACTCTTGTTAAGGCCAGATGGTAATGAGTATTCCACTGCGTTAGAATATCATATCCTACATGGATAGCCGTGTAATAGTTACCAGATCCCAAGTGGAAAAAGGCAGGGAATCCCACCTAGCGCGGTGATGATAATTCTGTCCTGCGCAAATATGAATGGCGGTTCTCCCTTTTTATTGAATGTCCACAGGTATGGATCGGTCTCCGGATGGGTGAGCGTGAGATGGATCAAAGCTCTGTGGACCACTGCGGGTCGTCCCAAACGTCAAAATCCAACTTTAAAAGTAGCAATGGATGTTGGATTCCATAGACTCACTGGCCTTGGCGACGTCCTGGTCATGGACTGGCAACCTAACGCGTTTCACTGTCTATTTGGCAGCTTTATCAAAGGTTTGATAAAGCTGCCAAACAGACAGTGTAACGCGTTAGCTTGCCAGTCCATGACCAGGACGTCGCCAAGGCCAGTGAGTCTATGGAATCCAACATCCATTGCTACTTTTAAAGTTGGATTTTGACGTTTGGGACAACCCGCAGTGGTCCACAGAGCTTTGATCCATCTCACGCTCACCCATCCGGAGACCGATCCATACCTGTGGACATTCAATAAAAAGGGAGAACCGCCATTCATATTTGCGCAGGACAGAATTATCATCACCGCGCTAGGTGGGATTCCCTGCCTTTTTCCACTTGGGATCTGGTAACTATTACACGGCTATCCATGCAGGATATGATATTCTAACGCAGTGGAATACTCATTACCATCTGGCCTTAACAAGAGTCCATGGAAAGTTCTCCATTTGGTCATATCACTGGCACATGAGGCTTGTTTTATTATATTTGATTTTAATATGTGTTTATGACATTAATTGATTTTTATTAAACATTATTTAATGATTTGGTAATCAGCACCTGGTACCACACGTTACATGATTGAAGCAATGAAAAATGTATTGCATATATCTGATAATACAAGTACCACTAAGAAGGGTATTATGTTTGGTGAGAAAAAACTGCCTGTAGTTTTTCCTGTATCCGAGGAATTAAATGAAGTGTGTGATGAGGCGTGGGTTTCCCCCGATAAAAAACTGATAATTCCTAAAAGGTTATTGGCATC
Source organism: Pseudophryne corroboree (assembly GCF_028390025.1). Taxonomy (NCBI): domain Eukaryota; kingdom Metazoa; phylum Chordata; class Amphibia; order Anura; family Myobatrachidae; genus Pseudophryne; species Pseudophryne corroboree. The sequence continues at coordinate 564,967,823 of NC_086446.1, read as the reverse complement.
GTACCCTTTCCCGCCAGAGGATAGGACACGTTGGGAAACACCCCCTAGGGTGGATAAAGCGCTCACACGCTTGTCTAAACAGGTAGCACTACCCTCTCCTGATACGGCCGCCCTAAAGGAACCTGCCGATAGAAAGCTGGAGAATATCCTAAAATGTATATACTCTCACACGGGTGTTATACTGCGACCAGCAATAGCCTCAGCCTGGATGTGCAGTGCGGGCCTGGCGTGGTCGGATTCCCTGACTGAAAATATTGATACCCTTGATAGGGACAGTATATTATTGACTATAGAGCATTTGAAGGATGCATTTCTATATATGCGTGATGCACAGAGGGATATTTGCCGACTGGCATCAAGAGTTAGCGCTCTGTCCATTTCTGCAAGAAGAGGTTTATGGACGCGGCAGTGGTCAGGTGATGCGGATTCTAAAAGGCACATGGAAGTATTGCCTTATAAGGGGGAGGAGTTATTTGGGGTAGGTCTATCAGACCTAGTAGCCACGGCAACTGCTGGAAAATCCACATTTTTACCCCAGGTAGCTTCTCAACCTAAGAAGACGCCATATTATCAGGCGCAGTCCTTTCGGCCCCATAAGGGCAAGCGGGCAAAAGGCGCCTCATTTCTGCCCCGTGGCAGAGGGAGAGGAAAAAGGCTGCAACAAACAGCCAGTTCCCAGGAACAAAAGCCCTCTCCCGCCTCCGTAAAGTCCTCAGCATGACGCTGGGGCTTTACAAGCGGACTCAGGCACGGTGGGGGCCCGTCTCAAGAAGTTCAGTGCGCAGTGGGCCCACTCGCAAGTGGACCCCTGGATCCTTCAGGTGGTATCTCAGGGGTACAAATTGGAATTCGAGATGTCTCCCCCTCGCCGTTTTCTAAAGTCTGCTTTACCGACGTCTCCCTCAGACAGGGAGGCAGTATTGGAAGCCATTCACAAGCTGTATTCCCAGCAGGTGATAATCAAGGTACCCCTCCTACAACAGGGAAAGGGGTACTATTCCACACTATTTGTGGTACCGAAGCCGGACGGCTCGGTGAGACCAATTTTAAACCTAAAATCCTTGAACACTTACATACAAAGGTTCAAATTCAAGATGGAGTCACTCAGAGCAGTGATTGCAAACCTGGAAGAAGGGGACTATATGGTGTCTCTGGACATCAAAGATGCTTACCTACACGTCCCAATTTACCCTTCTCACCAAGGGTACCTCAGGTTTGTGGTACAGAACTGTCATTATCAGTTTCAGACGCTGCCGTTGGATTGTCCACGGCACCCCGGGTCTTTACCAAGGTAATGGCCGAAATGATGATACTCCTTCGAAGGAAGGGAGTTTTAGTTATCCCTTACTTGGACGATCTCCTGATAAGGGCAAGATCCAGGGAACAGTTGGAAGTCGGGGTAGCACTATCTCAGATAGTGCTGCGCCAGCACGGTTGGATTCTCAATATTCCAAAATCGCAGCTGATCCCGACGACACGACTTCTATTCCTAGGGATGATCCTGGACACAGTCCAGAAAAAGGTGTTTCTCCCGGAGGAGAAAGCCAGGGAGTTATCCGAACTAGTCAGAAAGCTTCTAAAAACCAAGCCAAGTCTCAGTGCATCAATGCACAAGGGTTCTGGGAAAAATGGTGGCTTCTTACGAAGCAATCCCATTCGACAGATTCCACGCAAGAACCTTCCAGTGGGATCTGCTAGACAAATGGTCCGGGTCGCATCTTCAGATGCATCAGCGGATAATCTTGTCTCCAAGGACAAGAGTGTCTCTCCTGTGGTGGTTGCAGAGTGCTCATCTTCTAGAGGGCCGCAGATTCGGCATTCAGGACTGGGTCCTGGTGACCACGGATGCCAGCCTGAGAGGCTGGGGAGCAGTCACACAGGGAAGAAATTTCCAGGGCTTGTGGTCAAGCCTGGAGACATCACTTCACATAAATATCCTGGAGCTAAGAGCCATCTACAATGCTCTGAGCCTAGCAAGACCTCTGCTTCAAGGTCAGCCGGTGCTGATCCAGTCGGACAACATCACGGCAGTCGCCCACGTAAACAGACAGGACGGCACAAGAAGCAGGAGGGCAATGACAGAAGTTGCAAGGATTCTTCGCTGGGCAGAAAATCATGTGATAGCACTGTCAGCAGTGTTCATTCCGGGAGTGGACAACTGGGAAGCAGACTTCCTCAGCAGACACGACCTCCACCCGGGGGAGTGGGGACTTCACCCAGAAGTCTTCCACATGATTGTGAACCGTTGGGAAAAACCAAAGGTGGACATGATGGTGTCCCGCCTCAACAAAAAACTAGACAGGTATTGCGCCAGGTCGAGGGACCCTCAGGCAATAGCTGTGGACGCTCTGGTAACACCATGGGTGTACCAGTCAGTGTATGTGTTCCCTCCTCTGCCTCTCATACCCAAGGTACTGAGGATCATAAGAAGGAGAGGAGTAAGGACTATACTCGTGGCTCCGGATTGGCCAAGAAGGACTTGGTACCCGGAACTTCAAGAGATGCTCACAGAGGACCCGTGGCCTCTACCTCTAAGAAAGGACCTGCTCCAGCAGGGACCCTGTCTGTTCCAAGACTTACCGCGGCTGCGTTTGACGGCATGGCGGTTGAACGCCGGATCCTGAAGGAAAAAGGCATTCCGGATGAAGTCATCCCTACCCTGATCAAAGCCAGGAAGGATGTAACCGTACAACATTATCAACGTATTTGGCGTAAATATGTTGAGTGGTGCGAGGCCAGGAAGGCCCCTACAGAGGAATTTCAACTTGGTCGTTTCCTGCATTTCCTGCAAACAGGACTGTCTATGGGCCTAAAATTAGGGTCCATTAAGGTTCAAATTTCGGCCCTGTCGATTTTCTTCCAAAAAGAACTGGCTTCAGTTCCTGAAGTACAGACGTTTGTCAAGGGGGTACTGCATATACAACCTCCTTTTGTGCCTCCAGTGGCACCTTGGGATCTCAATGTAGTTTTGGGATTCCTAAAATCACATTGGTTTGAACCACTTTCCACTGTGGACTTAAAATATCTCACATGGAAGGTGGTAATGCTGTTAGCCCTGGCTTCAGCCAGGCGTGTCTCAGAATTGGCGGCTTTATCCTATAAAAGCCCTTACCTAATTTTTCATACGGACAGGGCAGAATTGAGGACTCGTCCTCAATTTCTCCCTAAAGTGGTTTCAGCATTTCACTTGAACCAGCCTATTGTGGTGCCTGCGGCTACTAGGGACATGGAGGACTCCAAGTTGCTGGACGTAGTCAGGGCCCTGAAAATATATGTTTCCAGGACGGCTGGAGTCAGAAAATCTGACTCGCTGTTTATCCTGTATGCACCCAACAAGCTGGGTGCTCCTGCTTCTAAGCAGACTATTGCTCGTTGGATTTGTAGTACAATTCAGCTTGCACATTCTGTGGCAGGCCTGCCACAGCCAAAATCTGTAAAAGCCCATTCCACAAGGAAAGTGGGCTCATCTTGGGCGGCTGCCCGAGGGGTCTCGGCTTTACAACTTTGCCGAGCAGCTACTTGGTCAGGGGCAAACACGTTTGCTAAATTCTACAAATTTGATACCCTGGCTGAGGAGGACCTGGAGTTCTCTCATTCGGTGTTGCAGAGTCATCCGCACTCTCCCGCCCGTTTGGGAGCTTTGGTATAATCCCCATGGTCCTTACGGAGTTCCCAGCATCCACTAGGACGTCAGAGAAAATAAGAATTTACTTACCGATAATTCTATTTCTCGTAGTCCGTAGTGGATGCTGGGCGCCCATCCCAAGTGCGGATTGTCTGCAATACTTGTACATAGTTATTGTTACAAAAATCGGGTTAATATTGTTGTGAGCCATCTTTTCAGAGGCTCCTCTGTTATCATGCTGTTAACTGGGTTCAGATCACAGGTTGTACGGTGTGATTGGTGTGGCTGGTATGAGTCTTACCCGGGATTCAATATCCTTCCTTATTGTGTACGCTCGTCCGGGCACAGTATCCTAACTGAGGCTTGGAGGAGGGTCATAGGGGGAGGAGCCAGTGCACACCAGGTAGTCCTAAAGCTTTTACTTTTGTACCCAGTCTCCTGCGGAGCCGCTATTCCCCATGGTCCTTACGGAGTTCCCAGCATCCACTACGGACTACGAGAAATAGAATTATCGGTAAGTAAATTCTTATTTTTTTTTAAACAAAAATAATGTGAAAATGGCAGTTTTCACATCCCATTGACATTGTTTTAGTTTCGCCTGAATATATTTAAGGGCTTTTGGAGCAGTTTTTCATGGAAAAACTGCTCCAAACCCTTTAATTGTCATTTTTTTAGTAACCACATCGCATTTCCCATACTTATAATGGGAAATGCAATATGCACAAATCTACTAAAAAAAAAAACCCAAAGCAGTAAGCACTGTTAAAATTACGCTAGCTTCAGCACACTGCAGAGTCTGTACTTCTGTACAGCTTTCCCTGCCCCTAGGCAGAGAAAGCAGTGCATGGAGCCGGCAGTGTGAACAGCTATGTGTGCCCGATGGACACACAAGCTGATCACTGTGAAAAATAATAAAAAAATAAAATAAAATTCATAAATACTCACTTCCCCAGGGTCCGGTGATCGGTGCTCCGGTGTGGGCTTCCGGTCATCGGGGCTCTCTGCTGTACAGTTATGCTGCAAAGCGGCAGCTCTCTTTATTGCTCTGGAGGTCACGAGAGCAGGAAGCCCCGATGACTGGAAGCGCTGGTGAGTAGTGCAGTGGTCGGGGAGTCTCGGCGCCCGCGGGTGCAGTCATCGCGATGGGTAGGGTGGTGCCGGGTGTAGCAGTGGCACATGTGCAGCACACACTCAGGGTATTTTTCACGAAAAATACCCCAATAGTGCTGCGGAGTGCCATCGCAGGGACAGAGCATTCTCGCAATCTCTGTCCCTGTATGTGATTATTGATACATCCGTGTGATGTAATCATTAATTGTATCGTGAATTGGGTGGATTTTATCACCTCACATCCGTATCCTTAGATGCGGATGGTGATAAATCTGCCCCTTAATGAGTTATAAAATGGTTTTGTCTTGCATATTCGTTTTGTTGTATGTCTCATAGTATATTGGTGACCCAATATTGTACTGTACTACAGTGCCAGATTAAACCCTGTGGAGACCCCTAGGCAGTAAAAATCTTTGGGGGGGGGGGGCTGCAAAGTATCTCCTAATACTTTTAATTTAATTTTACCAACCAACAGTCTACGATCAGGAAACTAATGTGAATCTGATGTCTATGGTTTATGTACTTTAAGTTGTTAATGGGTATATTACATTAATATAGTATATATATATATACTATACAGGGGGGTATTCAATGCAAGTCGGAACTGCTGTCTTGTCGGAAAGACATCAGTTTCCGACTTTTTTTAGGTCGGATAGTGTTACGACCTATTCAATTTGGCTGCCGTTTTTCTAAGAGGTTGGCAATTTTCTGACTTGATGGAAAACACGTGGATCGGTGGATTATCCGTGGATCCACGTGTTTTGTCGGATTTGTGGCCAAATCCAACATGTTTTAGCCCCATTTTCGACAATGTAAATCTGACTTGAAAAAAAGTCGGATTGGCATTGTCGGGAATGCCCAAATCCTGTTGGATTTGCCCACTAATTGAATACTCTAATGTCGGATCATTTCCGTCTGAAAGGATCCGGCATCAATTGAATACACCTCATAGTCTTTAATGTAAAGTTTTCATTTCTTTGAGTTGATTAATTTTTTCTATCTTTTAGAAACAATTTAAAAAAGCTTGATTGTAATTTTTCTTTCATGATCAAATCAATATCATTTTGACACATTGTCGCGAGTCTCACAGGCCGGTGCCTACTCTGCCTATTTGGTAATCCGGCACTGCTATAATAGCTGCACCTAATAACTTTCTTTGTCATAGGACATGAATGAACCAGCTAATAATGTTCATGGCTCAGTGGATAACTGTCCAGACAACAAACTAGAAAACCCTCCATATGTCCCTGGTAAGTTTCAACAACATAACTCGGGATCAAAAGTGTCTGATACTGACAAAGTTCTATCTCTATGGGCCTCATTTACTAAGTTGAAAACGGTGGCGACACAGTGCAGAATCATCCTTGGAGGTACGTTACATCTCCATTCTGTACAGTTCATATATTTTCAGTGGGCAGAGTGAGAACAGTAGGGGGAATCATTTTGAATGGTATTCCATGAGGTCAACCCAATTAACCATGAAAGGAGCAAGTTGCTGTTGCAGCGGCATGTAATTTGCCCAAGCTTGATTCCACTGCAGACATGCAGATTTTTGTACACAGCCCGTTGGGGCTCCGAACAAAAATCTGAGTCCTGTGGTACTGTAAGTGTGGCATACAGCCGCACTTACTCGTGGTTAATTGGATGGAGCCCCATATTTTGCAGAGGGGCACATGGCCACATCTTAGCTCTGGACTGCAGATCAAACATCCCTGGGCCTGATTCTGATTGCTGTGGCTGCAGTGCTTTAGCATCTGTTGCTGTAGCCACATTTGCGGCTTTATGCTAATGCTAGCAGCGTGCACATATATGTGTTTCTTTACTCACATCACCCACTGGAAAAATATTTTTGTAAAGCAAAATCTCTATCTAAAACACAGAGGTAAGGGGGGTAATTCCAAGTTGATCGCAGCAGGACATTTTTTAGCAGTTGGGCAAAACCATGTGCACTGCAGGGGGGGCAGATATAACATTTGCAGAGAGAGATAGATTTGGGTGTGGTGAGTTAATTCTGCAATCTAAATTGCAGTGTAAAAATAAAGCAGCCTGTATTTACCCTGCACAGAAACAAAATAACCCACCCAAATCTAACTCTTTCTGCAAATGTTATATCTGCCCACCCTGCAGTGCACATGGTTTTGCCCAACTGCTACAAAATTTCCTGCTGCGATCAACTTGGAATTACCCCCAATATTCCTATTAAGGATACTGCAATTTCAACGATTGTGCAATTTGTAATGGAACTGTTACAAGTTTAAAGTTGTTTTTTAGGATTATAGCCCTTTGAGCTGAACATGTATTGATAGTACTGTTATATTGCTATATGGTTTTTTTTATGATCAGTTGGTTAGATAACAAAAATATTGCACTGCATACACACTCTGCCAATATCTAATATTCATGCCCTTCCTTTCTTACATATCAGTAGTTGTTAGGTTCTCTGTTCTTGGAACCCAGGAGATAGGGTGGCAGCAGAAGAGTTCCAAGTACAGATGAGTGAAGCTGCGACAGAACTGGGATACATAGCAATACCTAAAGGGAATCCTGACTCTGTTGTCTCTCCCAAGCGGTCGGTCAACGCCTGCGAGACTATGGTTTCTTTGGCCCATGGCAGCCGCATTTGACGGGCGGATTAGGTCTGCCCGACTCCGATGCCCCCCGGTCTTAGTAGGTGACAAGGCGTTAACCGAGACAGAGAGAGAACAAGGGGAAAACTAACTAAGACAGACACACAAGAAAATAGGGGGAAACCACTAAAAAACAATAAACTAGTATATGTGCGGCACGGCCGCCAACAAAACTGTAACCAAGGTAATGCTGCCCGAACACCAAACACGACACCGTCGTAATTCGGTGAGGACAGCAATAGCGGAAACCTCCGCAGAGAAACACAAAAGCCAGAAAGTAAGAATAAATACGGCCACACGACACCGGCAAAGGTGCACGCAGAAGGAACAGGAACCCCAAGGCTGCAGATACAGGATAACAGGACTGGAAGGCTGGATAAAATTCCAATGATCAGGCTCCGGACTCCAGGACTCAGGATATAGGATTAACTGGCTGCACAGGAACAATCCAGGGGCAGAACACAGCTCCACAGGAAGCTATCCCGGCGGGAATGTCCTAATCTGGCTCCCATACAACCCCCCTGTAACCCAATCAGCAGTTAGCCCAGCCCCAGATCCTAAGTATCTAGATGTTAGCTGGTGCGCAGCGCATGGCGTCCCGGCTGCTTAGTAACAGCCGGGACTGCAGTGCCGGGCAGCCGCCCCGGCGTCTTCGGCTGCTAGGCAACCGGCCGGGAGCAGGGAGTTAGCGGCGGAAGTGACGCGCTGGCCCCGTTGCCCAGCAACGGCCGGGAGCCGGCGCGACCCGCCGCTAACAGTAATCTTGTCTTTATGTGATGTTGCAATACCCTTTTGAGGAGGCAGCTTTATATAATTAACTCATTTATCAAATACCTTTGCACCAGTAAACAATACTTTTTCTTAATGATAGTATTAGCGCTTACCCTGGTGTACAAGTGTCTATAGATGCTGTAATACCGCTCTCTGCATCTTTAGATGCCACAACCGGTCACACCATCGAAACTTGACTAGCCCTATGGCAGGTGCAGTCTATGACCTCCAACATGGGCAATTCTGTGCCTCTGTATGTAACCAGTTCAGCAACACTCCCATAACAAGCCCATAAGACCTATATAGTCACCTCCAAGTCACCACCTGGGAATGCCATCACATTTTCTGTATATTTCTGATACTATGCATCTCAATCGCAACTGCGCATACACACAGTGAGAATCATAGGCGTGCGCAGAACATTTTATTAGGGGGTGCACGACTTGAGTGGCGTGCCTAGCACCATGTATTAGCAGTCAATGCCTTCAGTAATATAAAGATATATAGTCAGTGAAAGGCTGCAGCACTATAGAAACAGTCCAACAGGGGGCACTCTCCAGACTTCTATATACAATGAAGAATAATACATTTATTGAACATACTCAACTTGCACATGTTATTTCCCAAACGGAAGCGGAAACATTTGGGGAGTAACCTGTGCAAGTTGAGTATGTTCAATAAATGTATTATTCTTCATTATATATAGAAGTCTGGAGAGTGCCCCCTGTTGGACTGTTTCTATATTTATGATACCTTGGTATCCGGTGGACACTCCGGCTGCTGATTTTTCCTGAGTATGTGAGTGCGACGTGTGTGTATGTGCTGAGCCAAGCAATCAGTAGTTTACTGAGTGTACCTATAGACTATAGGTGCACTCAGGAAACTACTGATTGCTTGGCTCAGCTAATATATATATATATATATATATATATATATATATATACCCCACGTAGAAACTCCGGCACTCCTATAATGGCAAAAAAATTCCTTGCTCCTGTGCTTTCCACCCGGGAAACTGCCCCAGAATACCAATGCAAAACAAATGAGTCTGATACAAATAGTAAATGATGTATTGGCAAAAGAGTTGATACAAATAGTAAATGATGTATTGGCAAAAGAGTCGATACAAATAGTAAATGATGTATTGGCAAAAGAGTTGACATTTCGGGGACGTGCTCCCCTTCCTCAGAACAATCTAAACAGTGCAACATGTGAACAATAAATACCCAACTTACCCCATGATCCTCCCCCACCAGCGTGCATCCTCGACACGTTGCCCGCGGCTCCGTTCAGGCACCTCCGGCTTCCGGCGGCGGGGCGGAAGTGACGCGACGGGGCTCGGCTTGGTGATCATGGTAACGCTATGCCTGACCGCCCGCTGTGCTCCCGCGGTCCCATCAGCTGCCCACAGCCGGGCGGATGTGACATCATGGAACCCGGCTCGGTTGCCAAGGAAACACTGAAAAACATACACACAATAATTCATAAATGGTGCCCAAATGTTAATCAGTGCACAAAACATGATAAAGTATAAAATCCAATATTAAAAAAGGACAAGTGTTAAGCTCATCAGCTACTACAAATATAATTATATAAAGAATTAAAATAAAATCAATTTATACGAATAAGCACACAACTATTGCACATGTGTGCACAAATCCCCTACCATGCCAATACATCATTTACTATTTGTATCAGACTTCGAGTGCCGCCTCATTTGTTTTGCATATATATATATATATATATATATATATATATACACTGCTCAAAAAAATAAAGGGAACACTAAAATAACACATCCTAGGCCCTCATTCCGAGTTGTTTGCTCGCAAGCTGCTTTTAGCAGCTTTGCACACGCTAAGCCGCCGCCTACTGGGAGTGAATCTTAGCATAGTAAAATTGCGAACGAAAGATTAGCAGAATTGCGAATAGACACTTCTTAGCAGTTTCTGAGTAGCTCCACACTTACTCTGCAACTGCGATCAGTTCAGTCAGTTTCGTTCCTGGTTTGACGTCACAAACACTCCCAGTGTTCGCCCAGACACTCCCCCGTTTCTTCAGACACTCCCGCGTTTTTCCCAGAAACGGCAGCGTTTTTTCACACACACCCATAAAACGGCCAGTTTCCGCCCAGAAACACCCACTTCCTGTCAATCACATTACGATCACCAGAACGAAGAAAAAACCTCGTAATGCCGTGAGTAAAATTCCTAACTGCATAGCAAATTTACTTGGCGCAGTCGCAGTGCGAACATTGCGCATGCACAATTAGCGGAAATTCGCTGCGATGTGAAGAAAATTACAGAGCGAACAACTCGGAATGACCACCCTAGATCTGAATGAATGAAATATTCTTATTAAATACTTTGTTCTTTACATAGTTGAATGTGCTGACAACCAAATCACACAAAAATTATCAATGGAAATCAAATTTATTAACCCATGGAGGTCTGGATTTGGAGTCACACTCAAAATTAAAGTGGAAAAACACACTACAGGCTGATCCAACTTTGATGTAATGTCCTGAAAACAAGTCAAAATGAGGCTCAATAGTGTGTGTGGCCTCCACGTGCCTGTATGACCTCCCTACAACACCTGGGCATGCTCCTGATGAGGTGGCGGATGGTCTCCTGAGGGATCTCCTCCCAGACCTGGACTAAAGCATCCGCCAACTCCTGGACAGTCTGTGGTGCAATGTGGCGTTGGTGGATGGAGCAAGACATGATGTCCCAGATGTGCTCAATTGGATTCAGATCTGGGGAACGGGCGGGCCAGTCCATAGCATCAATGCCTTCGTCTTGCAGGAACTGCTGACACATTCCAGCCACATGAGGTCTAGCATTGTCTTGCATTAGGAGGAACCCAGGGCCAACCGCACCAGCATACAGCATATGGTCTCACAAGGGGTCTGAGGATCTCATCTCGATACCTAATGGCAGTCTGCCTACCTCTGGCGAGCACATGGAGGGCTGTGCGGCCCCCCAAAGAAATGCCACCCCACACCATTACTGACCCACTGCCAAACCGGTCATGCTGGAGGATGTTGCAGGCAGCAGAACGTTCTCCTTGGCATCTCCAGACTCTGACACGTCTGTCACATGTGCTCAGTGAGAACCTGCTTTCATCTGTGAAGAGCACAGGGCGCCAGTGGCGAATTTGCCAATCTTGGTGTTTTCTGGCAAATGCCAAACGTCATACACGGTGTTGGGCTGTAAGCACAACCCCCACCTGTGGACGTCGGGCCCTCATAGCACCCTCATGGAGTCTGTTTCTGATCGTTTGAGTAGACACATGCACATTTGTGGCTTGCTGGAGGTCATTTTCCAGGGCTCTGGCAGTGCTCCTCCTGTTCCTCCTTGCACAAAGGCGGAGGTAGCGGTCCTGCTGCTGGGTTGTTGCCCTCCTCCACGTCTCCTGATGTACTGGCCTGTCTCCTGGTAGCGCCTCCATGCTCTGGACACTACGCTGACAGACACAGCAAACCTTCTTGCCACAGCTCGCATTGATGTGCCATCCTGGATGAGCTGCACTACCTGAGCCACTTGTGTGGGTTGTAGACTCCGGCTCATGCTACCACTAGAGTGAAAGCACCGCCAGCTTTCAAAAGTGACCAAAACATCAGCCAGAAAGCATAGGAGCTGAGAAGTGGTCTGTGGTCACCACCTGCAGAACAACTCCTTTATTGGTGGTGTCTTGCTAATTGCCTATAATTTCCACCTGTTGTCTATTCTATTTGCATAACAGAATGTGAAATTGATTGTCAATCAGTGTTGCTTCCTAAGTGGACAGTTTGATTTCACAGAAGTGTGAATGACTTGGAGTTACATTGTGTTGTTTAAGTGTTCCCTTTATTTCTTTGAGCAGTGTATATATATTATATATGTATAAGGTTATTACCTTATTCTAAAATTTTTATTTATATATATATATATATATATATATAACATTTTTAGAATAAGGTAATAACCCTTTATTTTTTTCATACAGAACTTTATCCCCCCACCTCTGGCTGCCCTAAACCCTTCTCAGTCTTTTGCCTGGTGCACACAGTGAGTGAGTGATCATTCAAGTATTGACTCACTCACACTCTGAAGGCTCAGACAGGAAGGCTGTGTCCAGACTAGACCATCACAGTCCTCCTCCAGCGGCGTCTAGTCCTAGGCTCCAGACAGTCCTCCTAGCGTGTGTTGGGCTGTTGAACAGGGCAGGGCACACACGAAGGACTGCACTAGCGACTGAGTGCGGGCTGGAAGGAAGAGAGGGAGGCCGCGCGGTGTGACGTGCTGACGTCACACCGCAGAATCGGATCATGACGGCAGGTGGGTTGGGTTGTGCGGCCAGCTACCCACCCACAATGAAGCATATGGCAGGTGGGCTGGGTTGTGCGGCCAGCTACCCACCCACAATGAAGCATGACGGTGGGTGGCCTGGGCTGTGCGGTCAGCCACCCACCCACAACAGTGGGGTATACTATATTTACTAAAATTCGTAATTTACTGAATGAGGTTAAAGTTCAAACACGAATGACATCGAATGTGTGAAATTGCAACTTTTTGAATTCACTGACTCATTTTTTGACTCATTTACTATGCTGTCGTTTTCTGCATTTTTGAGTTTTCCGATGTCGATGTCATTCGTATTTTCAGGCAGTGTTTTACGGGAGTGAATAGTAAAACACTGCCGACATTAACACAATGAATCTCGGCCGGATCTGTGAGATCCGTGCAGGGCTTCATTGTGCACCTTTCAAAAAAAATGAAAGTGTTAAAAATAAATAAAAAAATGCGTGGGGTCCCCCCTCCTAAGCAAAACCAGCCTCGGGCTCTTTGAGGCGGTCCTGGTTGAAAAAATATGGGGAAAAAAATGACAGGGGTTCCCCCATATTTGATCAACCAGCACCGGGCTCTGCGCCTGGTCCTGGTGCAAAAAATACAGGGGACAAAAAGCGTAGGGGTCCCCCGTATTTTTTGTACCAGCATCGGGCTCCACTAGTCAGAGAGATAATGCCACAGCCGGGGGACACTTTTATATAGGTCCCTGCGGCCCTGGCATTAAATCAATAACTAGTCATCCCTGGCCCGGGGTACCCTGGAGGAGTGGGGACCCCTTAAATCAAGGGGTCCCCCCCTCCAGCCACCCAAGGGCCAGGGGTGAAGCCCGAGGCTGTCCCCCCCCATCCAAGGGCGGCGGATGGGGGGCTGATAGCCTTGTGAAAAAATAAGAATATTGTTTTTTGTAGCAGTACTAAAAGTCCCAGCAAGCCTCCCCCGCAAGCTGGTACTTGGAGAACCATAAGTACCAGCATGCGGTGGACAAACGGGCCCGCTGGTACCTGTAGTACTACTACAAAAAAATACCCCCATAAAAACAGGACACACACACCGTGACAGTAAAACTTTATTACATACATGCACACCTACATACACACATACTTACCTATGTTCACACGAGGCTCGGTCCACTTCTCCATGTAGATTCCATAGGGTACCTGTGAAAAAAATGATACTCACATAATCCAGTGTAGCAAGTGTCCTCTTTATAATCCACGTACTTGGCAAAAAAACAAACCGGAAACCCGAACCACGCACTGAAAGGGGTCCCATGTTTACACATGGGAACCCTTTCCCCGACTGCCAGGACCCCCCCTGACTCCTGTCAAAGAGGGTCCCTTCTGCCAATCAGGGAGCGCCACGTCGTGGCACTCTCCTGATTGGCTCTGCGCTCCTGTACTGTCAGTGAGGCTGCGCACTGAAGATACAATGTAGCGCATAGGCGCTCCATTGTATCCAATGGTGGGAACTTTGCGGTCAGCGGTTGTCCGCGAGTAACCTCAACCGCTGACCGCAAAGTTCCCACTATTGGATACAATGGAGCGCCTATGCGCTACATTGTATCTTCAGTGCGCAGCCTCACTGACAGTACAGGAGCGCAGAGCCAATCAGGAGAGTGCTACGACGTGGCGCTCCCTGATTGGCAGAAGGGACCCTCTTTGACAGGAGTCAGGGGGGGTCCTGGCAGTCGGGGAAAGGGGTCCCATGTGTAAACATGGGACCCCTTTCAGTGCGTGGTTCAGGTTTCCGGTTTGTTTTTTGCCAAGTACGTGGATTATAAAGAGGACACTTGCTACACTGGATTATGTGAGTATAATTTTTTTTACAGGTACCCCGTGGAGTCTACATGGAGAAGTGGACCGAGCCTCGTGTGAACATAGGTAAGTATGTGTGTATGTAGGTGTGCATGTATGTAATAAAGTTTTACTGTCACGGTGTGTGTGTCCTGTTTTTTTGGGGTATTTTTTTGTAGTAGTACTACAGGTACCAGCGGGCCCGTTTGTCCACCGCATGCTGGTACTTATGGTTCTCCAAGTACCAGCTTGCGGGGGAGGCTTGCAGGGACTTTTAGTACTGCTACAAAAAACAATATTCTTATTTTTTCACAAGGCTATCAGCCCCCCATCCGCCGCCCTTGGATGGGGGGGACAGCCTCGGGCTTCACCCCTGGCCCTTGGGTGGCTGGAGGGGGGGACCCCTTGATTTAAGGGGTCTCCACTCCTCCAGGGTACCCCGGCCAGGGGTGACTAGTTATTGATTTAATGCCAGGGCCGCAGGGACCTATATAAAAGTGTCCCCCGGCTGTGGCATTATCTCTCTGACTAGTGGAGCCCGGTGCTGGTACAAAAAATACGGGGGACCCCTACGCTTTTTGTCCCCTGTATTTTTTGCACCAGGACCAGGCGCAGAGCCCGGTGCTGGTTGATCAAATATGGGGGAACCCCTGTCATTTTTCCCCCCATATTTTTCAACCAGGACCGGCTCAAAGAGCCTGAGGCTGGTTTTGCTTAGGAGGGGGGACCCCACGCATTTTTTTTCCTTAAATTTAACCCTTTCACACCCTTACCACTGATAAACATGCACGGATCTCACGGATCCGTGCATGCCTATCAGAACACGGTAAAAAAAAGCAGGTCAATTTTAAAACTGCTTTTTTTTACGATTTGTATTTTTTCACGGCAGTGTTTGCCTATTGCCGGCAGTGTTTGTGAAATAGAATTTTTAGTAAATTACCGAGTTGTATCAAATAACAGCCGTATTTGACCGATGGTGTATTCATTCGTATTTTTTTTCTTTGACTTAAAAAAAAATACGAATGCCCTCATCACTGCCGAGATTTGAGTTTAGTAAATTCCCGAGATGACACATTGATGAAAAAACACCAAATCGGTCAAAATCGGGAGCTTTGTAAATATACCCCAGTGAGTCCGTCTGACCGGCGGTGCAGCGGGAGGGAGTGACTGTGGAACAGCCCGGGCAGCAATGCACGTGATCCGATCATCATTATCAGTGTGCTACTGTAGTAGCACTGCTACAACAGCAGCACACAGACAGCGATGACTGGATCGCAGGCGTGACGTGCGGGGGGGGCCGGACATTAGGGGGTGCCTGCGCGCAACCAGACACCCCCGTGCGCACGCCTATGGTGGGAATGCATGCACCATGTCATGTTTTAGGGATTATTGCACATTCACAATACCAAAATATCTCTCAACTACAGGAACCTTGGCATTGCATGCAACTCGGAATCAGACCCAATGTCCAGTCATTTTAAATAGATGTACATTGCTCCTGCCATTTGCAATGTAGCAGACTCTGCCTTATGTAAAACAAAGTTTAAAACTCCCAAAAGAGTTACATGAAATAAAGACAGTCCAGTTCTCTCCACGCTCTCATAATTAATGTAAGCATTAAATAAGGACAAATCAAATTATAGTTTAGAAGAGCGTTAACATTTACGCACAGTAGAAAAATGAAAGCATCAAATGTACAAAGTATATCATCCATACTTCCTAACTTTTTAAAGTTACTGTGTGCTACTATGTAGGACCTGTTCTGCCATTGGGTTTGCGTACAACTCGGAATCAGGCCCTCATGGCTGATTGTTCTCATTAAACATACATTGAACTGTAAGTGCTGTTTACTTATTTGCTCATTTGATTATGTACTGTGTAATGGGCACTGCAGATCCCTTGTGATTCCATATAAATAAAGAATAATAATAATAATAATACTAAGCACACATCAGAAGACAGACATGAATACTCAGTAAAATAATGTTATAGTACAAGGGTGAAAGCAAAAAATATATTTATTAACTTTATTAGGTGGTGAATGTAAATGTTTGTATGTTATTACATTTATAGCAAAATGAGACTTTAATGACACTGGACCTTACACAGTCAATGTTATAGTAAAATCCAGGTGTAATATACAATATATACAGTATATAGACTCCTCTCCAGTATTAAGATCAATATAGAGTCATTTTTATATAAATCCAGCTGCTGTATTTGCAAATTCCATATAAAACTATGATAAAAACAGGTAAACAGTGCATAAATGTTTAAAATACACTTACATTAAAATATACTATGAGGAACAATTGTGTCTTCTGTATCACAAACTACATACTGTATAAACAAAAATTGCATCAGGATGGGGAGAAAATGACCATAATTGCTGCGTCGTATAGATGAGGCAGGACTTAATGATGCAATTTGCATAATTAAACCCCGCCTCTTAGCCATAGGCGCACAAATTGCAGCTATTTGTCCCATTGTGGGGATGGGGCCTAATGATGACGTGAAAGCCTGGCCCCACCCATTGGCCAGCAGAATTTTCTATTAGTGCTTCTCCCGAAGAGGAAAAAGGATGCATATATTGCACACTTAGGACTATATTTATTTTACTAAGCATCAGTTTATAGATTTCTGGCGGGTTTGCTATCAGCTGATTTCCGTAAGGCAAATATGATGGGAATTCACTGACAATACAAAGTTTAGAACATAATAAAATGTCGGCTCATCATTGATGTTCTTTTCAGCAGAGAAATAAAAACACGGGATTTACTGTGCGGTGGTTTTAGAACCCATCACAGAGACCGCAAAACCACCCAATTAATCCTGACTCTGGCAGGCAAGTTTGTGTGAACACTTTACAGGTCACTATGACCTTAAAATTAAAACGGTGTGGGGTTCCCCCCCAAATGATAATCAGCCTCAGGCTTCAGAGCATCGGCTGGCAGTAAAAATAGGGGTGGAAACAAATGGTGTGTCCCCCCCCCCCCCCCCCCCCCCACCCTATTGTTCAATAGCCAGCACTAGGCTGAACCAGTTGTGACAGATGACAGCAAACAGCCCCAGACTGATCAGCCCATTTATTTCTAGAGAGAGTGTTTCCAAGTGGCCTCTCACAGCATGGCTCCAGGAGGTGTAGTAGCACAGGTTTTGTGGGGGTTCATGATGTTGCAGGGACTGAAGAGGATGGAACCCATTCAACTTGTAAATCAGTAACAGATGGGAAGAGGGGGGGGGATACAATTTTCATTTGTTTTACAGGTTTTTGCATAACACATGCCTGTATGGATTCTGATCCTTAGTATATTACTATAAAACTGAATGGATTGCAGCGGCCATATTAACCAATGGAAAAGGGAATAGAATAGAATGTATATTCTGACATTTATAAATAAGTATACAATTTTAAAAATAGATAATACTATAAACAAATTAAGTAATAAATGTGATAATTACTATGTGGAACCCTAGGTAACGCCATAGTTCCTAGCTCGATGTAGTGTGCGGACTGAAATTGGACTCATTTCAGACAGAGCTTTACATATACCATTTTCTTTCATGAATTCCTGTAGGTCCCTTTTACCAACATTTGTCTTTCTTCCAGCCGTTGTAGGGGGCAAGCTACGTGATACTACCATCTGTGCTTCCAGCCACCAGCACCTCTCATCACATTACAACCTTCACAACATGTATGGATTCACTGAAGCCATCGCATCCCATAAGTAAGTGAGGATTTAGGGGGACATGTACTAAGCAGTGATAAAAGTGGAGAAGTGAGCCAGTGGAGAAGTTGCCCAAGGCAACCAATCAGCATTGATGTAACATTTCTAATTTGCATACTTTAAAAGTATACAGAGCAACTCCTTGGTTGCCATGGGCAGCTTCTCCACTGTCTCCCTTCTCCACTTCTATCACTGCTTAGTACATGTCTCTCTTAGTTACAGAAATCGTTCTTTTGTTTAAAAGATAAAACAATGACTACACATTGGTACATGTATGGCAAAAATACTGTATGTAGAATGAAATGCTTAAATCAAACATATTCTTAAAAATCATCCATGTACTGTTATGTCTTTTCAATATTTATCAATAATTACTGTATGTATCATATAGAAATTGACTACTGCTATCTGAAAGATATATTTCACCATAAATCTAAATTAACAACTAGCTGTATGACCAGTTGTACCTGACCCTACATAAATCACTTCAGATATGTATTATTTGTAATTATAACTACTGTATAATGAGGAATAATTTCTCTTCTAACATATTCAGTTTAATGCTTTGCTTTTCAAAGTTCAAAATGTACAATGTACTGGGCTTATGTTGTCTCAGTAGTTACAGGAAAAGTTGGCAAATATGCAATTGCAAATGTTACACATTTTCAGTCAATAAACACATACATTTCTACCACTTATTTAAACCACTGGCTATCTCCTATATAATAGCCCTATTCTGTGACTTTGTGATTCATTTGCTAACGCTGGGCGGAGTCACAAGACTGGGCGGAGTTAGTCAAATGAGTCACAGATCTGGCCAAATCTACAGGAGACTAGGAGCAGAAGCAGATAGTATGGGCATGGCACAGGCAGGGGTGCATACCTCCCAACTTTCTTCAGGAGCTTTCTTCAGGCAGAAGGAGGGACACACACACACACACACACACACACACACTCGGCGAAAAGGGGGCGTGGCTTCACGGGAGGGCCCCGTTTTCGTCAGTGAGGGGGCATGCCCAGCGCTCTGTGAGCTGCTGGCATGCCCCCAGGGGCTGATTATGAGTCCGGGGGGCCCAGGGCACTTGAGACAGTGGAGCCCTATCTCATTGCTGTGCCTGCTGTGGGGTTGGGGGCGTGGCCTAATCGCGGGGACGCGCGGCCATGCCCCCTTATGCAAATTCCGATTTTTATTTTTATTTTTTAAATGGGATTTTGGCCCCTCAGTTAGGGCTAAATCCAGAGGGGGTGGTCGCTCCCCCCTACACACCCGCACAGGCAGAAGAAAGCAGGGAGACTGCTGCCTCCCTGTAACACCACAGACCTGCCAATACACAGCAGCGTGTGCTGACTGTAGCACAATGCTGCCGCTGTTGCTGGCAGGACGGGGGAGCTTCTGAGATGGGACAGAGCTACTCGAGCCGGGGGGCCCCCTAAAACTGTGGGGCCAACGGTACGTACCCCCTGCCCACCCCCTCCCTAATCCGGCTCTGCTGCTGGAACCCCCCCTTAATCCGTACCCCCTGATGCCCCCTCTCCCTCTGTCTCCACTATTCACCGCTGCTCTGCTGCTCTGCTAAGCAGAACGAGTACAGGAGCTTTTCAACTGCCCCCCCACCGCGGGACACTGCGACCCGCGGGTTGGACAGCGGGACAGACCCCAAAAAATGGGACTGTCCCGCGAAAAACGGGACATTTGGGAGGTATGGGGGTGGGTGAGGGGGTATGCCATACAGACAGACGTGCACCGGCTCACTGTGTGCTTGACCCCCCACATCAGCATACTCAGCAGGGGCTCTCTGGCGCGGAGGAGCGTCACTTTCTAGCACACTCCACGCTTCTTAGCTGCAGTTTTGTGGGGCACCTGCCGCTGTGCAGGTTCCGTACTGCCTCTGTTATCTCCAGCCCCGGCAACCCCACCGCTAGCTGCAGCGCTGCCACCCGCAGTGAGGTGCGCCCAGCTCATTCACACACTTTAGCTGGCGGGTAGCGCTGCAGAAATCCAAGCTGCATGCTATGACCCCCTCCTCCCTCCAGCCGCAGCATCTCCTGGGGGCTAACCAGTCATTTCCAGTCTCACCTTACCACAGTGCCCGGCAGCTGCGCGAGGTCTGCGGTGTGTGACTGAGGAGGGGGGGAGGGATGCGGACGGGCAGAGGAAGCAGGACTCCAGCCTGAGAGAGTCAACCATGCCAAGTCTCCAGCAGCAGCAGATCCCAACAGGTTGGAGTGGAACAGCAGCAGCCAGCAGCAGTGACTCCGGTAAGACACATCTGTCTGTCACCACTGTTTTGTCCCTAATACCAATCTCTCCCGTGCCCTGTGTTCTGTCATGTCCCTGTCACCCCTGGCCTTGCCCTACCACCCTTATCCTGACCCTTTCACCCTTATCCTGGCCCTTTCACCCTTATCCTGGCCCTGTCACCCTTATCCTGGCCCTGTTACCCCTATCCTGGCCCTGTCACCCCTGTGCTTGCCCTGTCAACCCTATACTGGCCCCGTCACCCCTGTCCTGGTCCTGCCGCCCCTACCCTGGCCCTGTCACCCCTATCCTGTCCCTGTAATTTCTGTTCTGGCCCCGTCGCCCCTGTCCTGGCCCCGTCACCCCTGTCCTGGCACCGTCACCCCTGTTCTGACCCTGTCACCCCTGTTCTGACCCTGTCACCCCTGTCCTGGCCCCATCAACCCTGTTCTGAACCCTGTCACCCCTGTCCTGTCCCTGTTACTGCATACCCTCCAACTACCTTTTATGGCATGTACAGTACCCGCAGCGCCTCCAGACCTCTCCCCAATGCACCACACCTCCGCACCTTCCCCTCCACCACATGCGGCACTCCACCCCTCCCCCACATGCTGTGCCTCCAGACCCCCTACACCACCCGCGGCTCCCACTCCTCCGCCCCTTCACCACCCACAGCACCTCCAGGCCCCCTCCACCATTCACCCCCCTTATATGTCTCCCCCCCACACCTGCCCCCCTCCACCCGCAGCATCTGCAGACACCCTCCTCCATCCGCGGTCCCCCCCTCACCCACCCCTCCCCCACCAATGGCACCCCCGCACCTGCCCCTCCACCACCTGCAGCACCTCCGGACCTCCTTTCCCATCCACCGCACCACCCGTACCTGCCCCTACCCTACCCATGGTGCCTGCGGTCCCCTACCCCACCCCCGGCACTCCCATCCCTTCCCATCCCACAGCACCTCCAGAACCCTTCACCCATCCACAGCATCCCCACACCTGCACCTCTCCCACCTGTGGCACCCCTGCCCCTCACCCACCTGCAGTGCCTCCGGACCCCTCCCCCATCTGCAACCCCCACTCCTCTGCCTCTCCCCCACCCGCAGTACCTCCCGAACCTTCCCCATCCGGGCCCCACCCCCACTTCTGCCCCCCCTCCACCCGCAGCATCTACATACACCATCCGCAGTCCCCCCCGCACCCGCTACATTCTGTACATCGTGCCCTGCAGGTGCTGTTCACGCCGTCGCAAGGGGCTGTGCCTCCTTCACCATCGCACGCCCTTTCATTGTGCAATATTTAACCACTAACAAAGGAATGCAGGTAATACGCCATATAATACAAATATTAAACCCCAGAAAGGCATGCAAGGGTTAAGGGGGTGTAGCCCCTTGCGACGGTGTGAAGAGCGCCCGTAGGGCGCGATGAAGCACCTAGTATAACAATATATGTTAATTTACTTTATTAAAAAAACTGATAAATGGGAGATATATTCTGATTTATGTCACTTTTGCTATCTCAGCCTTGCCTGACTGGTAGCTGTAAGGCTACGGCCACACATAGCGGCCAAGCGGGGCCCGTTCAGGGGGACCCGCTTGGCCGGAAGGAGAGTGCACATGTGCGCCTATGCAGCATGCGGGTCCTACTGCAGCATGCTCTGGTTGGGCCGGACGGCAGGACAATGGGATTTCAATGTGAACACATACATTTCAATGTATGTGTTCACACAGTGAGGCTGTGCAGCACTGTGTTACACTGAAGTCCTGTGTGTCACTGGCCGGATCCTGTTCTGCGGATCCGTGTGAACACAGAGACCCCCTCCCGGCCAAGCGGGACCCGCTTGGCCGCTATGTGGCTAATCTTTCATAGTGTTTAATGTTGTTCTTATGTACTGTCAGCAAATAAGTATAGAAATTCTATGCTCTATTTGTGTCTTTGTGTAGTATTTAAGTAGACAAAGGGCCTTATTCAGGTTGCATCGCTGTCATGATGCGACCGCAAGTTGCCCTTGATTGACAGGCAGAGGCATTCACAGGACGGCGATGTGGCATTGCAAGGGCAGGATGCTACAAATGGGTTTGCAGGTTGGCACCATTTTCGGGGATGCTGCGTGATGTCACACGCAACAGCTCCAAAGGAAAAAATGGCGGCGGTGCGCCTGCCTTCGCAGCCAGACTGTGAAGGCAAGAGGTCTTCCACAGTTGCTGCAAATGCAAATAAATTGCAGTCGCAACCATTGGGAGGGACAGTCAGCATACTGGGCGGCCCTGCCCTGCACTGGACGGCCCTAGCATGCAATAGAAAAGACTGCAGAGTCTGCTTTTAGCAGAATCTGCAATCCAACCTGAATAGGGTCCAAAGGCAGTAAAAACCTTGGCTCGCACATATATAGTTTCCCTCAGTGCTGTTTATTTCTTTCTTTATTCCATTACTGGACTTTCATAGAAACATGCAGCGAACAACTTTGATTTTATTTCTGATTGACCAATTTGGTTCCAATATTCACAGAAATATAAGACAATACAGTTTATCCAACATATTATGGGTTTCTCAGGTTGACAAGCTTCATTTATAATTAGCATTTACTTAATACTGTATAGTGCCAGCATATTCTGTTGCGCTTTACAATTGGGAACACAACAGTAATAAAAGAGGGCTAGACAATAACAGAGATCATGTACTATTATATTGTAGCTCAAGTAGTGCCAAATAGCCCTTCTCAGCACGCCAGGTCCAGTACAACTGCTAAAATAATGCACATCTTATTTGCATAATTAAAACAACTGGAAGCGACAAAACTACATTGCTAGCATACACTGACCACTGGTGTCTACAATATTTGCATACCTCCCAGCTCTCCCGATTTTGGCGGGACAGTCCCGCGGGTCACAATGTCCCGTGGTGGGGGGGGGGGGGGGGGCATTTGGAAGATCCCCCCCTGTCACTCGCTGCTCTGACTAGAGCAGAGGTAAATAGATGCTGTAAGAAACAAAATTACCAAGGTAATTTGTCCGGCGCTGTCAAGAAGATATGCTTGACCTTTAAGCTGCTGTTTGAAGGGATAGTTAGTCCCTAGATAGACAATAGAATAAGAATATATACAGCGCTAAAAAAACTGGATATGGAAAAACAATCACAATTTATTATAAAAATTGTTGCAACAAATATATAAAATAATTTTTCATATGAAAAAATGTGTCAAACAGGGCAGGCACAGCAAGTTTGTTTGGTAAGTTACCACACGGGGAAGCCGGACATGATGCACTGGTAAGAATCCCTGGAATTATTGCCACAGTCCTGGGTGCAGTTTTCAATGCTAGCAGATAGAGTCCAAATGCAGAGGCAGACCTTTATGTGCTTGGTTCCGGACCAGAATCAGTCCTATTGAAAGTTGGATCTATTGCGCCTTTATGGACTTCTGCAGTTTTCCCAATTGCTGGTGGACTTCTAGGCTCGTTCCGGGTATAGATGGTAATTCCAGTGGTGTACGGCTCCTCAGAACAGCTTTCAATAGGACTGATTCTGGTCCGGAACCAAGCACATAAAGGTCTGCCTCTGCATTTGGACTCTATCTGCTAGCATTGAAAACTGCACCCAGGACTGTGGCAATAATTCCAGGGATTCTTACCAGTGCATCATGTCCGGCTTCCCCGTGTGGTAACTTACCAAACAAACTTGCCGTGCCTGCCCTGTTTGACACATTTTTTCATATGAAAAATTATTTTATATATTTGTTGCAACAATTTTTATAATAAATTGTGATTGTTTTTCCATATCCAGTTTTTTTAGCGCTGTATATATTCTTATTCTATTGTAAATAGATGCTGTGTCTATTCACGGCAGAGAGAGACAAGGGGGCATGACCAGCAGCTCTCTGAGTGCTGTTCATGCCCCCATAATGATGAAATCGGGGGGTGGGGGGGTGGCTTGCAATCGCGGCACTTGCCGTGATGCCACGCCCCCTTTCCAATATGCCACATCCCCTAATTTCGGGCACACGCCTTCACCGGGCGATAGTGTCCCTCCCTGGTCAGCAGCAAAGTTGGGAGGTATGCATTTGTACATGTGTGTGCAGCTGAGTCTGAATCTATGTAAAAAGGGCTCCGATGTGAGCAGCTGCAGCTTTTCCTCATGCTACATACCACTGTGCTTCATCTACAACTCTGTACGTGTGTTACACAAATTCCTGTGTGATTAAAGTGCAGCTTACCATCTCTGTGATTGGCTTCTCGCTGTATCTGTGATGCAACTAAGATGCAAAGTTTAAAGCAAATTATGGAACGCTACTCCTCCCGGAGCATCTCTGTCATTCCGGGAATCTCGCGCCGTATGTCATAAAGGCGCTTAGTGAATGAGGATATATTTGTAGACAAAGAGGTAAGAGGGCCCTGCTCCCAAGCTTAAAATTCTAGGATTATGATCACGTTTTGTTAATACTGTATTGTGTCATGTATTTGCATTCTAGATATATAAGATTATGAGGATAATGATGATGATGATGATGACAATAATAAAAAATAATTTAGGGACCTTTTTACTAACAATTGTTATCTGCTATGTCAGTGCTTTGGTGAAAATTCTAGGAAAACGTCCTTTTGTGATCTCTCGCTCCACATTCCCCAGTCATGGTCGCTATGCAGGCCACTGGACAGGGGATGTAGAAAGCACCTGGGATCAGCTGTGGCATACAGTCCCTGGTAAGTTGCTCTCAGTAGGAGATTCCGTGGTGTCCATTTGAAAACTAATTTTACTATAACCATTTTCTTTCTTTGTTTCCCTCACAGCTATACTACTGTTTAATATGTATGGGGTTCCCCTGGTCGGGGCAGATCTGTGTGGCTTTGTGGGTAATGTAACAGAGGAGCTTTGTGTACGCTGGAGTCAGGTTGGCGCCTTCTACCCATTTATGAGAAACCACAACACGATGGATGCAAAGGTTAGCTAGTTCTTGAGTTGACTTGATAATTGTATTGTATCTTAATATTGGATTGAAATTTTGTGTAATACTTTGATTGCTTTCTAAATCTCAAGTGGTGGTCATCCCTGAAACATGCTTGTCCTTGTGGGATAACCAGAGGATATTTTTTTCTGCAAGGGGGGATCCGTGTGAAATCTCTGTGCAGCCCCCCACTTGCGCTTTGCTTCCATAATGAAGATACTGGCACTGTGCCAAAATCTGCTGCACTCTGGGAGAATGGTGCAGGCCCCATTATTTCTCTACCACACATCTGTAAGGAATTTCATGGGGGATTTTTTCAGTGGTGGTCTCAGAGGTATTTTCAAGGGGTGCAAGGTGTGGGCCCTCCACTGACTGAGGGGCTTGTGAGCAATGCACAACCTGAACCCACTATAGATATGTCAGTGGCGATAAAACTCCTCAGCAGCACCCTGTAATCTCCCTTTGCCTACACACATGTATTGCTGGGGATGTATTTGGCAACCTGGCATTCAGAATGCTGGCACCGGAATCCTGACACCTGTCAGAATGCTGATGCCGGCACCCCGACAGCCGGAATCCCAAATATAAGTATCCCAGGGAGGATAGGGGCAGGCTGTGGAGGGAGGGATAGGTTTTGGTAGGGAGAGTTAGGTTTAGGCTGCAGGGAGGAAGAGTTAGGGTTAGGCTGCGGTAAGGGAGGGCTAGGGTTAGGCTGCAGGAAGGGAGGGTTAGGATTAGGCTGCAGGGAGGAAGGTTAGGGTTAGAGGGTGTGTGTGTGAGGGGGGTTAGGGTTCCCTTACCTAAGCTCCTCTGACGCAAATTCATCCAGTCGGGATGCCGGAGTCAGGATTCTGACCGCCGGCATTCTAACTGCTGGTATACCATATAGCTGTTGCGTGAAGATTACATGTAAGGTAGCCACAGAGCTAACATGACTCGCTTCTGCATGAAACCAGCATCTCTAATTCCTATTGTACATTATCCCATTTAAGTAACTTTCCCAAATATAATTTAAATTATTTCCCTTTTAGATCATAATTAAATTGCTCAGGCACAAAAGTAGGCTCACACTCATTATACATGGGTAAAACAGTAAATAATCTATATAACAATAATCTGTCTTCTACTGTTTCAGTCACAGGAACCATTTGTGTTCAGCAAGGAAGCCCAGAAAGCCATAAGAAAGACTGTGCAATGGCGCTATATGCTCCTTCCCTATCTGTACAGTCTGTTCCATAAGGCTCACCATCTGGGAGACACTGTGGCACGAGCTCTCTTTATTGAGTGAGTAGAACTTGTTTTGCTAGGATTTTGGGAAGTGTATTTGTATATTGGGTGTGCAATGAAGAACCTGGCTCATTTATTTCCCTATTTTCCCTTCTAGGTTCCCCTCTGACCCAAACACTTGGGAGATTAGCAGCCAGTTCCTCTGGGGAGATGCTCTGCTGATTACTCCAGTCCTGGCAGAGGGAAAAACTGAAGTTAAGGGATATTTTCCTGCTGGGGTGTGGTATGATTTTGCATTGGTACGTTCTTTTATTATTATTATTATTATGTTGTACATAGCCTAATAAAGTGATGGCTTTACCTTTGTAAATTATTTATCACCTATCCTATTCTTGCAGTTTTGCAATTAACTCTACCTACAAAATGAATTCCTGGGGGTATATTTACTAACATTCGTAATTTTCGGAAAAAGGTCAAAGTTCAATCACGAATGACATCGAAAGTGTAAAACTGCAACTTTTTTAATTTATTACGCCTAATTTACTAAGCTGTCGTATTCGGATTTTTCATTTGTTCCGATGTCGATGTCATTCGTGTTTTTTTCCCGTTTTTTACGGCAGTGATTAGCAAAACACTGCCGACTTTATCACAATGAATATCGGCCGGATCTGTGTGATCCGTGCTGGGGTTCATTTTTTTTTTTTTTTAAAATAAACACTGTAAAACTGAGAAAAAAAATGCGTGGGGTCCCCCCTCCTAAGCATAACCAGCCTCGGGCTCTTTGAGCCGACCCTGGTTGCAGTGGCAAACGCAGGATTTGCATGGGGGGGTTTCCAGAACTGGATGGAGCCAATCACGGGGGTGGGGACTGAGGTGACCCAGTATATGCTGGGTCCGTAAAACTAGTGTGTCTGTGTGTATGTGTGTGTGTGTGTGTGTATATATATATATATATATATATATATATGTATATATCTACACACACATATATATATATATATATATATATACATACACACACACATACATATACACGGGTGGTCTTCAGTATGCCGGCGGTCGGGCTCCCGGCGACCAGCATACCGGCGCCGGGAGCCTGACCGCCGGCATACCGACTCTTATTCTCCCTCGTGGGGGTCCACGACCCCCCTGGAGGGAGAATAGAATAGTGTGGCGAGCGCAGCGAGCCCGCAAGGGGCTCATTTGCGCTCGCCACACTATTGGTAAGCCGGCGGCCAGCCTCCCGGTCGCCGGGAGGCCGGCCTCCGGGAGATCGTAGTGAACCCATATACACATATACATAGCATATTAAACATGCATACATATATATATATATATATATATACACACACATATACAGTACACATATATACACATGTGTATATATATATATCATATGTGTGTGTGTGTGTGTGTGTGTGTTTGTGTTTATATGTATGTATATACATGTGTATATATGTAGGCACATGGATATATATGTACTATAATTAAAATAAAGTAAACTTTTATTGCACTTGCAAGTGCCACCAGGAAGACAGCAGGCTGCAGAGGACGCTAGACAGTCATTAATAATACTCATGCAGGTAAAAAAAAAAAAAAAAAATTTTTTTTTTTTTTTTTTTAGTGGAGGGGGGTTTCTGGGTACTCGGAAACCCCCCCTGGGTGCGCCACTGGGTTGCAGAAATATGGGGGGAAAAATGACAGGGGTTCCCCCATATTTAAGCAACCAGCATCGGGCTCTGCGCCTGGTCCTGGTTCCAAAAATACGGGGGACAAAAAGAGTAGGGGTCCCCCGTATTTATAAAACCAGCACCGGGCTCCACTAGCTGGACAGATAATGCCACAGCCGGGGGTCACTTTTATATAGTGCCCTGCGGCCGTGGCATCAAAAATCCAACTAGTCACCCCTGGCCGGGGTACCCTGGGGGAGTGGGGACCCCTTCAATCAAGGGGTCCCCCCCAGCCACCCAAGGGCCAGGGGTGAAGCCCGAGGCTGTCCCCCCCATCCAATTGGCTGCGGATGGGGGGCTGATAGCCTTTTGTGAAAATGAAAAGATATTGTTTTTAGTAGCAGTACTACAAGTCCCAGCAAGCCTCCCCCGCATGCTGGTACTTGGAGAACCACAAGTACCAGCATGCGGCGGAAAAACGGGCCCGCTGGTACCTGTAGTACTACTACTAAAAAAATACCCAAAAAAAGACAAGACACACACACCTTGAAAGTAAAGATTTATTACATACATCCACACAAACATACATACTTACCTTATGTTCACACGAGGGTCTGTCCTCTTCTCCAGTAGAATCCATGGGGTACCTGTTGATTAAATTCTACTCACCAGATCCAGGGTCCCAGGCTCCTCGTAGCATCCATTTGTAATCCACGTACTTGAATAAAATAAAAAAACGGAGAGCCGAGCCACGCACTGAAAGGGGACCCATGTTTGCACATGGGTCCCCTTTCCCCGAATGCCAGAAAGCCACTCTGACTGATGTCTAAGTGGGTTTCTTCAGCCAATCAGGGAGCGCCACGTTGTAGCACCCTCCTGATCGGCTGTGTGCTCCTGTACTGTCTGACAGGCGGCACACGGCAGTGTTACAATGTAGCGCCTATGCGCTCCATTGTAACCAATGGTGGGAACTTTGTGGTCAGCGGTGAGGTCACTTTCGGTCAACCGCTGACTACAAAGTTCCCACCATTGGTTACAATGGAGCGCATAGGCGCTACATTGTAACACTGCCGTGTGCCGCCTGTCAGACAGTACAGGAGCACACAGCCGATCAGGAGGGTGCTACAACGTGGCGCTCCCTGATTGGCTGAAGAAACCCACTTAGACATCAGTCAGAGTGGGTTTCTGGCATTCGGGGAAAGGGGACCCATGTGAAAACATGGGTCCCCTTTCAGTGCGTGGCTCGGCTCTCCGTTTTTTTATTTTATTCAAGTACATGGATTACAAATGGATGCTACGAGGAGCCTGGGACCCTGGAGCTGGTGAGTATAATTTATTCAACAGGTACCCCTTGGATTCTACTGGAGAAGAGGACCGACCCTCGTGTGAACATAAGGTAAGTATGTATGTATGTTTGTGTGGATGCATGTAATAAAACTTTACTTTCAAGGTGTGTGTGTGTATTGCCTTTTTTTGGGTATTTTTTTAGTAGTAGTACTACAGGTACCAGCGGGCCCGTTTTTCCGCCGCATGCTGGTACTTGTGGTTCTCCAAGTACCAGCATGCGGGGGAGGCTTGCTGGGCCTTGTAGTACTGCTACTAAAAACAATATCTTTTCATTTTCACAAAAGGCTATCAGCCCCCCATCCGCAGCCAATTGGATGGGGGGGACAGCCTCGGGCTTCACCCCTGGCCCTTGGGTGGCTGGGGGGGGGGGGGACCCCCTTGATTGAAGGGGTCCCCACTCCGCCAGGGTACCCCGGCCAGGGTGACTAGTTGGATTTTTGATGCCACGGCCGCAGGGCACTATATAAAAGTGACCCCCGGCTGTGGCATTATCTGTCCAGCTAGTGGAGCCCGGTGCTGGTTTTAAAAATACGGGGGACCCCTACTCTTTTTGTCCCCCGTATTTTTGGAACCAGGACCAGGCGCAGAGCCCGATGCTGGTTGCTTAAATATGGGGGAACCCCTGTCAATTTTTTCACCATATTTCTGCAACCAGGATCGGCTCAAAGAGCCCGAGGCTGGTTATGCTTAGGAGGGGGGACCCCACGCAATTTTTTTTAAGAAAATAACCACTTTCCCACCCCTTCCCACTGATATACATGCACGGATCTCATGGATCCCTGCATGCCTATACAATCACGGATTAAAAAAGCAGGTCTGTTTTTTTTTAGCACTTTTTTACGAGTTGTAATTTTTCACGGCAGTGTTTGGTTTTTTTTTGCTTTGCACTTCTTAGTAAATTACCGAGATTCATACTTAAACAGCCGCGTTTTGACCGATGGTGTATTCATTCGTATTTTTTTTGTTGGACTTACAAAAAATTACGAATGCCCTCATCACTGCCGTGATTATTGCTTAGTAAATTACCGAGATGACACTTTGATGAAAAAACGGCATCTCGGTAAAAATCGGGACCTTAGTAAATATACCCCCTGGTCTTTAATAAAATTATTAGCATTAACATATTCTTGATATAACCAAACTGAATATATACTTTCAAAATTACCAAATAAATAGCAAGGAAGCACCTGCAATAGATAATGTGGTGCTTTTACTTAACAAGTATACGTGCTAAAAACACATTTGCATGTGGAATATGGAAGGTGTTCTAGCTAGGCCAAGCAGACAATATGGTGGTCTTGTTTTACAGTAGGTGGCTATGGCCCACTAACAGGTGTACATCAAAATATAAAATAATGTGGCAGCAAAGGCAGTAATACAATATGCAAATTCAACTGATATAAGAACACCTATCTCCATCTGGGCAGTATTAATCAGAAGAAGGTGGAATGACACAATGTACAGTTTTCTTGAAAATATTATAAAACATTCATTTTGTGGGACCTGGACTTTATTATTTGAACCACTGGAACCATGATATATACCATACTAGTTGTATGATTTACAGTCTGCCAAGAACCCACCTACTGTAACATGGCTTAGCCGTCCATGATGACAGCTGCAGGAGTAGGTAATGCTGGTGGTGGTGCATGTGCACAGTATGTTCCAGCATGTTACTGCTTTGTTTTATTCATAGTACAGATATAAATGTAGAACTACTGATGATAATGTAGATAGTAATGCTTTGAGCTCTCTGGGGTGAGATTGTATAATAATGTCAACACCACAATGTTGACCGTTATTATGTTGGCATTCTTAAAATGTCAACTTTGTCATAATG
Source organism: Pseudophryne corroboree (assembly GCF_028390025.1). NCBI lineage: Eukaryota > Metazoa > Chordata > Amphibia > Anura > Myobatrachidae > Pseudophryne > Pseudophryne corroboree. The sequence goes on along the minus strand of NC_086446.1, from coordinate 564,936,577 downwards.
TAGACACGTGAAATGCAGACATTATCAGAATGTCAATATTAGGTTTATCCTGTGGGACAGGAGGGTTTTACACAAGTGATAGAGATAAGCTACGGGGGGAGTTAGGGGTAGGTATTAAGGTTAGGGATAGGGGTTTTGTAGGTACTGAAATTCTGGGGCATCAGATGACTTCACTGGAACTGAACATGACCGCCGGGACCCAGAAGCCACCGCTGTCAACACTGCTGCTAGTGGAACCATGTAAGTGACTACTAGGCAACCAGGAACAATGTCAATATTTCATCAGTGTCTACATGGCTAATGTCAACTACATAAAAATGTACATATCATACTGACCCATGTGGTACGCCCCATGTAGTGATAAGGAAATTGATGCATGTATGGACCAGTATTATATGAGGAGGAGAAGGAAGAAGGAGAGATCACGGCCATGCCAGTGTGGAGTAAGCTGCGTCGGTACAGGGCAAGCGTTCAATAGCTTCTCATTAAGGATTCTACCAATGTCAACTGCATTACTACATTACTTTTTCACTCTTTCTGAACTCGACATTACAGGATGGAGCAATTCAGAGTATGGGACAATGGATGACTCTTCCAGCACCAATGGACACTATTAATCTTCACATTAGAGGCGGCTATATAATACCAGCACAGGTAAGAAGATGGCATATTCTGCAGAGCTTCCACCACACATGAGCACATATGAATTTATGTTGACATTAATGGACTTAGTTTAAGAAAAATGGTTATTACTGTATATAATTTCTCAGAAACAGTCAATTTTATTTTTTATATTTTAATTAGTACTTTAAGGAAGAATATTTATATGAATAAAAGGCAACCAGTTTGGTTAAATCTGAGAACACAGAAAGTATTTGGTCACATAAGAAAGAATTGCAGTTGAAAAGGAAACCATTAACACTGTTAAAACTGATGGCTGTTCTCAAATATGAAAGAATGGGACAGTGCAATCGCTTAGATGTGTACACAGTAGGACGTGCATATTTTTGTTATTATTATTGTTTATTTATATTGGCCATAAGGGTTCCGCAGCGCCTAACAAAGGGCCTGATTCAGACCTGATCACTCGCTAGGGTTTTTTTGCAGTCCTGCGTTCGCATAGTCGCCGCCCATAGGGGAGTGTATTTTCGCTTTGTAAGTGTAGCAGAGCTGTACAAACAGATCTTGTTCAGTCTCTGCGTAGCCCAGGACTTACTCAGCCGCTGCGATCACTTCAGCCTGTCCGGGACCGGAATTGACGTCAGGAACCCTCCCTGCAAACGCATGGACACGCCTGCGTTTTTTCCGCCAGTCCCAGAAAATGGTCAGTTGACACCTACAAATGGCTTCTTCCTGTCAATCTCCTTGTGATCGCCCGTGCAAATGGATTCTTCGCACAATAAGTAAAAATAAGATTTTACTCACCGGTAAATCTATTTCTCGTAGTCCGTAGTGGATGCTGGGAACTCCGAAAGGACCATGGGGAATAGCGGGCTCCGAAGGAGGCTGGGCACTCTAGAAAGATTTATGACTACCTGGTGTGCACTGGCTCCTCCCACTATGACCCTCCTCCAAGCCTCAGTTAGGACACTGTGCCCGGACGAGCTGACATAATAAGGAAGGATTTTGAATCCCGGGTAAGACTCATACCAGCCACACCAATCACACCGTATAACTCGTGATACTATATCCAGTTTGACAGTATGAAAACAACTGAGCCTCTCAACAGATGGCTCAACAATAACCCTTTAGTTAGCAATAACTATTTACAAGTATTGCAGACAATCCGCACTTGGGATGGGCGCCCAGCATCCACTACGGACTACGAGAAATAGATTTACCGGTGAGTAAAATCTTATTTTCTCTAACGTCCTAGTGGATGCTGGGAACTCCGAAAGGACCATGGGGATTATACCAAAGCTCCCAAACGGGCGGGAGAGTGCGGATGACTCTGCAGCACCGAATGAGAGAACTCAAGGTCCTCCTCAGCCAGGGTATCAAATTTGTAGAATTTTGCAAACGTGTTTGCCCCTGACCAAGTAACAGCTCGGCAAAGTTGTAAAGCCGAGACCTCTCGGGCAGCCGCCCAAGATGAGCCCACCTTCCCTGTGGAATGGGCTTTCACTGATTTAGGATGCGGCAGTCCAGCCGCAGAATGCGCCTGCTGAATCGTGTCCCAGATCCAGCGAGCGATAGTCTGCTTAGAAGCAGGAGCACCCAGCCTGTTGGGTGCATACAGGATAAATAGCGAGTCAATTTTCTTGACTCTAGCCGTCCTGGAAACATAATTTTTCAAGGCCCTGACTACGTCCAGTAACTTGGAATCCTCCAAGTCCCTAGTAGCCGCAGGCACCACAATAGGTTGGTTCAAGTGAAAAACTGATACCACCTTAGGGAGAAACTGGGGACGAGTCCTCAATTCTGCCCTCTCCATATGGAAAATCAGATAAGGACTTTTATATGACAAAGCCGCCAATTCTGATACACGCCTGGCCGAAGCCAAGGTCAATAACATGACCACTTTCCGCGTGAGATATTTTAGATCCACGGTTTTTAGTGGTTCAAACCAATGTGATTTTAAGAAACTCAACACCACGTTGAGATCCCAAGGTGCCACTGGAGGCACAACCGGGGGCTGAATATGCAGCACTCCTTTTACAATGTCTGAACTTCAGGTACTGAAGTTAATTTCTGGAAGAAAATCGACAGAGCCGAGATCTGTATCTTAATGGAGCCTAATTTTAGGCCCATAGACACTCCTGCTTGTAGGAAATGCAGAAATCGACCTAGTTGAAAATCCTCTGTTGGGGCCTTTTGTGGCCTCACACCAAGCAACATATTTCCGCCATATGCGGTGATAATGTTTTGCAGTTACATCTTTCCTGGCTTGAATCAGCGTAGGAATGACTTCCTCCGGAATGCCCTTTTCCTTTAGGATCCGGCGTTCAACCGCCATGCCATCAAAACGTAGCCGCGGTAAGTCTTGGAACAGACAGGGCCCCTGCTGCAGCAGGTCCTGTCTGAGCGGCAGAGGCCATGGGTCCTCTGATATAATTTCTTGAAGTTCTGGGTACCAGGCTCTTCTTGGCCAATCCGGAACCACGAGTATCGTTCTTACTCCTCGCCTTCTTATTATTCTCAGTACCTTTGGTATGAGAGGAAGAGGAGGGAACACATAAACCGACTGGTACACCCACGGTGTCACTAGTGCGTCCACAGCTATCGCCTGAGGGTCCCTTGACCTGGCGCAATAATTTTTTAGCTTTTTGTTGAGGCGGGACGCCTTCATGTCCACCTGTGGCCTTTCCCAATGGTGTACAATCCTTTGGAAGACTTCTGGATGAAGTCCCCACTCTCTCGGGTGGAAGTCGTGTCTGCTGAGAAGATCTGCTTCCCAGTTGTCCACTCCGGGAATGAACACTGCTGACAGTGCTAACACATGATTTTCCGCCCATCGGAGAATCCTTGTGGCTTCTGCCATCGCCATCCTGCTTCTTGTGCCGCCCTGTTGGTTTACATGGGCGACTGCCGTGATGTTGTCTGATTGGATCAGGACCGGCCGGTTTTGAAGCAGAGGCCTTGCCTGACTCAGGGCATTGTAAATGGCCCTCAGTTCCAGAATATTTATGTAGGGAAGTCACCTGACTTGATCAAAGTCCCTGGAAGCTTCTTCCCTGTGTGACTGCCCCCCAGCCTCAAAGGCTGGCATCCATGGTCACTAGGACCTAGTCCTGTATGTCGAACCTGCGGCCCTCTTGAAGATGGGCACTCTGCAGCCACTACAGTAGAGCTACCCTGGTCCTTGGAGACAGGGTTATCAGCCGATGCATCTGAAGATGTGATCCGGACCACTTGTCTAACAGGTCCCCCTGAAAAGTTCTTGCATGGAACCTGCCGAATGGGATTGCTTCGTAGGAAGCTATCATTTTTCCCAGGACTCGCGTGCAATGATGCACCGATAACTGTTTTGGCTTCAGGAGGTCTCTGACTAGAGATGACAGCTCCTTGGCTTTCTCCTCCGGGAGAAACACTTATTTCTGGTCTGTGTCCAGAACCATCCCCAGGAACAGTAGACGTGTCGTAGGAAACAGCTGTGTCTTTGGACTGTTTAGAATCCAACCGTGCTGTTGTAGCACTTTCCAAGATAGTGCTACCCCGACTAGCAACTGCTCCTTGGACCTCTCCCTTATAAGGAGATTGTCCAAGTACGGGATCATTAAAAACTCCCCTTTTTCGAAGGAGTATCATCATTCCGGCCATTACCTTGGTAACACCCTCGGTGCCATGTACAGTCCAAACGGCAGAGTCTGGACTTGGTAATGGTAATCCTGTACCACAAATCTGAGGTACTCCTGGCGAGGATAGTAAATGGGGACATGCAGGTAAGCATCCTTGATGTCCCGGGAAACCATGTAATCCCCCTCGTCCAGGCTTGCAATAACCGCCCTGAGCGATTCCATCTTGAACTTGAATTTTTTTATGTATGTGTTCAAGGATTTTAATATAAAAAAGGGTCACACCGAACCATGCGGTTTCGGTACCCCAAACCGTGTGGAATAGTAACCCCGTCCTTGTTGAAGCAGGGGCACCTTAAGTATTACCTGATGGGAATACAGCTTATTAATTGCCTCTAGCACAGCCTCCCTGCCTGAGGGAGTTGTCGGCAAGGCATATTTGAGGAAACGGCGGGGGGAAGACATCTCGAATTCCAGCTTGTACCCCTGAGATACTACTTGAAGGAAACAGGGATCCACCTGTGAGCGAGCCCACTGATCGCTGAAATTTTTGAGACGGCCCCCCACCGTAACTGGCTACACCTGTGGAGCCCCCGCGTCATGTTGTGGACTCAGAGGAAGCGAGAGAAGAATTATGATTCTGGGAACAGGCTGACTGGTGCAGCTTTTTCCCTCTTCCCTTGTCTCTGTACAGAAAGGAAGCGCCTTTGACCCGCTTGCTTTTCTGAAGCCGAAAGGACTGTACCTGATAATACAGTGCTTTCTTAGTCTGTGAGGAAAACTGAGGTAAAAATATTTCTTCCCAGCTGTTGCTGCGGATACGAGGTCCCAGAGACCATCCCCAAATAATTCCTCACCCTTATAAGGCAGAATCTCTATGCGCCTTTAAAAGTCAGCATCACCTGTCCAGTGACAGGTCTCTAATACCCTCCTGACAGAATGGACATTACATTCATTTTGGATTCCAGCCGGCAAAATATCCCTCTGTGCATCCCTCATATATAAGACGACGTCTTTAATATGTTCTCATGTTAGCAAACTAGTATGTTTGACAGGGTCACCGACCACGCTGCAGCAGCACGCTCTGCAGGTTTCAGTCTAGTACCTGAGTGTGTAAAAACAGACTTCAGGATAGCCTCCTGCTTTTTATCAGCAGGTACCTTCAAAGTGGCCGTTCCTAAAACGGCAGTGCCACCTATTTTGACAACCGTGTGAGCGCCTTATCCACCCTAGGGGATATCTCCCAGCGTAACTTATCCTCTGGCGGGAAAAGGTACGCCATCAGTAACTTTTTAGAAATTACCAGTTTCTTATCAGGGGGAACCCACGCTTTTCACACACTTCATTCATTCATCTGATGGGGGAACAAAACACTGCCTGCTTTTTCTCCCCAAACATAAAAAAACATTTTTAGAGGTTAATGTCAGAAATGTGTAACACATTTTTTACTGCCGGGATCAAGTCACGGATGTTCCTAGTGGATTGTGTATATGTCTCAACCTTGTCGACACTGGAGTCAGACTCCGTGTCGACATCTGTGTCTGCCATCTGAATGAGCGGGCGTTTTTGAGCCCCTGATGGCCTTTGAGACGCCTGGGCAGGCGCGGGCTGAGAAGCCGGCTGTCCCACAGCTGTTACGTCATCCACCCTTTTATGTAAGGAGTTGACACTGTCGGTTAATACCTTTCACCTAACCATCCACTCTGGTGTCGGCCCCACAGGGGGCGACATCACATTTATCGGCATCTGCTCCGTCACTATATAAGCCTCCTCCTCAAACATGTCGACACAGTTGTACCGACACACCACACACACACAGGGAATGCTCTGACTGAGGACAGGACCCCACAAAGCCCTTTGGGGAGACAGAGAGAGAGTATGCCAGCACACACCAGAGCGCTATATAATGTGGGGATTAACACTATAACTGAGTGAATTTTCCCCCATAGCTGCTTGTATATACAATATTGCGCCTAAATTTAGTGCCCCCCCTCTCTTTTTAACCCTTTGAGCTTGAAAACTACAGGGGAGAGCCTGGGGAGCTTTCTTCCAGCTGCACTGTGAAGAGAAAATGGCGCCAGTGTGTCTGAGGGAGATAGCCCCGCCCCTTTTCCGCGGCCTATTCTCCCGCTTTTTTCTGGATTCTGGCAGGGGTATTTACCACATATATAGCCTCTGGGGCTATATATTGTGGTATTTTTGCCAGCCAAGGTGTTTTTATTGCTGCTCAGGGCGCCCCCCCCCAAGCGCCCTGCACCCTCAGTGACCGGAGTATGAAGTGTGTATGAGGAGCAATGGCGCACAGCTGCAGTGCTGTGCGCTACCTTGGTGAAGACTGATGTCTTCTGCCGCCGATTTTCCGGACCTCTTCTTGCTTCTGGCTCTGTAAGGGGGACGGCGGCGCGGCTCCGGGACCGAACACCAAGGACTGGGCCTGCGGTCGATCCCTCTGGAGCTAATGGTGTCCAGTAGCCTAAGAAGCCCAATCCGGCTGCAAGCAGGCGAGTTCGCTTCTTCTCCCCTTAGTCCCTCGCTGCAGTGAGCCTGTTGCCAGCAGGTCTCACTGAAAATAAAAAACCTAATTCTATACTTTCTTTCTAGAGGCTCAGGAGAGCCCCTAGTGTGCATCCAACCTCGGCCGGGCACAAGATCTAACTGAGGCTTGGAGGAGGGTCATAGTGGGAGGAGCCAGTGCACACCAGGTAGTCATAAATCTTTCTAGAGTGCCCAGCCTCCTTCGGAGCCCGCTATTCCCCATGGTCCTTTCGGAGTTCCCAGCATCCACTAGGACGTTAGAGAAAAAGAAAAAAAGGGTGCGCTTATCAATAGCAGCTGGTAGGGGGTGGTAAGTCCCCGGTGGGTATGGAAACAAGAAAACAGAAAATACCAGCACTGGTATTTTCTGTTTTCTGGATTCTTCGCACAAACCCATCGCTGAGCGGCGATCCGCTTTGTACCCGTGCAACACGCCTGCGCTTTGTGGTGCATACGCAATCGCATGCGCAGTTTTGACCTGATTGCAGGCTGTATGAAAACGAAGCATAGCGATCAGGTCTGAATTAGGCCCAAAGTACGTAAACAAATGGGCAAAAGAAGAAAACAAAGATTGCATTCCATTCCCAGGGAGTATCTTGAGTTGTGTTCTCATTACCGACTCAGAATCGGCCTTCTGTGGGTATGGTCTTTATGTGCCTCTTTTTGCACAGATATTGCAAATTGTCCACCTAACCTACAGTAGGTCTGTTGCGGAACCTGTGCTATGCAAAAAATGTAAAATAGGATTATAGTTATTAAAATAAGATTTTACTCACCGGTAAATCTATTTCTCGTAGTCCGTAGTGGATGCTGGGACTCCGTAAGGACCATGGGGAATAGCGGCTCCGCAGGAGACTGGGCACAACTAAAGAAAGCTTTAGGACTACCTGGTGTGCACTGGCTCCTCCCACTATGACCCTCCTCCAGACCTCAGTTAGGATACTGTGCCCGGAAGAGCTGACACAATAAGGAAGGATTTTGAATCCCGGGTAAGACTCATACCAGCCACACCAATCACACCGTATAACTCGTGATACTATACCCAGTTAACAGTATGAAATATAACTGAGCCTCTCAACAGATGGCTCAACAATAACCCTTTAGTTAGGCAATAACTATATACAAGTATTGCAGACAATCCGCACTTGGGATGGGCGCCCAGCATCCACTATGGACTACGAGAAATAGATTTACCGGTGAGTAAAATCTTATTTTCTCTGACGTCCTAAGTGGATGCTGGGACTCCGTAAGGACCATGGGGATTATACCAAAGCTCCCAAACGGGCGGGAGAGTGCGGATGACTCTGCAGCACCGAATGAGCAAACTCTAGGTCCTCCTCAGCCAGGGTATCAAACTTGTAGACTCTTGCAAAAGTGTTTGAACCCGACCAAGTAACAGCTCGGCAAATTTGTAAAGCCGAGACCCCTCGGGCAGCCGCCCAAGAAGAGCCCACTTTCCTCGTGGAATGGGCTTTTACAGATTTAGAGTGCGGCAGTCCAGCCGCAGAATGTGCAAGTTGAATCGTGCTACAGATCCAGCGAGCAATAGTCTGCTTAGAAGCAGGAGCACCCAGCTTGTTGGGTGCATACAGGATAAATAGCGAGTCAGTTTTCCTGACTCCAGCCGTCCTGGAAACATATATTTTTCAGGGCCCTGACTACGTCCAGTAACTTGGAATCCTCCAAGTCCCAAGTAGCCGCAGGCACCACAATAGGTTGGTTCACATGAAAAACTGATACCACCTTAGGAAGGAATTGGGAACGAGTCCTCAATTCCGCCCTATCCATATAAAAAAATTAGATAAGGGCTTTTGCATGATAAAGCCGCTAATTCTGATGCACGCCTGGCCGACGCCAAGGCCAACAGCATGACCACTTTCCATGTGAGGTATTTTAGCTCCATGGATTTAAGTGGCTCAACCCAATGCGACTTCAGGAAATCCAACACCACGTTGAGATCCCACGGTGCCACTGGAGGCACAAACGGGGGCTGACTATGCAGCACTCCCTTAACAAAAGTCTGAACTTCAGGCAGTGAAGTCAGTTCTATTTTGGAAGAAAATCGAAATCTGGACCTTAATGGAACCCAATTTTAGGCCCATAGTCACCCCTGACTGTAGGAAGTGCAGAAATCGACCTAGCTGAAATTCCTCCGTTGGGGCCTTCCTGGCCTCACAGCACGCAACATATTTCCGCCATATGCGGTGATAATGGTTTGCGTTCACTTCTTTCCTAGCTTTAATTAGCGTAGGGATATCTTCCTCCGGAAAGCCCTTTTCCTTCAGGATCCGGCGTTCAACCGCCATGCCGTCAAACGCAGCCGCGGTACGTCTTGGAACAGACAGGCCCCCTGCTGCAGCAGGTCCTGTCTGAGCGGCAGAGGCCATGGGTCCTCTGAGATCATTTCTTGGAGTTCTGGGTACCAAGCTCTTCTTGGCCAATCCGGAACAATGAGTATCGTTCTTACTCCTCTCCTTCTTATTATTTTCATTACCCTGGGTATGAGAGGCAGAGAAGGGAACACATACACCGACTGGTACACCCACGGTGTTACCAGAGCGTCCACAGCTATCGCCTGAGGGTCCCTTGACCTGGCGCAATATCTTTTTAGCTTTTTGCTGAGGCGGGACGCCATCATGTCCACCTGTGGCCTTTCCCAACGGTGTACAATCATTTGGAAGACTTCTGGATGAAGTCCCCACTCTCCCGGGTGGAGGTCGTGTCTGCTGAGAATGTCTGCTTCCCAGTTGTCCACTCCGGGAATAAACACTGCTGACAGTGCTAACACATGATTTTCCGCCCATCGGAGAATCCTTGTGGCTTCTGCCATCGCCATCCTGCTTCTTGTGCCGCCCTGTCGGTTTACATGAGCGACCGCCGTGATGTTGTCTGACTGGATCAGCACCGGTTGGTGTTGAAGCAGGGGTCTAGCCTGACTTAGGGCATTGTAAATGGCCCTTAGTTCCAGAATTTTTTTGTGTAGGGAAGTCTCCTGACTTGTCCATAGTCCTTGGAAGTTTCTTCCCTGTGTGACTGCCCCCCAGCCTCGAAGGCTGGCATCCGTGGTCACCAGGACCCAGTCCTGTATGCCGAATCTGCGGCCCTCTAGAAGATGAGCACTCTGCAGCCACCACAACAGCGACACCCTGGCCCTTGGAGACCGGGTTATCCGCCGATGCATCTGAAGATGCGACCCGGAACACTTGTCCAACAGATCCCACTGGAAGATCCTTGCATGGGACCTGGCGAATGGAATTTCTTCGTAAGAAGCTACCATCTTTCCCAGGACTCGCGTGCATTGATGCACCGACACCTGTATTTGTATTAGGAGGTCTCTGTCTAGAGACGACAACTCCTTGGACTTCTCCTCCGGGAGAAACCCTTTTTTCCTGTTCTGTGTCCAGAACCATACCCAGGAACAGTAGACGCGTCGTAGGAACCAGCTGCGACTTTGGAATATTCAGAATCCAGCCGTGCTGTTGTAGCACTTCCCGAGATAGTGCTACTCCGACGAACAACTGCTCCCTGGACCTCGCCTTTATAAGGAGATCGTCCAAGTACGGGATAATTATTTCGGCCATTACCTTGGTAAATACCCTCGGTGCCGGAGACAGACCAACGGCAACGTCTGGAATTGGTAATGACAATCCTGTACCACAATTTTGAGGTACTCCTGGTGAGGAGGGTAAATAGGGACATACAGGTAAGCATCCTTGATGTCCAGTGATACCATGAAATTCTCCAGGCTTGCAATAATCGCCCTGAGCGATTCCATTTTGAACTTGAACCTTCGTATATAAGTGTTCAAGGATTTCAATTTTAGAATGGGTCTCACCGAACCGTCTGGTTTCGGTACCACAAAATTTTGGAATAGTAACCCCGGCCTTGTTGAAGGAGGGGTACCTTGATTTCACCTGCTGGAAGTACAGCTTGTGAATTTCCGCCAGTACTACCTCCCTTTCTCCGAGGGCAGCAGGCAAGGCTGATGTGAGGTAACGGCGAGGGGGAGTCGCCTCGAACTCCAGCTTGTATCCCTGTGATACTACTTGCAGAACCTAGGGATCACACAGACAAAAGGGGGGTGCAGATGCACTAAGCGATCATTACAGTATAATTTGGTATATCATAAGAGGTTGTTAGTATATCGTTGGCCATTGATATTGGCCTACCCACCAATCGTCCAGGTCACCTCTTGTCGGGCAGGTTCCTAACACTATGGGGCCAACATCCGGAACGCAGGAAACCCCCAAACATGATCCAGCAAAGGACCCCCCCAGGGCATCACACTAAAAAATAGTGATAATAAAGGGATATAAAGTGTGAGTATATGGAGGTCCCTACTATGAGTTTAAAGGTAGAGAGTATGTGAAAAAAAAATGTGCATACATAAATAATAGACAAACAGGATATAAAAAGTGACTGTGTATTTAAATGGTGATGCCCTGAGACAGTCCAGCCAGAACAGGCACGGGGGACCCTACGTCCAAACGCCGACCCCAAGTGACTGACACTATGTATAAATAAATAGGACTTACTTAAAATTATGCCTGTGTCACTGTGCAGTCCTTGTTGGTTTCCCTGCTTAAAAACATAGAGGGTGGTGGGGGAGGGGTGCCAATCTAGATTTGAGGCATTCTCAAACCTCAGGTGTGTATTTCTACACATATACATAGTAGGGGAAATGGTTCTAAATTGCACACCCTCCAGTAATGAAAGGTGCTATGCTGCTGAGAATAAAGTAGTACACACAGACAAAAGGGGGTGCAGATGCACTAAGCGATCATTACAGTATAATTTGGTATATCATAAGAGGTTGTTAGTATATCGTTGGCCAATGATATTGGCCTACCCACCAATCGTCCAGGTCACCTCTTGTCGGGCAGGTTCCTAACACTATGGGGCCAACATCAGGAACGCAGGAAACCCCCAAACATGATCCAGCAAAGGACCCCCCCAGGGCATCACACTAAAAAATAGTGATAATAAAGGGATATAAAGTGTGAGTATATGGAGGTCCCTACTATGAGTTTAAAGGTAGAGAGTATGTGAAAAAAAAATGTGCATACATAAATAATAGACAAACAGGATATAAAAAGTGACTGTGTATTTAAATGGTGATGCCCTGAGACAGTCCAGCCAGAACAGGCACGGGGGACCCTACGTCCAAACGCCGACCCCAAGTTGTGGGCAAGCCCACTGGTCCCTGAAGTTCCCGAGACGCGCCCCCACCGCACCTGTCTCCACCTGTGGAGCCCCAGCATCATGCAGTGGACTCAGAGGAAGCGGGGGAAGATTTTTGATCCTTAGAACTGGCTGTCTGGTGCAGCTTTTTCCTTCTTCCCTTGTCTCTGTGCAGAAAGGAAGCGCCTTTGACCCGCTTGCTTTTCTGAAGCCGAAAGGACTGTACCTGAAAATACGGTGCTTTCTTAGGCTGTGAGGAAACCTGAGGTAAAAATTTTTCTGCCCAGCTGTTGCTGTGGATACGAGGTCCCAGAGACCATCCCCAAACAATTCCTCACCCTTATAAGGCAGAATCTCCAAGTGCCTTTTAAAGTCAGCATCACCTGTCCACTGCCGGATCTCTAATACCCTCCTGGCAGAATGGACATTGCATTAATTCTGGATGCCAGCCGGCAAATATCCCTCTGTGCATCCGTCATATATAAGACGTCTTTAATATGCTCTATGTTAGCAAAATATTATCCCTGTCTAGGGTATTAATATTATCTGACAGGGTATCAGACCACGCTGCAGCAGCACTATTCATGCTGAGGCAATTGCAGGTCTCAGTATAGTACCTGAGTGTGTATATACAGACTTCAGGATAGCCTCCTGCTTTTTATCAGCAGGCTCCTTCAAAGTGGCCGTATCCTAAGACGGCAGTGCCACCTTTTTTGACAAACGTGTGAGCGCCTTATCCACCCTAGGGGATATCTCCCAACGTGACCTATCCTCTGGCGGGAAAGGGTACGCCAGCAGTAACTTTTTAAAAATTACCAGTTTCTTATCGGGGGAACCCACGCTTCTTTACACACTTCATTCACTCATCTGATGGGGGACCAAAACACTGGCTGCTTTTTCTCCCCAAACATAAAACCCCTTTTATGTGGTACTTGGGTTCATGTCAGAAATGTGTAACACATTTTTCATTGCCGAGATCATGCAACGGATGTTCCTAGTGGATTGTGTATATGTCTCAACCTCGTTGACACTGGAGTCAGACTCCGTGTCGACATCTGTGTCTGCCATCTGAGGTAACGGGCGTTTTTTGAGCCCCTGATGGCCTTTGAGACGCCTGGGCAGGCGCGGGCTGAGAAGCCGGCTGTCCCACAGCTGTTACGTCATCCAGCCTTTTATGTAAGGAGTTGACATTGTCGGTTAATACCTTCCACCTATCCATCCACTCTGGTGTCGGCCCCACAGGGGGCGACATCCCATTTATCGGCCTCTGCTCCGCCTCCACGTAACCTTCCTCATCCAACATGTCGACACAGCCGTACCGACACACCGCACACACACAGGGAATGCTCTGACTGAGGACAGGACCCCACAAAGTCCTTTGGGGAGACAGAGAGAGAGTATGCCAGCACACACCAGAGCGCTATATAATGCAGGGATTAACACTATAACTGAGTGATTTTTCCCCCAATAGCTGCTTGTATACACATATTGCACCTAAATTTAGTGCCCCCCACCCCCTCTCTTTTTAACCCTTTGAGCCTGAAAACTACAGGGGAGAGCCTGGGGAGCTGTCTTCCAGCTGCACTGTGAAGAAAAAATAGCGCCAGTGTGCTGAGGGAGATAGCCCCGCCCCTTTTTCGGTGGACTTTTCTCCCGCTTTTTTCATGGATTCTGGCAGGGGTAATTTATCACATATATAGCCCTGGGACTATATATTGTGATGATTTGCCAGCCAAGGTGTTTATATTGCTGCTCAGGGCGCCCCCCCCCCCAGCGCCCTGCACCCATCAGTGACCGGAGTGTGAGGTGTGCATGAGGAGCAATGGCGCACAGCTGCAGTGCTGTGCGCTACCTTGTTGAAGACCGAGGTCTTCTGCCGCCGATTTTCCGGACCACTTCTTGCTTCTGGCTCTGTAAGGGGGACGGCGGCGCGGCTCCGTCACCGAACGATCGAGGTCGGGTCCTGTGTTCGATCCCTCTGGAGCTAATGGTGTCCAGTAGCCCAAGAAGCCCAAACTATCTCCAGTCAGGTAGGTTCGCTTCTTCTCCCCTTAGTCCCTCGCTGCAGTGAGTCTGTTGCCAGCAGATCTCACTGTAAAATAAAAAACCTAAAATATACTTTCTTTCTAGGAGCTCAGGAGAGCCCCTAGTGTGCATCCAGCTCAGCCGGGCACAAGATTCTAACTGAGGTCTGGAGGAGGGTCATAGTGGGAGGAGCCAGTGCACACCAGGTAGTCCTAAAGCTTTCTTTAGTTGTGCCCAGTCTCCTGCGGAGCCGCTATTCCCCATGGTCCTTACGGAGTCCCAGCATCCACTTAGGACGTCAGAGAAAAGGTATATTTACTAAAGTGCAGGTTTTTAGAAGTGGAGATGTTGTCCTTAGCAACCAATCAGATTCCACTTATCATTATCTAGCACCTTCTAGAAGATAATACCTAGAATATGATTGTTTGCTATGGGGAAAAACCCGCACTTTAGCAAATATACACCTAATGTAATTTTTTAATGTGCACAACTGTGATCTAAATGTTATTAATAGATGTACCTATCAATATTTACCAATGCATATTTAGGCACTGTGAGACAATATATATGGCTTTACAGTAT